>NC_071466.1:162975145-163284789 GCF_028500815.1 Rissa tridactyla | reverse complement strand
AGCCCCTATCTGACATGCAGAGGGGAGGTCTGATGATGATCATACACATATATTTGTATGTATGTTTTTTTCCCTCCCACGCGCACACTCCTGTTACTCCTTTCTCGCTTGCTGCAGGCTTGGCACGCATCCCCAGCCCGTGCCCTCCTCGCAAGCCCAGCGACGGGCAGCAGATGGGCCTTCGCTGCAGTGCCCCGGCCGGAGGCTGCCTCTCCATCCCCGGCCAGCCCCGCATCTGCGGGCAGGGGGCCGGCAGCATCGCCTCCCTCCTCCCCATCGCCGATGCTCCCTAGCAGGGGATGCCGGGATTATGGGGGGGCGTGGAAGGGGGTGGGGGGGGAAGAGTATAATAAAAAAATAACACTAATATAAATAAATAAGGAGCGGGAAGGCGGGGGAAGCCTCTCCGGCAGTGCCCGCAGGGGATGACGCCGCACCCCCGGGGGCCGAGGCACAACTTGCAGGTGGCGGCAGCGGGGGTGGGGGTGGTGGGGGGGAACCGGACCGCGGGGGGGGTGGTGGTGGTGGTGTCCCGCTGCCGCCGCTGCCACCGCCCCCCCGCCCCCAGCCCCGCCGCCCGCCCGATCACTCACCCCCGGCCGGCGCAGCGTCGGTGCCCGCCGGGCCCCCGGCGGGGCGAGGCTGCCGCTCGCCCCCGGCCCGCCCGCTGCCCCCCGGCATGGCTCGGCGCCGGCCGCGGCGAGGCGAGGCGAGGCGAGCCCGCAGCCCCCCTCCGCCTTCCTCTTCCTCCTCCTCCGCCGCCGCGGAGCGGAGCGGCCCGGCACCTCCTCCCGGCCGCGGGAAAAGGATGCGATGCAATGCGATGCGGAGCCCAGGCGAGGCGAGCCCCCGCCGGCAGCGGCAGCGGGCAGGGCTGCAGCAGCCCCTTTTGTGCCGCCCTCCGCCTGTCTCCTCCCCCGGCGCACCCGACCGACCGCCCTCCCGGGCCGCCGCCGCCGCCCGCCCCCCCCCCCCGGGGCACGGCACGGCCGCTCCCCGCCTCCCCTCCACAAAGGAGCGCCTTGTCGGGGGGGCCCGGCGGTCCGTGGCAAAGCCGAGGGGGGGCTTTATTGAGCGGGCTGCGGTAGCGAGTGCCGTCCCTCCCTCCCCATCCCCCCCCCCCCCCCCAAAGGATGCTGCGGGGTCGAGGCAGAGCTGCGGTGCCGTCTCGCAGCCCTACGGCAGAGCCGGTGCCCCGTCCCCCCTCATCCCGGGAGCATCCCTCCCCGCGTCCCGGAGCATTCGTGGGTTTGGCGGGAGGGAGGCGAGGCGAGGTTGGGGATGGTGGGAGCTGCCCTCGCCCCAGCAGCATCCAGGAAGTTTTGCTGCGGTGCCAGAAATAGAACCTGCGCCTGCTGACTCGCGCCCCAACCGCAAAAGCTGCCTCTTCTTCTTCATCCAACTTTTCCCTGCCGTCTTCCTCATCAGCCCCATCTTTGGAAAGGCGAACAAAGCCAAGCCAAACCAAAACACACACACACGCACACTCCCGGCTGAAAGGCACCGCTACAAACAGGCTGAAATGCAAGCGTGGGACGTCAGCTCTTGCGGCCAAGAGCTAACGAGAGGTCAAAAGGAAGCAGAACCAGAGTACACCCTTCCTCGTGATTTGATGTGAACTTAGAAAAACAGTCCATTGGAAACAAAGCATCGATGCCAACGCCCTTCCAACCTGCCATTTATCAGATGGACGAGCTGGGCGGCGAGCTGGGGTGAAGGGGAGAAGCGGCTCGGTCAAACTGCCTGTTCTTCTCCAATGGGGATGCACAAGAGTCTGCCCCACGGACTGATCTTCTGCCTGTTCTCCTTGTCTTCCCCGGACGGCACCAGAGAGGTCTTCCTTGGGAAAGGGCCATTCTGATTTTGAGTTTTAAGGCCAAGATTGAGCCCGTGTCACAGCTCAAGCAACAAGACAGCATAAGTGAAGGGGAATTTTTCCCACTGCAAACTCGGCTAGAAGGATGACTAAAGACAGCCAGAGGTCAGATGGATTCAGAAGTGCCTCGGGAGTATTGCAGAAGTACTGAGGGAAAGGAATGAGGACGGAGGAGGAAGGCAACGATAGAGCAAGTGAAGTTCACACCATATGAGGGAGATCATTTTGTGGCAGAACACAATACCGCACCAGCACAGGTCCTTGAGGACACTGAAAGGGCTCCATCTTGATGACAGCAATAGCGTATCGGTGGGAGCACGCTGACAAGACAGCAACATCCTCATCTCTGTGGGGCCGGGATGAAGTCGCTCACTCATGGGATGATGCTCTCCCAGGAAGCCGTGGGTCCCTAGCAGAAAACTAGGCTTGAAGGGAGCTCTCAGCTCCTGCATCCCCAGGGGGAATTTGGCAGCCATGATTCAATTTGCATGGAGTCCATGACTGCTTTTTTTTTTTTTTTTGAGAGGGCTGGCAAGTGACGGCATTAGCCTTGCTTGTGTGGGTGATTTCAGTTCTGGGAGTATAAATCCTATTAGGGATGGGCAGCAGTCACCGATTCATTTCCCCCAGCCAGCGAACACCCATCACAGAAGGGCTGGTTGGCACTAATGGGAAGAAAACATCACTATTTCGGACCTCCTTTGCTCGCAAAACATTATCCCTTTGCTTCAAATATTATCCCCAGAGCGGTTTGAAGGCAGCCAACACTTTTCCATGTTAATGTGATAAAACTGAAGGCTTACGGGCTCACCCAGAGACTGCAAATGTTCAGGAACATCAGACCACAAATCTAGAGGCAGAATAACATCCCTGCGCAGGGAGCGGCAGCTGCAATACCACAGCTCCCCTGTCCTGTGACAAACAGGGTTTGCCACGCCGAGTACTCCTAACTAGAGACACAGGCTCCCGCAGCCTCCCTGGAGGGGTTTGCCCCTCTATTATAACCTGGAAAGATTGGAGGGAGCATTTTAGCTTCGCCTTTCAATCATTGTGTGAGGAAAGACAAGATTTAGCTCTTCTTCCTCAGGCTAACCCCGCTGCCGAGTGATGCAGAAGGCTGTGATTTCGGCGTGTGCTAGTACGTTTCCAGATGCAATAGCATGCTGGTACCTCCTTTACCCCAGCGCAGCCGTATCTGTACCTCCTCCTGAGTAGGACCTTGTTTCCAAACCCGTGTGGTTCTCGGTTTTGTGGGCCCAGACAACGGAAGTCTATTTTTGTTATTATTTTAAAATTTTTTTTAATGGTATTATGTGCTTTGATGGCACCAGGTTGAGGCAACAGGTTTAGATGAAGTATCGAAGCACCTCATGATTTCTAATTTACTTAGCCATCATACCCTCTCCAAAAGGTAAAAAACCCCAACCTTTGTCTCTGTCTTACATAAAAGGAATAGAGGATTAGAAAAATTATGTGATCTGCTGGAGACCAAATAGAGACCCTGTGGCAGGGGAGAAATTTGGACTGTGGATTTCAAATTAGCACCCTGACCATTGCTGTCTGTGTAGTGTTTTCTCTCTGCTTTGCATACTTCAGTCAGAGACAAGCTGGACAAGCTCCCTTGGGATAAGGAGTCATTTTTAGCCCAATTTCTTACAGAAATGAAGCTCTCGCAATCACGTTGTCTGTCTGCCTGTCTATCAGCCGCCCACGATACGGTTTGAATCCACTGGCCAATTTCAACTGAAGCCAGCAGCAAGGAAGGGCTCTTACAGCAAAGCAATTGAGATGAGCTCCGTGATGAGCAGAAAGAGGGAGAGAGAAGAGAGGGAGAAAGCAGAGAGCATCCCTGTGTGCCGTGGTGCGGCCAGACACCGCTCCTGGCATGGCATGTGGTGCTTCCAGCCCCTCTCTGGGGCGAGAGAGAGAGGGATTGAGCTCAGGGCACGACGGTGTGGGGCTGGCGAGGCTGGGAAGGAGCTGAGGACACTGCAGGGATGTCCTGGGCGTGCAGCAACCCCAGGCATGAATGTATCAGAGACCATCCATCCCGCCACCGGAGCGTGACTTCTGCTCTCCCGGCTCCCAAACGCCCCACTGGCTGCTCCTCCGGGAAAGCAGGCCATTAACATATTGCAATGAGTTAACCTTAAATGGTCTCAAAATCCAAACCTCTGCATGCAAATGAGTTCTGATGGAAGAAACGAGATAAAACACCGCCCAGCCACCGCCGAGCCCTCAGCTCAGCCTGTTTGCCAACCGAGACGCTTCTGCAGGAAGCCAAGGTGGACTCCTCGGTGATGCCCTCAGCCCCGTGACGATTCGCACCTCCCCAACCCCGTGCTGCTGCCTTGCCAGGTACAAGGCTTTGAAGTAAAACCGCTGTGTGGGTTTTTTTAGTTCTTTTTGGGTTTTTTGTTTTTTTTACATTTTGGTGGCCAGGATCTGTGACTTGGCCTTATCTTCTTCCTCTTGGGCAGCGCCAGAGGTGGGTGGTGTGGGCAGGAGCCTCCGGGCAGGGTGTCAGGCGTGTGCTGGGCTTTACCAACCCCAGCGGAGCCGGGTAGCTCTGACCCGCCAGCCAAAGGCAGGGGGTGGAAAAGTACTTCTCCATCACTCCTGGGTGATCCTGGCTCACATCCATCCGAGGGGCTGGGTCTGAGGGTTTGCTGTTGCAGGAAGAGGTGATCACCCTGCCAGTCCCTTTCCTAAGAGGAATTATAACCACTTCCCACTGGGTCGCTATCGTGCGATCTTTTCTTTTTTTTCACCGTGTAGCTATTGCTGATAAGCGACTCTCGGGCTCCCTGTGTCCCAGTCATTTGACATTTGGTTAACTCCTTCACACTGATTTACAGAGCTGAGTTAATGGTCGCGGAGCCGAACTTTCACTGTCGCCCTTTCCCCAGAAGATCACCAAAAGGTCACCCCTTTTCCCTCTCTTTGGGATTACAGTCCTTTTAACGCCCTTTCGAGCCGGACTCCGCAAACAAAGTCCTCCTTTGAGCCAACCAGTCTTGAAATCCGACGCCCTTGTTCATTTTGCACTGCTGGTGGCGGGGAGGAAAACAACAAAGTGACATTTCTATCCTTGGTCACAAGGCAAACAGCGTAAGACAACGATATTTATCTCCTCCTCAAGCGCTCTGAGGCCTCAGATCTGGAAAAAAATTTTACAGTCCCTGGCAATCACCATTTCCAGCAATCAGACTGCAGTGGAGCAAGTGGGAAGACGAACAAGTGCTGGTACGAATACTCGGGGACTAACCCTAATAACAGGATCCGCCCAGAAAAGATGCCTTGTGTGTAACAGTAACAAACAAATGCCTTTAAACTTCCACTGGTGTTAAGTAACGTAGAACTTTGCCAGATAAGGATTGTTTGCTCTCACTTAGGGGTTTCTGGCAGCCCTGCTCCTTGGATTATTTGCTGAAATGCATTTGGCTTTTTTTCAGCTTGCGATTTTAAAGGCAAAGCGATCGAGTTTCATCCTCATCTCCTACTACAGAGCGATTCTGGGCAGCGTGAAAAATCCGATCTTTCCACCCAGGTCATGCCACTCGTTCCTGCTAAGGCCCTGCCTCTCCAAGCCTGCAAACTCTTCAGCGTGGGGCTGTATTTTGCTGTATGGTTTTAGACCACTTGCTGTATTGGAGCTTCCATCACTTCCTCTAAGAATGACCGGAATATAAATAATAGCAAGTCAGTGGTGGCTTGTTGGAAGAAGGGTGAAGGAAAAGCTGAGCAAAAATATGGCCTGGCACCAATAGAGTATCTTTCTACATAGATTTGATAAAAAAATCCCACTGCGCAGTGAAGAAAAAGCACGTGCAGAAGTGGCTTCAGAGGCATGTCTGCAGCAAGGCTGGAGAGGTCTCTACCAGCAATCACACATAAGCAGTGGAGGGCACTGGGAGTCACTGGATGCTCTTCTTCTGAGTTACCTGTTCTGAGCATGACAGCAAACCCCTTCTTGCGGAAGAAACGCTGCCTGGCTGGGAGCTTTCTGGTGTTTTTCCCTCAGGAGCAACGGCGAACAGAAAAGGAGAATGTCGCCTGCCTTCGTTTCTCTAGCTCTTGTCAGCGCTCGAGCTCAGGTCAGCCTGCACCCTCCAGACCACAGCGGGGTCAGTACCTGCCAGCTCTCCCCAGTGGTGGATGCACGAGTCAACAAGTCATCACCATTCAGGCTTGGAAACCCCCCAAAAAGGAGGATTGTTTTTTTCAGTATGAATAATTGGCCAAAACAAAGATAAAGGAGAAGTCAAAAGGAACGCATCCCTAACGAGTGATGTGACGGCAGGGGGTGGAAGGGCTCTGGGCAGATGCTGGGTGCATGGATTTGGGCGCAGCAGCCCTTCTTTGGGGATACACGGAGCTGTTGCTGCGGTCAAGGAGAAGCAGGTGTCCTCCTGGGGGGAGGCTGTTTGCGCCTTCCTTCCCAGGGCTGAGTTGTGCTCTTCACACTTAAGAGTGCTAATTTGGTCTTGCAAACACAATTATCACAACGTGAGGGGAAAGAAAACCTGGAGAAAAGTGAACCGTGCTTCCCTCTCCCCCTCACACACCGTATCCCTCAGCTGTCACCTGTAACCCCTCCCCGGACCCCAATTCACGGTGCTGCGGACACCTACACTGTATTTCTCCCCGTTTCATCAGGCCCGGGTCAAACCGACTCACCTCCCCGCTTCTCTGACCCTGCTGCCTCCCCATCTCCCGTGCCCCTCACATCCGCCTTCCTGCGGTCCTGGCCCGCTGGGAGTTCCCGCGGGAGGGCTGGGAAGTACCGTGGGGAAGGCAGGGGCAGCACCATGCAGCAAAGGGGGTTTTCTCGTTTGCACTTGAGTATGGTTTCCAAATGCCCTAAAATGGAGCTGTGCCAACACATCAGAGAAGGAAGCCCTGGTCCCGGGGATGCTGAGGGGGAAGACAAGACCAGCACGTGCTCTCGTCAGCCTTGCCAGCCTCAATCCTCACCCCAGGGCATCTGCCAGACCTGAGTTTCAGCATCTCCATGTCACATAACTCACCGGTCACAGTGTCTCCAGGCACATCATTCCCTCCCAGCAGTGTCCCAGGCAATAACCACAGCCAAAACAAGGATATGTTGACAAACACCTTCTTTTTTCAAAGGCCCATCCAGCACAGCAGCAGCCATGTACTGAGATGTGGCTTAGAGTCACTTTACCAGCATGGCAGGGAAGGAAAATGGCACGCTGGTGTGTTTTACCTGGTGGCCGCAGTCTGGAGGGGTTTTATTTTATTGTTTCCATTCACTCTGGAGGAATCTTCGCCTCCATCAACTCCTGGGGTGACCCCCCCGTGCTGCTGATGCTTGTCACATCCAGCACC
Organism: Rissa tridactyla; assembly: GCF_028500815.1. NCBI lineage: Eukaryota > Metazoa > Chordata > Aves > Charadriiformes > Laridae > Rissa > Rissa tridactyla. The sequence continues at coordinate 163,277,561 of NC_071466.1, read as the reverse complement.
CACAGAGGAGGAAAAGCCCCAGGGCTCTGACCTGCACCCGGGGATTGATCCTGGTGTTTAACGCAGTCAGCAGCTGCTGGGGCTGAAGGAAGAAACCTGGGAAAATGCCGGAAGGTGCCGTCAGACTGGACGTAGCCAAATCCCGGAGCCCACTTCCTCCCTGTTACGTGAAGCCCAAATCGTAGCGAAACCCTTGCGCGTACCTGCAGCTCTGCCGTTGAGCCGCAAAGCCACTCGGGAAGCGGCGTGCTCTCCGCCTGCGGTCAGAGGGGTGCGGGGAGCCACCGGGGCAGCGAGCGGGTGAGAAAGCGGTAAAGCGGTGGATGGCACGCAGTGCGAGCAGCCACAGGAAGCTCGCTGTGGCTACAGCGAAGCGACACTTAACTCTGGTGCATGCTGTAGGAAAATAAAGTGCTCGCCAGCGGCACAGAGAGTGGGAGGGAGTTGCCTTGGGGCACCCGGGAAAGGATCCTGGGTGTTTTCTGCAGGAGTTGGGGCTGTTGGCCAAGGACCAGGTGGGCTCACCTCAGCCGGTGGATTTTCTCTGGCTGCCTGTTGTGTGGGGATGGCCACGACGCCTCTGAATTGTAACTTTTCCTCCCACAAGTCAGAGGTGGGGGAGTCACATTAAACCACAGCCGTCCCCATCCACCTGCAGAACTGCTCCTGGGACGCTGTTTTCCGGACTTTGCTTTGACATATTCCCCATGGCGTGGTTCCCACCACAGCCTCCCTGAGACCACATCCTTGCCCCGGCGCTCTCAGGTGAGGTACCAGTCCGGCTACCCCTTCTGCTTTCCCTTGCCCTCCCCTCTTAGCCCTTGATGCTGATCTGAGGCTCCCCTGATTTGCCATCTTTTTCAACGTCTTTTCTTGTCTCACCGGGATTACATCTATCGGAAAGCCCCAGGCTGGACTTTAACCCACCCAGCCATGCAGAGACATGGTGAGTGGATTTGGGGAGAGGATGAAAGTACGGCCAGGAGCTCTGTAGCCCTCCGTGAGCACAGCCCAATGCATGGTTCGCATTGTGGCCGACCTCTCCTGAGGGCACAGCGAGTGCTGCCGCCCCTGCCTTCCCTCATCCAACCTCCGACACAGGCAAAGGCACGGTGGGATTTGCAGCCGAACGAGTCAAAACGCTGCTGAGTGAATGCACTTTGACTGGGGCTGGATCGATTTCCCCGGCCCCTGTGACTGAAACAAGCATGTCCAGCCAGGGTGCTGTAAAGAAAACAGGCTTGAAACCGATTTCATTGCAACCAGCGCCTGCTGCATGCATTGATAAGGCCTTTGATAACATTGCGGAGAGGAGTTATCAATGTTGGATAGGGCTGTCTTGAAGGTACGGGTCCCTCACTGCTGGCAGAGGGGAGATGGAGGCAGGTACCAGCAAGTGCTTACAGCACCCAAAAAACATCCCTTGTGAGTAGTGAGCAGCCAGGGCAGCCCTGTGCCCCGTGGCTGCGCTGGGGCAGCAGTCGGGACAAGGGGGGAGACCTCAGCCTGTCCCACACCGTGCTGGTGAGCTGCTTGCCTGATCCCTGCTTGCACCTGGGTTATATTGACTCACTCCTGGCTCTTCCACTGTGGGAGAAGATGGAGACATGGAGCAGAGGGACATCCCAGAAGGACAAATACAGGTTGGGCGGAGAATGGCTTGAGAGCAGCCCTGAGGAGAAGGACTTGGGGGTGCTGGTGGACGAGAAGCTCAACATGAGCCGGCAACGCGCGTTTGCAGCCCAGAAAGCCAACCGCATCCTGGGCTGCATCAAAAGAAGCGTGGCCAGCAGGGCAAGGGAGGTGATTCTGCCCCTCTACTCTGCTCTGGTGAGACCCACCTGGAGTACTGTGTCCAGCTCTGGAGTCCTCAGCACAAGAAGGACATGGACCTGTTGGAGCAGCTCCAGAGGAGGGCCATGAAGATGATCAGAGGGCTGGAGCACCTCTCCTATGAGGACAGGCTGAGAGAGTTGGAATTGTTCAGCCTGGAGAAGAGCAGGCTCCGGGCAGACCTTATAGCGGCTTTTTAGTACCTGAAGGGGGCCTACAGGAAAGATGGGGAGGGACCCATCAGGGCGTGGAATGATAGGACAAGGGTTTCAAACTGAGGGAGGGTAGATTTAGATTAGATATTAGGAAGAAATTCTTCACTGTGAGGGTGGTGAGACACTGGAACAGGTTGCCTGGGAGGTTGTGGATGCCCCATCCCTGGAAGTGTTCAAGGCCAGGCTGGATGGGGCTTTGAGCAGCCTGGTCCAGTGGGAGGTGTCCCTGCCCATGGCAGGGGGGTTGGAACTAGATGATCTTTAAGGTCCCTTCCAACCCAAACCATTCTGTGATTCTATGATTCTATGACAACAGCTGCCCGTCCCTTTAAAGGGGACCCTGAGGAGGGGGCTGTTGTCTACGTGTGGCAACTGGCAACTACAACGTGTGCCATTTGCTCTCCCCTCATGTGCCTATCCTGTCAGCCCTTCATCTTATTTTATTGCTCTTTTCTGAGGCACCCTTGAGATACAGAGACTTATCAGAGCATCCCAGAGAGAACCACTCAGACCGTCTCCAGAGGGGTGACGGGCACAGGTGGGATCACCATCGGCAGGACTGCCCTGACCCTACAGCCTCCTATTTGGCAAAATTTGGCTGCATTGCCATAACCAGGCTCAAACCAGGCCACTGTGGTGCTCAGGTTGTATTGTACACCCAACCTGGGTGACTGGCTGCAGGGGCTGCACCAGGCGGCTGGGCTGTGAACTGGACTGCCTCTCCCAGGCTCATTAATCTAAACTAGACTATTAAACCCTGCTCGGGGTGACAGCTTATTGCAGGGCTAATGTGGTTACGCTGCAGCGAGCTGAGCGGTCTGCCCAGCCCGGCGTTCTTTTGTGGAGACCCGGGGCCCGTCCCTGCATGGGGGCTCTGTGCTCCCCTCTCCAGCTCACTGGGGAGCTGCGAGAGGGCACGGAGTCCTCGGTAGAGATTTACTCATCTTCCAAGCCAGGACAGGCTCCTGATGGCCCAGAAATGCAAAATTAGGATAATACCCTGAAAGCAAAACGAGACCTGGAAAGGAAATGACACCTAAAGGTCTGATTGCATCTGAGCTGCCGGCAGCCGAGTGGGGTTAAAAGGTAACGGAGCTCGACTAGCTGTCACCACCAGCCTTCCCGCCAGCAGGCTCAGCCTCCTCCCGGGCACTTCCAAAATTACTGGCTCAGCCTCTCCATAACCCGTTTTGCTCAAGTGACTCAGGTTAAGTGTAACAGTTCCATCAGCCGCCCTTCGCTCGCCCAGCTCGCCGTGCCAGTGCCGGTGCAGGCAGGGCTTCGCATGGGGTGGGCAGCCAGGAGCATTACCGTCCCAGCCAGGGGACAGGGAGGGATGTGGTGGCTTTTTGTTGGGGCGCAGCTGCCAACAGATCAAGTCCTATGGGTCAGTTGGGGTTGCAAAGGAGGCTTCGGTAGGTGCTCCAAAGCGCTACACAGGGCTCACCCCTTCTCGCCCCCCTGGGTGCGGCGCCAGAATTAAATGGCATGCTTGGGTGCAGCTCCGTGGGAGCTACAGCTACATGTTACCCCTCCGGCTTCTTCCTGTGGGAGGGATGCCTGGATGGGAGCTGCCGGATCCCCAGCTGGCTCCCTGGTGGGGATGACCTGTGGGTCAGGACAGCAGAAATTTCTCCATGCAGCCACCATGCACCGTCATCGCCGGGCTCCCGCAGGGCCAGAAGTTACACCGAGGCGCTTTCCAAGCCCCAGGTCTAGTTGCCAAAAATCTCCCGAGTTTGCAGAGGGCTGCGTGCTCCCCTTGGTGGTGTTCCTGCCCTGCCTGGAGAAGGGCTTTGAGGTTCCGAGGGGAGCGCGGTGACAGCACCACAGAGGCACGTTGGTGGGGAGCGGGGACGGTGCTCTGAGCGGGTGTCGGAGCAGAAGAGGGGGTTGGTATCCTCTCCGGATGCAGCGCCCTGTAACTTTAGCTCTGGGCCATTCCTATTTGTCTTTGCTTCTTGCATGTTGTGAATAGATATTAGCTCAAGCTCAATGGGCTCCACGCAGGTCTTGGAACCAGATGATTCAAGCTGGGATTTGTTCCATATCTCGGGTTTCACATGTTTTCTTTAGCTGCATTTTAATTGTGGGGTTTTCCTTTTTGTTTGGTGAGATGTTCTACACGGGTGCCGCTCCTTTGACCCTGTAAATATCCCAAATAAATCCCATTCCTGGATTATGCGAGGGTGAAGAGGAAGTGCCCTACAACATAACAGGTTAGGTTTTTATCACAGCTCTCCATCTGGAAAGCCATTGGGAATGTGTCCACAGAAAATGTCTGGCACTAGTCCGTAAAACAACGTACAATGTCATCAGAGCCCTAGAGAGAGGAGCATAACATGGTTAAACAAAGCCTGGATTGGGTTTAGCTCACCTTTATTTCCACCTTGAACCAACAAACCTCTCCTCTGAATGCAGCCGAGCTCAGGGCCTGCTGGGGACGGGAAACAAAATTCTCCTTGCTTTCCTAGCTGCCTGACTTTTTGCGGGTCAGTCCTGACAGGCTGCAGCAACCCACAGGCTGTTTTATACATCCTGAGCCGCGAGAGGCCAGGAAGAGGCTGGCGGCCAAAGCCAAGGTGGTCTGGTCCTATGTGGACCTGTCAAACCTCATGCAATTAATTCCCATTTCCTGTTGCCTCCTGCCCCGACAGCCGTTTGTCCCCACCGGCTACAGCAGTTGTGTTTGGGTCACGGAGCAGGAGAGGGGCTGGCGGGTACCTCCAAGGGGGTCCCTGTGTTTGGAGGACACCCCCCTCCAAACCAATACCTTTTCCACCTGCATGTTCGTGTTGGGAGCCCTCCTGCCTGGTGAAGGTTCTTCCACCTGGGAGATGAGGATGCTCGGGAGAGTTATTGACTCCTTCCCTTGGCTGTTGTTCTGTGCCAGGGCCAAAACTGCTCTGTCCCTGCTTGCCACAGGGTGGAAAAAGCGGTTATCCAAGTTGTGTGCAGTTCCTGTAGGGAGACAGCAGCGCGTTTGGGCTGCCAGCCCCAGCTCCGCATCACTGCATGGGGTCTATATCCCATCCCGGAGCCTGCCGACAACATGTCCTGGCACGTAGGGGTGTTACCGGCACCTTTAGGAGGGACTGGTTTGACAGGCCACTCCTGCCTTTTGCTAACTCCCCCTCCCAAACTCATTTGGGGAAACCTGCCACGGGCCGCCCCATCTTGCGGGTGCCCTAGAGCTGGCTTCCCCTGGTGTGCGTACGCGCCGTCGGCCGAGGGCCAAACCGCTCAGTGAATTACTGCTCTCCTTGCTGCTGGGCTGTTTTAACGCCATCCAACGTGGCATCAGTAATGTCACCATCCGGGGGAGTGAAGGATGGTCCCATCCCCACGGGTCAACCCAGAGCCACCCATGCGATGGCGTCCAGCTTGGGAAATCACGGCTGGAGTAGAGGGCGATGCATTTCTGGGGTGCTGGGGGGTATGTGGTCCCCTGCTTTGCCTACCCTCAATGCTGTGCCCACCACATGGAAGAAAACTCCCCCGAGGACAGTGCTGAGCGAGGAGAGCTCGGCATCCCCCCGTGCCCCCAGAACCCTTGTCAGCCCGCTGGATCCCGGCTGATGGATAGCTGCAGGCAGCAAATTTCAGCAGCGTCTCGATGCCAATTTAAATAAATAAATGAGTCCGAATGCTTCTCTTTGCAGAATGGCATCTCATTCAGCCGTCCAAGCATCAAATACCTCCGGGATTCTTTGGGTCTCAATTTGCAGAACTATTTCCCTTTCGAGTGCTCTTTTATTTTTCTTTTTGCTTATTTAAACCTGTTTTTCCTGTAGTGAATAATCCTTGCAGGTGAAAGGAGGCAGGTTTTAGATGTTGACGGAGCTTTCCTCCAGATTTAAGAGGGATCAGCCGACTCTATTTAAAAAAGGTCTTCCCCGGCTCCTGCTTCCCCGATTGTGGCTGATGGGGATGCAGAGGGACGTTCCCGTGGTTCATTTTTAGTTTGGGTCCCCCCCGGGCTGATGAATGGCTCCTGTGAAGCCCGTTGCTCGCAGCCAAGGCTGAGCAGATGTGTCGGTGCTGAGGGCAAGCGCTTGCCCACCCGGGGCCAAGCAGCATCTGTGGGAGCTGCTGCCAGCGGGGGCTGCAGCCCCCTCCCCAGCCCCCTTAGGTGGATGCCGGGAACTGGAGGGTGGGAGGAACATGCATGTGTCCAAAATACCACAGATGCCTTAAGGACAGGACAAGCTCAGGCCTGGTGAAGTTGTCTTCAGCGTCAGTGGGATGGGGGAAAGCGCCGAGCTGGGGAGGAGGGCGAGGAGATGATGTCCCCCAGCTCCAACCGCCCCCCCGGCTCTGCCCCTTTGGGTTGCCTGGGAGCTTCTGGCCCATGGGGGTTGCAAAGAACCTCCTGGAGAAGGTACCTGAGTCACCTCAGGGGCTGGAAGAGCAGGACACAAGTGGAAAGGAGCTGGTATTATTTTCTTTTTATTTTAAGCCAAACACCAGAATATTAAGGGATCTGATGCATGGTGTTTGAACACCTGGGAGTGATACCCAGCAGAGCCTTCTCACAGGCACGAGATTTTTCCTGCATGCAATCTAAAACAAATGTCTTCCTAGCCAACCTCTAATCAAGGCCTTATGGATCAGTGAATAAATGTAGGGGCTTAGTTAAATTAGCAAGATTCATGGTGGTAGTGGTGATGGTGGTGGTTTTATGGCTACCTCGTTCCACCCACATACCCCCTTATGCAGACCATCCTCTCCTGCCTTCAGGCATCTGCTTAATGCAGTGGCCGGGTATGGTGTTTTGCAGGTATTTGGGAATAAGCCGTGATGTTTCGGGGCAGGACACGCACGCAGGCATTCTCCAAGAGCGGTTTCCCTTTGCATCCTTGTGCTTTTCCACCAGGCTTTTGTGTGCAGCCGTGCTGCTCTTGTAAGGCTGTCGTGGCCTTTTGCACCGGTGTAGGAGGAGTGCGGCAAGCAGCGGGTTTGGGCTGGCGGCCTTTCCACGGGCGTCTGCTCTCCCTCTAGCAGCAGTCACGGTGGTCAAAATTTAGCACGAGAGCCAGGCCATACATAAATGGCTTGGCCTCATGTTTTAGACTACATGTACTAAACAGTAAATGTAGTGCAAACTCTGCTGCATCCTTTCAGCTCCTCCATCTTCCTGCCAGCTCCCTGCGAGCCCCATCTGCCTTCCCCGTGCTGCGAATAATGAAGAATTGCCTCTATCCCTGTTGCCGATCCTCCCTGGGTCAATGCTGTGGGGAGGATACACTTCCCACGGGACCGATCTCCCCAGGTCCCTCTCATTTCCAGCCAGCCCCCAGGCTCAGCGTGGCTGGAGCAAGGGGGGAGCGCAGGCGTCCCTCTGACATGCCTCGGTCAGTCAACAATGGCGCTGGCTTCCTTGTGGGAACGCCACTGCTGCTGGAGTGATCAGCTAGAGGCATTTGGGGATTCGAGAGGACAGCTAGGGAGCTGGGGATGAGCGAGATGTTGCTGTATGTCTCTGCGAACAGACACAGCCCAGTGCACGGGAGCTGAGAAGTTCAGGAGACCGGGGAGCCCTGTCCTTGGCTCTGCAGAAACAGGGATGCTGCTGATGGCTTGGTCTGCACGTCTTTCCTCGGGTCTCAGCTGTTAGAAGGGGTCTAAATCCACGTTACAGTCCTCGACCTCCCAAGCCCATGCTAGCACACCACAGCCCTCCGTGGCTGCCGGGCAAGAGCTGGCTCTCAGAGCCATTTGATGGCAGGAAGCTCTGGGCACCTTGGCCACCACCACGAGTGGCCAGGGCCAGGGCAAGCAGCACAGGCAGTCACTCAGGCCCTCCTCTGCTGTCTCTGCCCACGCTATCCCTCTCTACCCTTCCCTCTTCAGCACTTTCCTACCCTCAGGGTAGTAAAATCCAGTTTTGGCCACATCACCACCCTGCCATTACACGTGCTGGCTCCTCTCCAGTTTCCCCAGTCCCCATCTCCTTCAGATGTGTATCTTACTCTCTCTCCTCCTGCTGGTGGTCCCTGCAAGGTCCCAGCTCAGCAAGGTCGAGCAGAGCTTGCTGCGCCTTGCTCATGTTTCTCAGGTTCCCCCCTTGCACCCCTCCAGCCTTCCGTCCTCAGTACAACCCCATGGTGGGAACGGCTCCAAAACCATGAGCAGCTCGGCTGCACCTGAGTGCATTCGCTGAACCCAGCTGGGGAACTGATCTTGTTGAAAAAAATCCCTGGTTTTTTTTTTGTTGTTTTTTTTATTTTCTTTTTTTTTTCCCTGGGTTATTTTTTAATCCAGCTCAGCTCCTTGGCCTGGTTTCCTCTGGTTCCTCTAAAAGAGCCGAAGGGCAGCCTGGGAGCAGGCGGGAGGACGGGGACGCTGCAGAGTTCAGCCCACCGGCGGTAAAGCTGCAACGCCAGCAGCCCGAGGCCAGTTCATAAACCAAACTCCGGAGCCATTTCCTTCCCCTCTTCCCCACAGACCAGAAGCAGCACCTTCCCGCAGAAGGGCCAGTGCCCAGGGAGCGCGGCCACCGCTCCTGGCTAGCGGGAGCTGGCTTGGAGCAGACATTCCTTCCCCACTACCGCTGTGACCCTTAGAAATGTGTTTACATACCAGGCAGGGATAAAAAGTCAAAATTTGGTTGGTGTTTGTCCAGGGAATCATTCTGATTTCAAAACACTTCCGTGATTTGGTTTTCCAATCATGCTAGAAGAAATAAATGGAGGGACTGAAACAGGCACGCAGCGAGTGGTGGACCAGGCTGCTTGGACACCCCAACTCTGTAGGGCTTTCCCACCAATGCGCTGTGTCCCACCAAACCCTTTTTGTTTTGATGCCCGTTATATTTTTCCTAACATTTCAGCAGGTTCTCCCCAGCAAATCCACGTGGCACAGCTCGCTTCTCTGCTACCTCCTGGCCACGTCCCTTCTCCAGATCATCTTCTTAATGCTGTTCAGTGAATGTGCCTTCTAATGAGGCCGTCACGACCCCGGCGTTGCTGCCTGGGGGAGTTTCTGCAGTGACGCTGCTGCAGCTCGTGCCTCTCGGAGCCATTTTCCAGCATGGGGGACTTCACCAGCCCCGGATAAGTAGGGAGCCTGGAGCAGCTCCCTTTGCCATCCTCCTTTGAACTCATTAGTGAAGATGCCAAGACTTGACTAGATATTTAGTTCACTGGCACTTCTTTAGGCCTCCGTGCCCTAAATAGCACTCAGCAGTCATTTATCATTGCAGTCTGGGTCCTCCAGGCAGCGTGCTTTCTCGCGGCTGCATTTACAGCCATGCCAATTTTCTTTGTTTTTCAGAAATACACAAATACTTATGTTCTCCGCTGAAATTTCCTATCATGGAAGCTGCCATGCTCCTGTAGTTCAATAAATATCAGCCACCTCTCAAACGAAGTTTGTCACAACATATCTTTCTCTCATCCCTTGATCTCCGCTAGCTGTGGCTGCTCTTCTTCTGGAAACACTCTCATTTCTCTGCTACAGCCACGAAACGCCTGGGCCACACAGTTGGCTTTCCCTTGGAAAAAGGTCCAACACACTTGGACCTCACACCTTCCCCCGCCCCATGTCTTGGTTTGTGTCACGGAGTATTGGCTGTCCTGAGAAGGACAAAACCGGCACGTGTCCGTCCATGGGGCGTGGGAGAGGCTGGAGCGAAGGGCTCGGCGCGGCAGCGTGCCTCCCATCTCCCTGCCATGGGGGGTCCTGCTAAGTCACATCCCTCCCTCACCCGCCGCGGGTTTGGCAAAGGGCCTGCGGAGCCGTCCCTTTCTCCAGGAATCACAGCCCCACCTCCAACGCCCCAGTTCGAGAAATTGGTCTAATTAGAGGAGAGCGAAACGCTTCTCCTGCTCGGAGAGCCGCAGGTCCCCAGCCTACTTAAAGCTCCGCGTTAAGGCCATTAGCACGACAACGTGTCTCCCCAGAACTACGCGTTTGCTCACACGCTTGGCAGGCGGCCGACCAGATGTAGCCAGGCTGTCTGGAGGTGCCAAGCATAACAATTAACAGCCGCTTTGTGGTGGGATTGGCAATGGCAGCTGCAAATCACAGGCACGTTGCGGCCGCCCACCTTGCTTCCAGGCGCAGCATAGTCCTCTTGAACCCCCCCCCCAAGGGCCAATGCTGGGGGTCAAGGAGATGACAGCGAGGGTCCCTTGGTGCCCAGCGGCTGTAGGACCTCAGTGACTTACCGAAAATGAAGTCCCATGGTGAAGGGCACCCGCTGATATGCCGATCTCAGCTAAATCACTGAATATTGTACCTTATTTCTGTCAAGGTGCTGTGTCTGCCTGGGTTTTTTCACGCTGACTCAAGCTGCAGTTCTGCAAACAGGGAGTAACCTTATCCGGGTGTGCAGCCCCGCAGAGTTTGGGAGGGATGCTGCCATGTTCCTCGCTTGCAGCGGCAGGCACAAGCTGCTTTATTAGGTCTTAATTACTTCCTTGCTATCCAAAATTCTTAAATTTGCCACTAAAGGCAGATAGAAATAAAAATGTCGCACTTTTGCGGCTCAGATATTTGCAGCCATGAATAATACTCTCACACGCTCATTTACTAATGGATACACTTCTCCTCTAATTTCTTTCCCCCTCCAGACATTTGCAAAAGCTCTTTTCATTCCCATCACACCTTTACCGAGGAGTAAGCCATTCTGTGTTTTGTTGCTCTTATCTCTTCTCTGAAAGCTTTTATTGACTGCATGTTGGTTTTGTCTCCTCACCTTTTCCATTTCCCATCTAGCCTTTTTTTTTTTTCTTTTTTTTTTTCCTGTTGTTGTTTCAAGGCTCTGAGAAGTCCCTTGTGGAGCTGTTTTGGATATTTCTCATCACAGCAGCTGATGGAAGAGCTAATGACAGGAGCAATAAGGAAAAGCAGAATATGCTGGGAGTCGGGGGGGGAGTTCAGTAAATTATTGAACTACCTGGATGAAGAATTCATATCCAAAAGCTATTTCGCCTTGATCCCTGAGTCTCATTTACATTTAAGAGCTGTAAGTGTTCTAGGGATGAGCTCTGAGGCTGCTTCTCTGCTTATTTCTCGCTTCAAGCAGAGGGAAGGGACTCTTCCCTTTTCATACAGCCCATGGCTGCAGGTCAAAGACGCTGTGGGTCGTGGGAGGGCCGCCTGGGGCCAGTGTCCATGCCGAACTGACGAGCAGCGAGTGGCGAGATTGGCTTTCATTTCGCATCCACACCGCGGCGGGCACCCACAGCAAACCTCTAACCGAGGCTAAACGGGGTGACGAGCCGGGTTGCTCCACTTTGCCTCAAACTAGGGGCAGAGGTGGCCCTTTCCTAACAGCTGGTGGCCCTTGCACGAGGACCGCGCAGTGGGTCGGGGTGGCATCACCATCCCTGGAAGTACTTAAAAGATGTGCAGATGTAGTACTGAGGGACATGGTTTAGTGGTGGTTTTGGCAGTGCTATGTCAATGGTTGGACTCGATGATCTTAAAGGTCCCTTCCAACCTAGACGATCCTATGATTCAGTGGGGACAAGGCACCGGGGCTCTCCCCCTCCCTCGTATGGTCCCTGTCTGCATGATGGCGATGTGAAATCACCCTCTCCGTGGCCATGGGAGAGGGACCCTTCCCAGCTGCCTCGGAGGTGGTGGATACACCAGCTTTTTGGCCGTTTTGCTGAGCAGGTCTGCAGCCAGGACAGGGGTTGAGCAGCTCGGGCACCGACGAGGGCATGAGGAGCCCACAGGGCACAGGCAAATGAGAGCGGCTACCTGCTTTGCTTTGGCTGCCAGTTGCCCTTGGCTGGAGCAAGGGACTTTCCGAATCGCTGATGCAGGAAACCACTAACTGCTCGGCTTTGATCCCTGCACTTTGAAACCGGTCCTGAATTTTCCAAAGCAACCGGCTCTCATCAGAGGTCGGAGGCGGCCGCGTTTGCCCAAGTTCGCTTCGGTTGGGAGCTCCACGCTGCATGTTCGGAAATGCCCAACTACCTCGAAGGAACCTCAGTTTTGGATGAGTGGGGCTTGGGGATGCTTTTGGAAACAAACCACAGCCGCTTTCTGAGGTATTTTGCTGGCTGTTGGCTGCCTTGGTGCCACAGTAACCAGAAGGGCTTCATGCAGAAGTGTTTCCGTAGCTCCCAAATGGAGAGGTGTAGGGTTGGCCGCCCTTCTAGAGCCTCTGGCTCTCCGAGCTTTGCCTTTCCTTGCTACCAGTCCTTTGGATATCAAAGCAGCTGGTTTGAGGACCTTGCTCTGCAGAAAGGGGCTGCTGTCACTCCTCACCGTCGCTCGGTTTTTGTAAGGCAGAGAAAAAGCTCTTTGCCCAGCTCAGGCAAAAACTGCAGAAGAAATGCAGAGTTTCTAGGTCATGCTGTTCTTGAGAGATGAGGAAAAAAGAGAAAACAGGTTAGGAAACTCTCGAAACACCTCACAGAGAGGGCCAGGCCCAAGCATTGCACGGCCCAGAAGTCAAAGTCCTCTCTCAGGCGCCTTGGAAACACCTTGTCCGACCAGCCACCCGCCGTGGCCAGGTCCCTCCTCACGGGGCTCCTGCTGTTGGCAGCCCAGCGAGCCCGTGGTTCAGCCGCTGCTTGTTTCACTGAAGCGGAGAAAGAGTAAGATTCACCTCCGAGCAAGAAGCCGTAACGCTGCATCCATCCTATCCGCCCTGGCTCTGCGGAGCATTCCCAAGCTTTTTCTTTCCATGCTCCACTGGAGTCTAATCCTGCATGCAGAAAATTCCTCATGCTTTTTTTGCTCTTATTCCTCCGGGGCATCTGTTTTCTCTTCCATTCTGTCTGGCTGTTCAACAGCCTGAACTCAGTTACTCTAATCCCTCCATCTTCAGTGATGTTCTCAGCTCCACATAATAAATATTAACAGCTTACACGTATCTGGGGGTTCTTATGCAAGGACTCCAAATAGCTTTATGGTTCATATGCACATGGGGCTCGCTTTATTCGCCAGCAAAATACAGCCACCGATGAGACAGCAGTTGTTTAGCAACCTACAGCGACAACACACAATAGTTAAGACGGGAAGTGAAGATAAATATCGCATCCATTTGAAACTCCAGGAGGGGATTGGAGTTGGCAGAATAGAAGCACTTGTGCTGAATTTTCGCCAGAATACTCCAAAAAGCATTCCTATGCTTACAGAAAGAGCTATAGGGTTTAAAATACCTAAGCCATCCCTGGTGGTTTATTTACAACTCACGTTAACGGCACTGACATTTTAGGATGCCAGCGATGCTCTTAACCAGAGAAAGGCGAGGCACTTGAGAAATGAACTATACAGGATTGCTGTAAAACACTTCCTCACAATTTTTAGGGAAGGAAAAATCAGACTATTATATATAAACAACTATCTATTAGCTACCAAATTAAAAAATATTTATATATTTTGGGCAGCTTCACCCTTCAGCTATAGCTATCTCTGCCCCTCGATGACAGGAGGCCAACCGTGGCATTTTTTTTCAGCAGAGCCACAAACCCTTCTGCTACCTCCTAACACTCTCCAAACCTTCATGTGGTGGAAAAAAAAAAGGGGAGAGGAACACGCTGCTTCCTCTTCAGAGCATGACAGCTGGGGGAGCAGAGACTCTGGTGGAGGATGCTGCAGTTCCCTTGCATGGTCCAGGGAGTGTTGGTGGCACCGAGTAGCACTTGCTCACCACTTGCCTGTTCCCTATTGGAAAGCCCAGGTGTGCCAAGAGCCGCCGAGTGCAAAGTTAAGAGGTGAATGGGACCAAGCCCCAGCCCACCTTAGCTTCAGCGGATGCCTCGGCTGCTGAAGAAAACCCGAGTTCTGGACGACTTGTCCCCAGACCGTGTGCCGGAGCTGAGCACTAACTGCTGTCTGTGACCCTGCCAGGCCATCCTTCCGCTATTTAAAGATTTTGTTATAAATGGGTGTGCTGCTCAGCTAATGGAGAGCTTAAAATAAAAAAGTCCCCAGTGATCCTTCAGTGGCAGAGATGGTGAGGACCTCAGTTTTAGGCGGCATCGAAGGGCCCCTCGTGGCTGCAGACCCCCATATCCCAAGGCAGCCCTGGAGTTTCCAGGTTTCCCTCTGATGGTTTATTTCCACCCCAGATTGGGGTGGATGTGACCCTGCCAAGCATTTTTTTTTTTTTTGGAAACCCCCCTTTCCCAGTGCTGCAAAGGCCCCTCTGGTTGTCCTGGGACTACAAAGTGGGCAAAAGGTACATCCAGCTGCCAGCAAGGGTGTCTCACCAACAGCCGGTGAGCCCCCTCCAGCGGCACTGGGTGCTCCCCACCAGGCTGCCGGAAAGGTTTCTCAGGGGAGGAGAAGCAAGGAGGGACAGAAAATTAAGGATGGGAGGGATGGTGGGGCATCTCCTGTCTCCCACCCAGGCACCTTCACCTGGTGAGATGATAACAGTGGTTTGGGGAGGAACAAGCGTGTAAGCCAAGAGAAGGCTTTTGGGGATGGCTCAGGACAGGGGAACCACTTTGATTCCAGAACAAGGCAAACCCCAGCTCCATACTGAAACCAGCCCTGACACAGTCTCCTCTTTCAGTCAGCTCTTTCTGGAGGTCCTCTAAGGCAGCAGGGAGTCTGCAAAGCCCTTTCCAGCCTTTGCTGGGTTTTCTCCATGCCCCCAGCGTACAGCGAGGTGCATACGGCTTCGGTCCTCCCCAAGAGCACCTAAAGTCTTTGCATTGTCTTCAGCCCTGCTGCATCCTCAGCACCCCGCTTCAGCTCGGCCATCCGGTCACCTCGCTGCCTGCCCGTGAACGTTGGGACTGGGACCTTCTCCCAGCCTGTCTCACCAACCACAGTCTGAGCGACTTGAATGACCCTCAGCCAGCGCCCACGCACGGGAACGTGCGGAGCATCCCCGCTGCTCCCGTTCCAGGCGCAGGGCTTCTCATTTCTACCCTCGCCTCGCAGGGGGAGAGCTCTTGAAAGGTAAGATTAGCTGCCTTCGCAGCAGACCCGTTAGCCATGTCCAGATCTTAATTTGCCAGCTCCGCTCCAGCAGTCTTGTGGTGCATAGCTGCGCTGTTTTTCTCTCTTTCTGCCTAGGACTCTACGTTTCTGGTGGTTTTGAATTTCACTACACTGCAAAAAGGGCCCTGCTCTTGTTTCTCGGGTTCTGTCCTCTTCCATCCACTCCTTCATTTTAAAGGGGCAGGAGAGAGGAGGTTTTTCCACTGCTGTTACAGCCTGCATCTTCCCATCGCTCCCTAAGGACACTATTAAATACCGACATTCGCCTATGAGCCTCTTTCCCCCGTACACAACGTTCAGTCTGTTTCTTTGACCCGGACTCCAAAGCCATGGCTTACATACCATGTACAGAAAACCTGTTTTCCTCTTCTTTTTTTTCCAGTGGCTGTACAGGCACAGCTTAGCGTGATCCACCCGCTCCTACCCACTTTGTTTTTTCGTACTTCACAAACTGGTAATTATGCCAAAGGACAAGTTTGTTTTACGTGATCTGCTTTATATAAGCGCGTTTGGCAATTCTTAAACTTGTATCTGGAGCATCCACATGCTGGAATATTTCCCATTGGAACTGTTCTCGGTATAAGTTAACAAATACCATAGATAAATGGGATGGGGGAATAAGCAAGAAAGACTTGTTTATACAGCTATCGAAATCCGTGCCAGGTTAGGGAACGCAGAATAGGATAAAACCTCTTCAGCTCCATTTTAGTCCGTACCAGGATCACACCATCCTATTAACCAGCCACGCAACAACCTGGAGGAAAGGGCTATGATCCCCAGCTCAAATGACCTTTCAGAGCGGTCCTGGATAACAAGGCCAGGCTGGGCTCAAATACCTGAACTCCCCACTCTTTGCAGGGCAGAGGACACGGGTGAGGGACTGCCAGCCCCTGCCTTGGCCAGCCGCGGGGACGAGGCAACAAACCTCACACAACTCTGCTGCCTTTCCCTCCACGCCACTTCCCTGGCAGGGCTGGAAGGGTCTCGACCGTAGGTGCCTGTGCCGGCACGTTCAGCACACCCAGCCTTCCTGGGAACTACAGGAGGGCAGGGAAACGCGAGCTTCTGCAGGCAGCCCAGCAGCCAAGAGCCCCGCACAATTCACAGAAAACCCCGCAGGGCAAAGCCGTGCCAGCAGGACCGGGAGAGGGCAGTGGCCAAGAGTGACCCACCTACACGCAAGGGCCCCCTCTTGTGCCTTCCATGGGCCCCCTGTTGTGCCGTCCATGGAAAAGCGTGTTTCTCACCGCTCTGGTCCTGCCCACGTATTTCTCAGTGCACTCAGATTTTTCCTCAGGGCACTCAGTGCTACTTCATTTATCCAAAGGGATAAATCCCCCCCGCTCCTTTCTAAGCTGGCATGCCACAAGTGCCTTGAACCTGCACACACCAGGGCTTGGCTACACACTGATCTTGACCACAGCATCCTCTGCTGCTTCAGCCTGATCCCTTCCCATTCTCCTTCTCCTTCCTAAGGTGACCAGCCTGGAAGCAAAAATAAGTCCGGGATGGAACCCAAACCGATTCCCTCACTTGCCCTTTCTCCTGTAATCTCTAGCTCGCTCTTGGCTTTACATGATGCCTTATCGCATGTCCCCACGGAGGCACCGGGCACAGCGGTCACCCCTGAGCCCTCCCCATGTTTGTCAGGGAAAGGCTCCTTCCCTGGGGAGCCAGCGAGGCAGGCTGAAGAGGAAGGCTGGAGCGGGGAGGGAAGAGGCTCGCTTGCCACCTGCCGTCAGAAGGCTGCACTGAAGAGGCGAATGGCTGCAATCCCGACGCCTCCGCCAGCCAGCCCAGGCTTGGGCTGACCCGGTGCGCAGCCAGCAGAGCAAGAGCAGCCCTCCTCACCCCGCTGCCCACCTCTCTGCTCTGACACGAGGGTCCACATCTGCCTCTTCAAGGCAGCCCACATCGCCCTGTAGTTTCGGTTCAATCCACGTGTGACTTCCTGCTGTGCACTAGCAGAAGCCTGTACAGAAGAACTGCGCTACAAACCCCACCTGCCCTCTACAACTCCACAGATGGCCTACATTAAGGTAAATGACGTGCATTTTGCCTACAAAAAACAATAATCTGAACTTCATAGAATCGTAGAACAGTTTGGGTTGGAAGGGACCTTAAAGATCATCTAGTTCCAACCCCCCTGCCATGGGCAGGGACACCTCCCACTAGACCAGGCTGCTCAAAGCCCCATCCAGCCTGGCCTTGAACACTTCCAGGGATAGGGCATCCCACAACAGGGGCAACCTGTTCCAGTGCCTCACCACCCTCAGAGTGACAAATTTCTTTCTGATACCTAATCTAAATCTCCCCTCTTCCAGATTGAAGCCATTACCCCTCGTCCTATCACTACATGTCCTTGGAAAAAGTCCCTCTCCAGCTTTCCTGTAGGCGCCCTTCAGATACTGGAAGGCCACTATAAGGTCTCCTCAGGGTTACAGTTTAACTCCAAGCCATAATCCAGTGCCAAAGCTCAGCAAATAAGTAAGCAGGGGACAAAGGCTTTTAAGTGACCTGCAAGGGCTCAGGCCACTTTTGCAACAGAAGCTTGCCTGCTGCAAGGTGCAAGCCCCTATTCTGGAGGAACAGAGGCACCAGGAAGAGCTGTCACACCCACGCGCAACATTGTAAAGAAGAGAGCAAGCCACATAGGTGCCAATGAGTGTAGCTATAAGTTATTTATTCTGCAAAATAGAGGTATCTTCTATGGAGTTGAACACTGGAATCACAGCATTATGAATCGAGTTGTGGAAACATTATGACAGCACACACACACGCAGGCACACACGCGTACACCTACACACGCGCGCACACACACAAGCCTTTGTACAGGCCCCCAGTCTTGCATCATCCGGAGGGACCCCTCTCTGCAACTTTTATTTGCAAAAACCTGCAGTGAGGGTTGCATTCAAGACCCCTTCCTCTATTCACAGGGCTTCCAAGGGAACGAGGTCGGTCAGGATCGGGTGCATGGCACCAGCAACACGTGTGCAGGGAGCGCTGCTCACGCTCCCCAGCCCAGTGTTCAGCACATCCCGGATAGGAGTTAACTCTCGGCAGAACACAGCCCTCGGTGGAGCGCTCTCAGTCTTGCCTCAGTCTTTGCTTATGCAGCCGAGCGCAAGGTGTCTGGAGGAGGCACGTTTCCACGTTAGGACACAGTCAGTGCGCCCTGCTCACCATGGTCCATGTTCCAAAGACGGTAAAACTCTGCAAAATCCACGTAGGGCTCCACACGCCCATCTTCATCTGGCTGGAGCGAGTGGGTGGGTCGGGAGCGGAAGAGACCCCCGTCTGAACTTGAGCTGCTGCTCTGTGTGTGAGTATTAGTGGACTGGAGCGTCACGGTTGGGCTTTGGCTATGGAGAGAAAAAGAGAGAGAGAGAACACAAACATCTTTATTTTTCCCCCATCTGATGTTCTGTACAAGAAAAGTACCAGAACAAGTGCCAGCTTCTTCACAGATTAAGCTATCCTTAGCGAACAGGTAAAAGAAGTTGCAGTCTCTTGCTCTCTCAGAGCACTAGAAGTGTCGAGAACTGCTTGGAACTGAATGCCAAACATATCTGATGCACATTTAACTGGAAGGCCTTAAGTACAACCAGGCATCTGAGGAACAGAGGAGAGGAAACAGGAAAAAAAAAAAAGGGAGGCATGCACTCTGCAGGCCTCCTCATACCCATGCAGTATGAGCTTTACGGGAAGAGTCTGGCAGCAAGGAAAGCTATTCTTGCGTGACCTGCGTTGCAGCCAAAGCAGCTCTAGTGCGTCAGCCTCATTGTTTTCTGGAGCTACCAGAACACAATAACTAAAGAGCTTCTTCACTTTGCAGTGTGTACACACGCCACACCATGCTGAAGGCTGTCCCTAAACCAGAGCCACTAACTAGTGCGATCCTGTAAAGCGGGTCCAAATAGGATCCCGTTCTAACCTTCATACTTTTTCCTATCCTGGCCTCTGAGCAAGCCAACTTGTGCAGCGCAGCCTCTCCAGCAGCCTTACAGGTGACGTGCATAGACCTTCATTAAAATGAAAGGCACCCACACTCCCTCCACACACAGCACCCAAAACACTCGGCACACAAGAGCCAAAGAGAAGGGCTGCTGGCTGCCAGAGTGCCCTCTGCAAACAGCAGCAGATGCTGCTCCCGAAGGCATGTTCCCAGAGCTGGCTTCAGAGCTCCTCACTTTACTCATTCCCACTCCTCACAGAACTGCTTTCCAGCTAACACGTTATGCTGGCTGTCAATACTGCAGTAAGGAGGGCAACGCTCCAGATAAGGGAATGACTGACAGGTAACCGACACGCGTCTCTCTGCTTTTCAACCACTTTACGCAGCGTGAGGTGCTGGGGAAGACTGTGGGTAGCAAGAGAGGAGGACACTTACTTAGTGAGGGTGGGGGTGGCTTCATCCAGAGTTGAGCTGCTGTGGGCACCATTGACCATCTGGCCTTGGGAAGGCATGACAAGAGACAGCGTAACACTCGTCTTGCTTGTGCTTTGGGAGCTGGAATATGGCACCGAGACTGGGTAGACACGGCCTCCTGAGAAGGGAGAAAGCAAGAGTTAGAAACTGCAGTTGAGACATGAGTGACTGGGACTATACAGCAGCAAAGAAAGTCAAAGGAAGGGCCAAAAAACCCCAAGAATTTATATTAAACTGCTTTTTTTAGATGTTGCGCTGTACTCTGTCAAATTACCAGACTCCAGGGCTCAGAAGCCAATAATCCCTTTAATAAGAAAATTCCTTCTACACCGAGTATCTCCTCTCCCAATGTTAGGTCAGTGCTGGATCAAACAAGAGATCTTATCTTTCACTCTGCATTTTGTTTCACTCTCTCCCCAACACACCTTGCGTTGGTGTCAGCGTGGGCTGGCTCATCTCACCCAGGGGGTACCCAAAATTCCTCACAAGCAGCGTCATGTCTTCATGCCGGGGACAGAACTTGGACCGTTCCCCACCACTGGCGAAAGTGTCGCAGTGGATCCGCTTAACCCGATCCACTACTGCTTGTGCCACAGCATCCAGCGATGTTTGCTTGGCAAACTCTGTGGCTATCATGGCCGCAATTTCCTAAGCCGAGAAGGAAAAAGAAGAAAAAGGGGGGGGAGGGGGAGAGGATGTTTAGGAGATTTTGTAGGAAACTTTTGCCAGCCACTGACCTCAGGGTTTTTACAGCAACTCATGTGACTGCATTGCTTGCCAGTCTCAGGTGTTGATATGTGCCCTTGTGCCTTGAATCATCCCGTTCCCTTTAATGGGCTACTCCTAAGGGACGGGCAATTGCCTAGAAAAACTGGCTTGGCAAAGCAGGTCCCGTATTATTAGGGACTGGAATGAGGTGGCACAGGCATTCAACCTGGCCAGCACTCACAGGGCAAATGAGGAGGAAAATCTGTACGAGAGCAGGTGACACCGCTGGAACGGGTCAACAGCCAAGGGAACGTTTCCCCTGCGAGCAGGCTCACCTGGTTGGCCTGCCCAGGCCCATGAGCTGCCTCCAGTGCTTTGTAGAGCCCTTCAGACATGAGTACCAAGAAGCCAGTCACCCCATCCAGCGAGTGCCCTCCATGGATCTCAGGTTCTGCTATGATGGGCTTAGATTTAGCAGCACTGGAAAGAGATGGTGTTACTTAGTATTTAACGGTGACACAGTAGGTGAGAATGAAGGATCATGAAGAAAAGGAGGGCTTGAAACCACAAAGTTAAGTCTTTCTGACCTGAGCAGTTCAATATCAGTATAGCCGTATTTGACTTTGTAATCTCCAATGCGCCGAGTGCTTTCCTGGCCACGAATAGTTCCCACTTGCTTTATTTTCCCTGCATCCAAACCTGCCAGATTGAAAAAGAAGTTTAACTGACTGTGGGAAATTTGCAGGACTTCCTCTGTCAGGAGGAGAATGAGAAAAG
Organism: Rissa tridactyla; assembly: GCF_028500815.1. Classification (NCBI taxonomy): domain Eukaryota; kingdom Metazoa; phylum Chordata; class Aves; order Charadriiformes; family Laridae; genus Rissa; species Rissa tridactyla. The sequence goes on along the minus strand of NC_071466.1, from coordinate 163,256,675 downwards.
AAATAACCACATCTAAAGAGAATTATAAGACAAAACAAGATGCCAAAGAATCATCGGGAGCCCAACAAGAAGGAAAGGAAGAGCAATTTGCTCTGCTCCAAGGGACACCTTCCCATTAATTGTAATCCAAGAAGGAGAGAGGAGGAGAGAGATGCACACAGCCCGATATTCGCACTCTGCAATGGTTGGCCCTAAGACAAAGCCCACATCCTGGTCCAAAGCCACCAGCAGCAGCTGGCCTGAATGCACAGGCATTCGCTGAAAAGACAGGGGAACATCTGCGCCTGTCAGCTCTGGACTGCACGATGGGAGGAGGAAGGCAGGAAGGGGAAAAACATATGTGAAGGATTCTGCTTTTTCTTCCACCTATTATTGATCCCTGCTCCGGAACTCCACGTGATGATTTCACTAATATGCTTGTTTGCAGAGGGAGAAAAGGAGAACTATCTACAAGAGGCGTGGAATTTGCTCAAGTGCTCAAATCGGTGTTGGCTACTCCTAAAAGAAGGACAATGATCAAACAAGTAGTTAAATAAATTTAAGGTGATACACCTCTGCTTCAGTGTACAACTCAAATCTGGAAGGGGCTAGGAAGGAATCCCATCTTGAAGAAGTCCTAACAGGGACTATCTGCGTGTGGCTACTATTTGAGGCAGGACTGAGAGCAGATGAGCTGCTTACCTGGTCTGTTCTGGCAGTTCACCCTTCCTGGTTATACCTAGAGCTAACAGGCAGAAAATGTTATTTTGAGATTTTATCTAGGGATGACTGTCCTCAGTACAAGGTGAAGGCAGGGGTCCAAATGAAACTCTCCCTCTGAGTCAAACCAAGCCTCACTGCACAGATGGCTCCACACCTACCCCAGCAGTAAGACACAACTCTGCCATCTGCTGCAGACCAAAGCTGACTCATCAACATGGCCTGGCTCATCTGCCAGCTCCTGGCAGGGGGATACATGCTATCGACAGACACAAACACAGGGAGGCTCACAGCACACCAGAGAGGTTGTGTCTAAATCACAGCAACTCTCCTGGACCACTGAAAAAGCTGCAATGTTCTGGGTGAAGTGCAACAAAGGCATAAGACCTCTCCCTCTCCTCCCCCAAAGAGGTGTGACACAGGCACCATCACAGCAAACACTATCCCCACTACCTCTTATCACCGTGCTTCAACCTAGCCCTACCACAACCTCCTTTGGGCCCCCAAAACAGCCTGTGTATGCTGTTCACAGGCTCTCTCTTCTGCTGGGACTGCCAGCAGGAGAGCCACTGCTGTGCCAGCGTATCCAGCACATCCCTGTTCCGCTGTGGTCCGTAGCTAAATTCTGCATTTTTGGCAGTAGAAAGGCAGTCAAAGGGTCTCTTTCCCTGGATTCTTGTATTCAGTCTTCTGTTTCACACTACATACCACTACTGCAGGAATATGGGTAAAAGAGGAAATGGAAGAGAAATGGAACAAAACAAGGCCCGGCAGCAAAAAATTACCACATCAACAGCCTCAACAGATAAGAATATATGTACCAGGTGAACCTAATGAAGAATGACAAGTTAGATCTACCTAAACAAAGGTATAGAATATAAGTATCTCAATAAGAAGAATTCGGTACTAGCAATCACACAAGTAGTCTGGGCTAGTTCTAGACAAAGAAAGAAAACATGTCAAACACTGCGAAGGAAAAGGGAAATTGCCTAAAGCAAAATGTCAGCATTAAGGGTTACTGATGTGAGAGCAGTAAACGCCAGTGCTTGGCCTGGCTCTGTCTGAAGCGTAGCTGTTTTTTTGGGTTTTTTTTTGCAGCAGCTTGTACAAAGGCATATTGAAACACACCATCCCAAGGGTGCGGCATCACACAAAACTTAACCCAGCATAACTGTGGTTTGCCTCTAAAGGAGCAGTCATATACTGTCCATTTCACTTCTACCCTCTGGCTGAGTGCTTCCACTCCTGCCTGCCTATTGACTCCAGCAATCACACAGCTGGAGGGCAAATCAATGTCAGTTTGGCAGTCGGACACAGAACTAACTCTCAAACCTTGGGGGAAAAAAAAAAAAAAAAAGAGAAAAGAAAAAAAAAGAAAAGGATAGTTTTTTGCTGGTTCAGTGAGCTGAACTTAATTTACTCACTCTGTAGCCCCACGATGGCTAGAAAGAAGGCACTGAACTTGCCATCTGAAACCCCAGTAAGCTTCTTTTTGTGGTCATTTATTGTTTCCAGTGGCTCAAGTCATTCCTGCTGCCCCAGACAAACAGAGCAATACGGTGTTCTCAGATAAGAACATGAAACTCAACACTCACCCAGCTGGGAGAAGCGAAAAAGTTCATCTTCATTTTCTGTCGTATGGTCCACATTGAGCTGAGTCACCTGCAGCCCATCCACTGTGGACTTGCATAACAGTGCCCGATTGGTACCTGCAGTGGGAGCAGTGAGATGATGCACCAGATAGCTCTGCCATTAAGAGGGAGAACATATCCAAATGGAAAAAGGAACAGGAGCAGGGAATAAAGACAGAAGAGAAAGGCTCGTGTACTGTCTCATCACAGTCTCCAAAAAGTAGCCTTGCTAGCAGCATAGCAGGCCTGCTAGGCAGCTCTTCATCCAGGCCTGAGCCAGCACCTCACAAGAAAGCTCTCCATTTCTCAGTGAACTTGCACTACTGCCACTCAACCCATTTTCCCTCTTTTCTTTGGTCATACACACTGCATCAGCCAACATCTGCAGAGATAAAGAGCCAGGCTGATTTCAAGTGCTCCTGTAACTAACAGGCATATTGCTCCTTGACTACAGATGAAAACTGTCCCCCACATTCAAATTTCTTTCACTTTCTAGAACGTAGCCATCCTCAAATGCCTAGACTGAGCTGCTGACGAAAAACAACTCACCCACATTGGCGATATAGAGCTTGTTGTTGAGAACAACAGCCACAATAGCCATGGCTCCTCCAGAGATCTCCTGCTCTACAGCCTTCAATCTCTCCACAATCTTCTGGTACTGAGGCGGCAGTTGGTGGTGAGGGACACCCTGGAACCCAAAATGAGAGGAAAGCTTAAACACACAGTAACACAACAGAGAAACCACAGCCGCAATCAAAATTCTGTAGGAAGAGGACTCATCTTGGTATATCTTAGCCTCATGCCAAGACTGTGCAAGATGTACAATTATTTGTTCAATCTAACAATTGACATGGCTCTAATAAAGTTCTGGAGATGACAGGCCAGTTCACATGAAGAACAGAATCCACATCTGCCCAGATGGCATGCAAATTTGAGGCCTTGCCTCTCACCTGCATCATATGGCTTTGTCCTGGAAGAGCCACAGGTACAGGCTGAACTCCTCTCCACGATGTGTTCAGTCCTTACCGACATAACCAATGATGAGTCTAAGTAGTGCCAGTATGAACACTGTGAACTCTGGGAAACGGACCAAGACGCTTACTTCACACAAGCTCCCCGAAGAGAACCACAGAAAAAGAGTTTCAATTACAGCCTCCCTTGTACCAGACTAATACGCCCAAACCTCATCCAACAATCTAGAAGGTGGGACCTCCAGCAATCTCTGTTCTTAAGGCCATGTTACCTCTGGCAGCTGGGACTGCAGGCTGGCCTTCTCTGCCAAGGCATCATCAATGGACTCCAGGAAACTTCTTTCTACCACATCAAAAGCCTAAAAAAGGCCATAAAGAGAAATTAAGTTCTTATCCAATACCTACACACCTTTGAGGCTACCCATCCGCACCTCCCTAAAACTGTCTCATAGTGGTTGATCACTGTACATACAGACATTCAAGGATCTCTGCAGCACACTGAAACACAATTATTTTAGCACAACTAGTTAACAGCTTGTAAAAACCATCTGCAACTACTCAAAACAGGAGACAAAACCATAAAAATTACAATCAAAGCAATGTCAGAGACCTATCTGATTTTGTGTGTTGATTGTAAGAACTTGTCTATCACTCAAGAAAGCGCACTCACAAATCCATCTCCCCACAAATTAACTTCCTCCATTCACTCATTGTGATCTCCTTCACAAGCTGACTTGTTCCTACATGTCCAGTGAAGACCAGCTGCAGCTTCCTGGAGAGCTCTCAGCACTGTGCTGACAGAGCCAGAGCGACAGATGGGTATGAGGTGGGAGTGAAACAAAGCACTACAGCTGCTCAGGATGAGTGTGATTGCAACCACTGGCAGATGTTTCCAAGCCCCACAGAAACCAGATGCTGCTCCTCTGGTGGCAAAGAGAGGAGGTGGGTACTGTGAGAAGCAGGAGCCGTTCCCAGCCAAAGCTTCTTTACCTGCAGCAGTACTCGACGCACATCAGCATCACTATGATCTGCGTGTAGCTGGCCCAGCAGCAATTCTGCAGAAAGTCTCTGACCCACGAAGTTGGTGACTCGGTTGCCATCATAGCCGTTGAAGACACCATAGAGGTAGCAGTTGTTCTCACTCCTGTCAAAGAGGGCAGAAGCAAAGAGGTTACAGATGTATTTGAGGCACAGACATACGTAACAAGTTCCTCCAGACACCTCCTGCATGCCCGCACCCCACCCTCTTCTTCCGAGTCCTGTGTGACAAACTAAATACCAATTTTATCTGCCCTTGTGTCTGCAGGAGCCTGTGTCCTAGGCGCAACCCACTTACCTGAATTTTAACCAGTTATCTTCCAAGGGATGACCCTCTGTCCCCTTGCCATCTGCACTGTAGGAACGGTTTGGAGCTGAGCCCACCCCAGAGAGATGGCAGGATGGTAAGTCGTCTGTCCAACTGGGCTGCTGTTCCTGGGAGACAGAAAGAGGAAAGAGATCGTGTAAACCCCAAGCAGCCTGAAGTGAGGATCCTTGTCCAGTGCAGGTTAGAAGTCCATCTTCACCCTCTTCTCAAGCCTTCTCCCTTTGCTAACAGGGTAGCACACCACCCCAGCAAGTAACTTCACATTCCCTGCTGCACAACTGGATCACTCACCACTTCCTTTCCCTCTGAACCTGAGCTCTGGCTGCATCTCTGGCTTTTGCTAGCTAGAGACCAGAAGTGAAATTTGAACCCGAGTTTTACACTCGATGCAGCGCAGCGCTAGCTGTGAATTCAGTGAATCAGACCCTCTGGCACCCCTGGCACGGGAGCACAGGGCAGGCTCTGGGTCCCTGTTGGGAGCACATTCACCCAGGACAAAGAGACCGGGGCGCTGTCGCTGCCAGCAATGAGAGAGGGGGCCCTGGGTCCACCACCTCCCTGGCAGGTGCTCCCTGCACACACACACGGCCTGCAAGCCCCCGCTGCCCCCTCACACAGCACAGGCACGGCCCCCACAGCCACCTGCCGCCCCCCCCAGTCCCACAGCGCTGCAGAGCGACAGCCCAGCCCAGGGTGGGGACCAACGACCACGCAGGACACTCCCCCACCCAAGCTCAGACCCCCTACCCTCAGGCAGCACAAGGGGCGGGGGGCAGCGACCCAGCTCCCCACTGAGGGGGAACGCTCCCCGCCCTGGCCGGGCCTCCCCCTTCCCACACGGCACTGCGGGGGGGGCAGCCGAGGAGAGAAGGCAGCCCAGGTTTCCCCCTCGCACCCACCTGGGGGGGGGGGTGCGTGTACACGGAGGGGGGGAAGGTGCCACTCACACTCTGCAGCAGACTCCTCCTCTGCGCCGCCATCTTGGAGCAGGAGCGACCTCCTCCCCCTCACCCGCCCTATTCCGCCAGAGCAGTCGAGTCCGCTGGACAGAGCGCCCGCTTCGCAGAAACACTCCTTCTCCCCCCCCCGCCCTCGGCTCGCGGCGGCTCCGCCCACCTGCACGGGGATGGCCACGCCCCTCCTGCCCAATGGGCGAGAGCGGCGGGGGGCGCTCGAGCGCAGGCGCGCGCATGCATCCCGCCCCCCCGCGCTGAGGCGGTGTCGCGCGGGGCGGGGTGGGGCCGGGTGAGGCGGGCTCGGGCCGCGGCAGCCGGGTCTGTGGAAGCCCGAGGTCGCCGATGGCGTCTGAGCTTTGAGGGTACCTGAAGAGGCGGCCTGAGCGATCCCGCGGAGTCCTCTGGGGCTTCCGAGATCATTACTCGGAGGAGCGTGTACCGCCCTCCCCCGGCGGGCCCTGTGGTGTTCCCCAGGGTGATGCCGGCTTGTGGTTGGAGGAGAGAGCGTGGTCAGCTCACCTCCCCGAGGAGAGAGAGCCCACGAAAGTGAAATATATTTTAAAATTTCCCTGTCGTTACCTCTTCCTCTTGTCTAGGGGGAATGGAGAGCTCTCCGTTTCTTACTTGGAGGCCTTCAGTGGTGAGAGAAAACAGCACCTTTTAGCCACCTCTGCAAGTGTGTGTGGAGGGGGAGGGAAAAGGGGCAGGGTCATAGAATCATAGGATGTGTTGGGTTGGAGGGGACCTGTAAAGGTCATCTAGTCCAACCCCCCCCCGCAGTCAGCAGGGACATCTTTAACTAGATCAGATTGCTCAGAGCCTCATCAAGCCTGGCCTTGAATGTCTCCAGGGATGGGGCCTCCACCACCTCTCCGGGCAAATTGTTCCAGCGTCTCACCACCCTCGTAAAGAACTTCTTCCTAATGTCTAATCTAAACCTACCCTGCTCTAGTTTAAAACCATTGCCCCTTGTCCTATTGCTACATACCCTTGCAAACCGCCCCTCCCCATCTTTCTTACAGGCCTCATTCAGGTCATAAGGGTCCTGTGAAATAGGGTCACTTTGGACGCCAAAGAGCCCTGAGGGAGTCAGGTGTTGAAACGTTTATTTTTTAGCACCATGTTACGTTCTCTGCAGCCTGTAAGGAAGGCTAAACCCGGGAAAGCCCAAGGTACCAGCTCACAGCTGCGCTGCTGCTCCATAGAAACCACAAGAGGCATCCATTTGTCTCAGTTTGGGGCTCCATCTCCTGCAGAGGCGATCCACAGCCCTTTCCTGCCCTCTTTTGCAGGCCATAACAAGGATGTAGTGGGACCATGCCCTCAGGCCAGCAATGAGAAGGTCTCTAGAACAGCTGACGAGTCGTTCTCAATACCCACTGCAGTTTGGAGCAATCCTTGGTAGTCTTGAGTCAAGTACAACAGTAAAATTGCTTGCGTGCCTGCCAGAACGATACAGACAAAACCAGAGATCACTGATTTTGCTCCTCAAGAACCTTTCTAGGCTGAGGTAGGCTGTTTCAGCAGGGACAGTTTCCATTGAACGAACTCAGCTGGAGCAGGAGGGAAGACACAAGAATCATTCCCACTCTTAACATTATAAATCAGCAGAAGAGCCCTCCAGGTGTGTGAGTGATGTGATGTGAAGTGAGTGATGGCTGGCAGACAGGATGCAGCAGCAGGGGGCTTGGGGAAGAGCACGTTTCTCTGTGTGAATTGAGGCTGAAGGGGCTCCAACATGAGAGACGTGCAGTTTCAGTCATGTGTAGCAGTGTGACTGTGGTGAGGGTGGGAGTGTTAAATAGTCTTGACTTCCAGCAGTGGCTTGATACTCTTTTAATGACATCTTTGTGGCAAATATATTAGATTCAGATGCACTTCAGAAATAATTGCTAGTTAATTAACCTCATTCTATGGAGTGATGTTTTTTGCTACAGGGGATGCCAGAGGATTCCAGCTCCCTTTCCAGTAAATCCTTTGTCTATTGTTTTGTTACATCTCTTTCTTACAAGTATACAAAGATTACAGATCCTTCCCTTTCATGCAAGGCTCACAAATATTCAACCACTCAAGCAGACTTAGGCACGCAGGTAGAACTACTTTTCTAAAGGTTATATTGGCCAAAGATAGAAGAAAATGCTAAATTTAGAATCTCAGTCTACAAACAAGTTTCCACACGTTTAGCTTTATGTATAAGCTTGGTCTCACCAATGTCATTTGGAGTATTCCTGTGAATAAAGCTGTGAGTGGGTACAAATAATTACAGGAATGGGGCTTCAGTCTGCGTTAAAATTAAAAGTAGGATGGACAGATTTAGTGCTGATAAAGATTTGTTTTCTTCCCAGTTATCAAGAGGAACTTCTGGTGCTGCAGAAATCAGTGTAGAAAAGCATTGTCCGTGTCATCAAAAAGCAACAGGCAAGTTTCTCTGCTTAAAAACACGATGTCATTTTTTCAGCATTGCAGCAGAAGCTTATGCTTATTTAATGACATTCAAGGTTGCAGTCATGCACCTTGATGAGCACAGGCAGACCCTGTCCTTGCTCAGAGCGCCACTGAAATCAGCAAGGCTTCGGGTGTGCTCAGAGACTGCCAGCGTATATCGCATTGCAGGACTGGGAATTTAGGAGTCATTTCTGTCTTCTTTATCCCTAAGTGAGTCCTTTTGAGACTAACAAGAGTGGAGTCTGTGCGTGGGTGCGATAGGGCAGAATGGGATCTCAGTGAGAGAGCAAAACAACTTTCCTAAAGATACGAGGTAGCAAAGCTGCCACTTTCCTTGTTTGTACAATGACTAGTCACCTCTTGCGGTTAATAATGTGCCCTGCTCCTAATTTAAATGTCTGGCTTCAGCACTCATAGTCACTTATCATTGTCATTCTGGTTTATTTTTTTCCTGCCTGTTTGGGCTGGAACACAGACCTGGTGCAAAACATTTTTTTCTTGGTGAAAATACTTGTGCCGGATTCTGTCTGGATATTCCTATGGTTCTGTCACCGAGCGTCTGCCCTAACCTTGAGCAAGGCAATTAACTACTTGGTCGGCAAAAAGTGAATAGCAAGATTTACCAAACGAGGCTGCTTGCACTGCTAAATTAATATTTATCCAGCATTTTGCAGCCCTCCGAAGGAAAGTTGCTACTGAAGCTTGTGTGCTGCTTCATGAATATCTGCTCACAGGGACCAATATCTTTATGCAGCACTCGCAAGATGAAATACTGCACCAACAGAGGTTTTGTTGGCTGTATTGATCAAGCTTGTTTTCTTCTTTGTTTTATTTATGCTTCTTGCCTTTAGCAAATCCTCTCAGAAATGACCCCGCTGTGTTCTCATGCAGCCAAAATCTCCCTGAGAATGCAGGATATCGGCCTCTGAACCTCATCATCCGTGAACCCATAAATGAATTATATGATTCAGTGACTACCAGATCTACTGCTCCCTCTCTCATGTTTAACTCCCATTTTCCTCATTTCTCCCTCTCTCCCTCCCCCTCTCTCTTTGTATATTTATTGTTTCTTATTGCTTCTCTGTCCCCAGTGCTAGGGGTTATACGCACGGAATTTCTGGTGCCAATCTGTACTGCTGCCTTCTTGTTTTTACTAGTGTTTTTTTTCTGTAGAAAAAGAATCGGCATGGTGACTCTGCTGGGCCGCTGCATAAAAGACGAACAGCGTGATTGAACAAGGTGCTGTGGGGAGCAGGGAGCAGAGAGCACAGGGCTTTGTAGGCGCTTGGAAACCATACACAATGGGAAGCAATTACGGGATCGCCGGCAGAAGCCATCACATCATTTAGTTTCTCTTTACTGAACACGTGTGAGATATGCTTAGGGAGATGTATTTCTTTCTGCCTTGTTTTGCTGGTGGTGAAGGCTGGGCCCGGAAAAGAAAGTATTTTTGGCAAGGCTTGCAGGAGGTGATGGGGGTGAGGGGGAAAGGGTCTCTGACAGAGACAGCTTTGCCGCACTCGCTCTGCTCCTACCACAGGCCGTTACAGAAAGGGGTGGTGGAGGGGGGTGGCATTGCAAGTCCTCACGCAGCTCCACCCCAAGCTCTCCACAGCTGCCTCTACCAACTTCAGCCTGATGCTTCCCACAGGCGCAAGTGCCCTGATGCTTCTTGCTCCCCTGCAGGCCACTATTTCCAGGTAGGCTGGAGTGGCAAAGAACTAGAGATGGAGCAGTAGAGAGAACAAGCATTAAGGAAAGAGAGCTGGAAATAGCACCTTCTTTCCCCCAGGACCCTCTGGAGAGTTGGAGAGCCAACGTGGAGAGCTACAGCCAGGGGAGGAGGGAATGGTGAGGGAGTGCCGATCCCCCTGGGAGAGAGCCAAATCCCACTGCAAAAGAGAGTTTGTACAGAGCTTTAGGCCAGTTGGGCTTTTGAGGGAGGGAAATTGTGTTGTTTCAGTTGTGCCAAAGCATCTGATTTTGTCGAATTTCGGGACATGCTAAAAAAAGTCTCATCTCCTGGAGTCCCGGGATTATGTGAACTTTTTTTACAAAAACAACTTGATAATAGAATTATGTTTCTAGATGTCATGGCTGCAGGGAGAAGCTTCAAAACATGACTCATAAGAGCTTAAAATACCAGAAAGCAAAATCAAACGAGATTTGAAATGATTAGAAGAAACAAACAAACTGGTTATGTTGGAGTCTTATTCATCTTAAAGGCTTGCTTTTGGCAACGTTTTGTCTCACCAGTCACCAACTCCACCTGTCACCAATGCAGACATTTGCTTTTCTGTGGGCGTGATACCTCCACACCACTTCCACCCCCAAAGCTGGCACTGTAGGAAGGATCTTTGTCCTAACAAAGACTAATCAAGAAACGGATGGGTCTATCAACACTTTGCATACAATTTGAGGTGAAGGTACAGTGCGTGTGTGCTCAGTTGTGTCCCAAAGAGGGGTGACAGTCTGGAGGACGGGACAGAGCCCACTCGCCATCATGTGCCTCTGCTCACTGTCCTCAAGCTGCACAGGGGTTGGGAAATGTGATACTTGGGTACTCAGGTGACAGGCTCATTAAAAGGGGATGAGAAGGAAGCTTTACCTAAGCATCATCACGGGAGGGGACTCTGAATTTTATTTTTATTGCAGAGCCCATTGAGATGAGATCTTTTTTAATGGTGGGCTACTAATTACTGACACCCGCTCAGTGCCCTCACAGCTATTGTTTCCCGGTATTTATGTTTTGAAAATGCGTACCGTGCCAGACAGCCGAGCGATGGTCACACATAGATGAACAGAGGTACAGACACTTCAAAGTAATGAACAGATCTGCTTCCCTGGGCATGGAAATACTGATGTTTATTTTCATATAGGTTTGTATCCTACGTTTCTCTATGTCCCCCCACCTCCACACCTCCTACAGCCAGATCCCGTTCACAATGAGAGTCCTCTTCCAATATGGCATGTCCAGCTCCTTCTCATTTTCCTACTGATTAGGTAAGAGACACTTGATGGTGTGTGTGACCCGAAACTTAGGCCAAGCGAAACAAGCAACCATTATCTCCCCCTGAAATACCTATCTCAATAACTTCTTTAGGTCTCTCTCCTCTCTTCAAGCCCCCGATTGCCACCAAACTTGCCGGACGGCTGTGCAGGAACACAGGAGCTGTGCTCTTGTAGCAAACCCATCTTAAAAAAAAGCCATCCCTCCCCAAAGAAGAAAATCCAGACCATATTTTTACCTTTTTTTTTTCCATATAGTTTGGTTATTTTGAACGTCATAACTTTATTGAGACACCAGTAGTTACCACCTTCACTTTGTTAACCACAAATATATAGGACATTGTAAACACAGGTGCCGAGGTGGCGGGGTTCACTGTAGTCGGATTTTGGAACAGAGAGGGGCGAGGGGCGGAGGGGTGAAGGGACACTCGGGCTTAGACAAGACCACTCAGGGGATCCTGTATGCGGCAGGCCATCCGTGAGTCATCGTATATACGTATATATGTATAGCTTTATATTATACATCTTTTTAAATATATATATATAATATATATACTATACACAGGCAGTAATGCGGCAGGGGAAGGGGCAGGGCAGCCCAGGTGGTGTTACGGATGCCACGCAAGCAGTTGTCTGGATGGATGGATGGTTTGGACTTGCTGCATGAGGTGGCCTCGCTGGGCTCCTTGCCTTGTACCTGCTCTGGGGACCGGAGCGGAGACTCCTCCTGTGGGAACCACCCCGCCATGCTGCCTTCCCGGGTCCTCCCAAGTGCTCCTCACCAGGGTGCAGGGACAAAGACGCCTCCTCCCCTGAGGGAACTGCCAGGAATAACGCGGAGGGGAAGGGTGTGTGATGAGGTGATGAACAGCGTGGTGGGGGACGTGGGTGAGTCGGGGATGGAAACACGTCAGGAGGCTGAAGCCACAGATGGAATTGGGGCAAAGTTCCATCATCCCTTTGCCCTTCACAGCCCCTGCTTGCACAAAACAGTCCCTTACTTGGGGGCTTCATGAGATAAGAAGACATCAAGGGGCTACTGCTCCCAACAGGGGATGCGTAATCCTCTGTAATCCAGACAAATGGCAGAGGGGGAAGAAAGCCGCCTTATCGTTTTGCTTATACAGCCTTCCCTCTGATCTCCTAATCCCTGGAGTGGGGCTGATCTCACCCACGTTTGGGATCTAAAAGGGACATGTTCCAGCCAGCTGCTCGGGTCTTGCCTGATGATCACCAGAAATAGGCAGCACCTTATCAGAAGCACCTAAGATAAGATAATCAACCCTTTGGGTAGGTCCCTATCTCTCATCAGCTGCAGAACCAGCCAAATGCCACTGGAAATTGCATTTGAAAGAGCTACGTGCAAACAAGGAGAGTCCCACCCCCAGGTCTGTCACCACCAACCCTCCACTGCAAAGGCTGAAAGCACATCAACCCAGGGAGAGCATGTCTTCTCCCAGGAGCAAAAGCAAGAAGTTTCCCAAATATCTCCTGTTGTAGACTCCCCTGCCACGCTAATGCCTTTCCTATGACACAAAGCAAGGAGGAAAGGGACAGAGATGGGCAGTAACTCAGGATGAAGCCACCTGGCTCATGTCTCTCTGAAGTGCTGACGGGGAGGCTCATTCCCACCTCAAGCCCACCAGAGCCCATCAGCTGGTTACACGAGGGAAGCAAGCCAAAGAGGATAAAGAAAAGCTTGCTCATTAGCCAGCCCCAAATGGTGTTTAGCCGTCTACGTAACTCTGATGGGAGAAGCGGCATGTAAGATGCTCCTGTGCTACACCCCAAAACAGAGCCCCGGGTAGACCCCCCAAGTATGGTCCGTACCTCTCCTCATGCGCCTGGTCCCTCACCCCCTCACCGAGGAGTGGGGACAGGTGATGGCAAAAAGTACAACACATTTTTGTGCTGAGGGCTGGTTATTTATAGCCGCCTCCTTGCCTTAGTTTCCCCCACCCACCCACAACAAAAGCACGAAGGATGACACAGATGAGTCTGGGTGAGTACAACTCGTTTTTCTCCTCCACCTCGTCACTCGTTCTTTCCTCTCCCCTGGTGGCAGAGACGGACTGGAGGGAGCTCCCCCCACAGCCACAGACATAACGAACCCCTCTCAATAAAGTAACCCCCTCCCAAGCCTAAATATTAGGCTAAGCCCACAGAAGAAGAAGCCCGAGGGGCTTCCCTCCAAAAAATACCCCTCCTATTTACAGTATTGCTTTCGCTCACAGCCACAGAGCAAGAGATGTGTGCCCAGTCCCTCCTGATGCGCCCACGGGGATAGCTGGTCCCCCTCTCCCGTCCTCCCCAGTGGTTAACCACCAGCAATGCAGGGCAAACCACAGGGAGGACAAGCCACGGGGACAGCCACCGGCAGCACGAGTCTGCTGGTAGGAGCAGGTAGAAACAATGCCTATATACAGCGGAGAACAACTGCCCCCCTTCCCTCTTGGGGCCTGCAGCTCTAGGGCTTCCACCCCTTCCCTATCGCTGTGGGGCAGCTGGAGAGGAGTCACGCTGGGAGGAGGGGAAGGACTGGTAACCTCGGTGTCCTCCAGATGGGATGTTCCCACAGCCACAGGCCAGATCCATGTCCCATCCTCCTGACTCCTAAGGGTGCTACAGGGAATAGGCTGGACTCTCAGGGGGAGCACCTATGGACTTTGGATCTGCTCCTGATCTCTGCTGCTGGGGCCAGTGTTGCATGGAGCAGGGTGGCTGCCTGGGGGATGGAGCTTCTCGCTGCTGCAAGGCATACCCTGCTGCTTGTGCTCTGAGAGATGTCTGTGCTGGGGAGAATTGTCTAGGTGGCTATTGCTGAATTATTTCCTTATTTCCCTTTAGGGACCATCTTCACACATAGACCTTACTTCTGTCCTGGAATAAAGAGTGTGCTTCCACAGCTATGTCTTTACTTGAAGCAAAATCATGAGGAGTGTGGAATGATGTCCATACGAGCTCTATCTGAGAGTCACTACTGCCACCTAGGTGAGGCTTTAAAGACAGACAGGATCTGAGGTGCTGCAGAAGATGCACTAAGGTATAGTCTACGCAAAGTACAGTAAGACCAGTTTCCAGAGAGCTCTCTGGCCCCAACCAGTTCTCTGCACATCAAGACCTCCTCCCCATCTGAGTAGGAGGTAAAACACAGCCGCGGGGGGCAGGACCCTTCCCCGCTTGGTTTCACCCCTGTGCAAGAGTCAGATGCACACCGGCTGTCCCAGCAGCGGTATTTCTTTCCAGGGGGAGTCCTGCTCCATTCCTGTGTGCCACAAAGATGGTATCACCAAGATGCTTTGCAGTGTGGTAGCAGAGGAACAGAGGAGGGTTCAGCAGGACCTGAGGAGCGAAACGCTTTCTTCTCCTCCTCCTGCCCAGGGTGAAATGGCAAAGTTCTCCTCTCCCCCCTTGAACCAGCCCAGCTGGGGACGAGGGCTCTCAAGGCCCCCTAGAAGCCCACCTCCTCCATCCTTCCTCTCACAGGGACTGCGCCTAGAGGCCAGGGACTGAGCGTGGCATCCTCCTGCATCACCAAACACTGGTCTGAGAAGACTGACTTCTCAGAACAAAGGACGTACAGGTGAGGGGAACCACCTCCGCCACAGTCCGAGGAGGCTGGGGAAGGAATGACTCTCATGGCACTGCCCCTCCGCTCTGCTGAGTCTCTTGCTGCAACCTACAGACCTGCCTGTGGTTTTTTGATTGTACCTGCAAATATTCCTCCCTCCCTTCCCATTTTACCTCTTTGTGCTCCCCCTCCCCAATACAACTTCTTCCCAAACCCTCTAAAAATAAAGCACCCCTCTCTCACTAGTGCATGGCAGAGAAAAGCCTCCTTGTCTTTGGATGGGGAACACCATTCCCGTTCCCATCAAGCCCCCCCTCCACCCTCGCACGCCTGCATGCTGGCTCCAACACCGTCCCCCTCCCTGAGCCACCAGGCCCTCCAGCCCAATTCGGATGCTGACACACCTACTCCAGCCTTTAGCGACACCGTCTCTCCTAGGAAGGTCCCTGGTCCCTCTCACTCCTTCCTTTCTACCTGCAACACCCTCTCCCCTGCCCTGCTGGTGCCATCGTCCCTCTCCTGCCCACTGGCCAGACCCACCGGCCCTCCGCAGCAAAGCAGGAGGGAGAAGAGGGAAGGAGGGACCTTCCTGTCACAATGCGGTGACAGATTTTGGAAGAATTTGGTTCTGGCAGGTAGTTTTGGGAGGGAGAAGAAGGAAGAGGTGATGGGGAAACCTTTTTTCTCTTTTTTTTTCCTTTTTTAAAAACGATAAATAAAAACAGATGACCCAGAAGGCTGGAGCATAGCTGAGAGCCACCTCTTGTGCCACTACGCACGTGTCTGGTTTGTGCCTCGGCTTTCTGCCGGCAGTGGGAAAGGGGGCAGAAGGGAAAGGGGAAAGGAAAAGGGGCATCGGTGGCTCAGTAGTTCTGCGTTTGGTACCCCTGTGTCTCGGTGTCGAAAGCATCTGCCGGAGGGGGCTGCTGGTAGGTCCCCACCGCATCTGTAGCATCCTCCTCGTTCGTGTAGGGAGCATAAGGCATGCCGGAGTCCTGGCTTGGGTCCATGTAGTCCTGGGAGAAGAGGGCCGAGTCGGCACCCAGCCGGAAACGCTGATACGCCAGGAATGCCTGGCCCACCTTTAAGGGAGGAGGTGGAGGGAAGGGAAGGGAAGCAAAGAGGGGAGAGGAGAAAGAGATGGGGGGGGGGGGGGAACGTACCGAGAAAGAGAAACAAACAAAAGTGGGGTTAGTAGTGGTTACGGATTAGTGTGCGAGGCCCGCCTGGCAGACTGCCGGTGAAACGCCCCCGAGAGCATGGAGATTCAGGCTGCCCCACAGAAGGCATGATCCCGCCGGCAGAGAGGAGGGCTGGGCAGGGATGGCTGCAAGCTCAGATGGCCACGTGCAGCCCACCGGGCCTCCCTGCTGTCTCTGGGGTCTGCTGGGCACCTCCTGCCCGGCAGTGGGGTTTCAGCGACGTGGCACAGGTCACAAAGGCTCAGCTGGCATGTGGTTATCCCATTCAGCCCCTCCGGATCCTGGGAAGGCACTCTGCCTCAGCATCACCGCAGAAGGTTCATCTGCCAGGCTGGAGAGCAGGATTTGACCCAGCGTAGCGAGGTAGCGGTAACCCCCCATAACCCCTTCACCGACCAACATCCGCATGGTGCAGCACAGACCTTGGGAAGAAGCAGCAGGAGGCAAGGCAGCTGCTTCCCAGACCAGGGGTCGTTTAGCAAGCGTACTGCTGCCTCCTGCCCCAGGCCCTGCAGACAGGACACCCTTCGGTGGACTGCGGGAGGCTGGGCACAGGGTTCAGAATCACA
Organism: Rissa tridactyla; assembly: GCF_028500815.1. Lineage (NCBI taxonomy): Eukaryota > Metazoa > Chordata > Aves > Charadriiformes > Laridae > Rissa > Rissa tridactyla. The sequence continues at coordinate 163,240,256 of NC_071466.1, read as the reverse complement.
GAACTCCAGCAGGCATGGCTCGTTGTCCCAGAGCATCCCTGATAGAGGTGAGCAGTCTAGCAGGTGACGGGAGGAGAGGGTTTTGGGGAATGAGGGCTGGGAGGAAACGGAGGAGATAAAGTGGTGGGGGCAGAGGGCATCTCGTGGCTGAAGTATTAGGTCTGAGCAGTCATCAAAAGAAAGGCACAGCGGTGTTACGCAGCATTAGTTAGGGTGCGGGTGAGGGAGAGAAGGGAGCAGAGGAGGAGGAGAAGAAATTGCCAGTTCCAACTCCCCACAGGGAGATCCCCCGTTCAGTGGACAACCTCACTCCAGTTCAATGGCCCATGTCTTCCCACCCCGTGCCCTGCAGTGACCACACACCCATGGTCGGTGCGTTGGAACGGTCTCTGCTCAGTAACCTCCTCCAGCTGCCTCCCTCCGCTCCTTCCCCCAAATTCCCCCATCAGCAAGGGGCACTAAGGCAGCAAGGACGGGGAGCTGGGGAACAGGGTGTTGTACTCTTCCTGAAAAGTAATGTCTCTGAGTCTCCGGAAAGCCAGAAAGGTGAGGGAGCCCTGTGAGGAGAGAGAGGGGTGTGGGGAGGAGAATCAGTAAGGAAGAGCAAACCCGAGTGTTTGATTGAAATAAAAACCCCAAGGAAGCTGGGGAGGAGCATCCTATTTAGCCACTCGCAAGCCTGCGCATCGGGGAGGACCACTGCAGGTGGTGGCACCTCAGAAAGGGTCCCGAGGGACCTCTTGCAAAAGCCTTGCTCCTTGTCACACTTTCTGCTGGAGCTTGCAAGGGGTTTTTGGCAGCACTCGAGTGCAGGACACAGCTAGTGGGGGACACACACGCTGCTGTCCCTTGCCCCCGCTTGGTGTCACCTTGGCGAGGGTGCTGGCTCCACAACTCTTTGCAGCCCCCCTTCCTCTCTGACAGCTTTGTGGTCTTACAGGACCCTTCCTATCCATCCTCCGCCCAGCGTTAAGGTCTATAGGGAGAGGACAAGACAAAGCCACAAGGACTTATGCATGGAGACTGGCCTAAAATGCTTTGCTGTCTGGCATTATCCTGTCACTTCAGATAAAAATCACTCTGGCTTGGTGCTTTCAGAGATGAGAGGAAATCGTGGGGGATATTTATATTGCACACCACAGTTTTTCCAGGAAACTAGTGATAAAGAACTGCTGGGGAAAGGGCAGTCTTAGGAGATGGCACCATCACCTTCCTAAGAGGCGAGATGCAGTGAGGCAGTGCTGCAGTCATGGGTGCAGAGGGAGGGCCCAGAGGGACAACGATCGATCGCCGCCTCTCGTGGCCACTGATGACATTTCACGTGATGGGAGCAAAGCGGCAAAGCAGGGAGGGAGATGGGTGCAACCCCCTGCCTGGAGCTCCCTTCTCCGCTTAGCGTCTGTGAGCGGAAAATGCTGTTAAAGTCCTCTGACAGACAGGGAAAATGATGCTTGAGGAGCTGGCTTGTCCAAGGTCATATTAGAGGTTTGTCAAGGACAATCCTTACTGGGATATGGGACCGTCTTTCCCATTGTGCTTATTAATGCTCTAGCACCTTCTTCCATGTAAGTTTTTGAGTCCTTGTTTCCCAAGTTTACGTCCCAGCCACGTCCCCTCCTGCTTTTCCTTCTCAGAAGCCACGTCAACTGAGATCTCAGTGGGAATCACTCTTAGCCAGTCACATTCCATTCCCCACGTGCTAATACAGTGCAGAGGACACTTGATCCAACATCATGGCTGCTGTATACTCACCCAGGTGAAGATGGAGAAGAACGAGAACGTGATGGCTGCTCGGGCTGCATCCCCTCCCTCATTCATTGGGTTGTCCTCTTCTTTTGAAGCTTGCCACTGGTTGGTCAGAAAGCAGAAGCCAACGAACCAGAGGAATGCCCAAAAGGCTGGGATGGACCACCACCAGCATGCCAAAGGAGGAGGGGAGAGACATCAAGAAGGTATGTGTGAACAAAACATAAAAACATCACGTTTCTCTGGAAACTTCAACCCTACCGGCGTGTTGCAGACTGGGCCAACTCTGACTGTGCAGCCCGTCTAAGCCAAAGCGAGCTGGCAGGCTCGCTGACAGCTAAATTGTCAAGGTGACGATAGGTGTCTGCAGACAGTATCTCAGGAGAGTTCATTTGCTTGTGTTTGGATTGATCACACGACTTGCATTTGGCCTTGGGAGGGAGCCTGAAGGGCTTCCAGTGCAGGAGCGATCACCTGGGCTCTCTGAAACAGCCACTGCTTCGCAGCCCTGTCCTGCAAGGACAAGCGAAGAGCAATTCCTTCCAAGGGAGCTGCAGAAGAGTGGGAAGCAGCCGGCCTGCAGTTGCACAGAGTCCGGGTTTTGCTCAGGACAGCACGGGCTAAAGGGACTCAGACCGAGGAAAGGTGCTGAAGGATCATTAACACGCTGCACCCCCGGGAAAGGGGTGAAGGTAGGGGGGAGCCCCGAGTCCAGACTGGCAGCTGGTGGGGAGGAGTGGGATTCGCCCTCTCTGCCAGGTGCAGCCAGATACCCGGCAGCGAGAGAAATGGGCATTCCTACGTGGCAGCGAAACAGGGCTCAGCCCTTCCCCTTCTCGTTAGCTGTACACAGGACTGCTAGCCAAGGGGCTAACTGTGAACAAACTTGCATGCCAAAAGTCCTAAACAAGTTCAGATGCTGCACCTGATTCTGCCCTCGCTCCATTCGTGGCCTCTTTGACAAACTGTGGGGGGACCCTGACGTGGAGAAGTTTGCCTGTATGGCCAGAGTAAGCCAGGAGAGGGACTCGGGGTCACAGCACGAGAGCAAAGCGCCTCCTCATGACGCTGCTGACTGGTGTTATACATGCACGTACACATGCACCGTCACTCTGTCTGTCACTTCTGCACACTACTGGGGATGGAGAGATCTGACTATAAGTTAGAATAAGCCTTGGGGCTGGATGGAGTCCTGCACAGCTATTCTCATGGGGAGTGCCAGGTAACCTAGGAGGACTGGTTTAGTCAGCCTGCATGAAACCCTCAACGTTTGTTTTTTTCTATATTAAAATATATAGGGTTCAATGACCTGGAGCTGGAAAAGAAGGAAGTACTATCTCCAGAGGCATCAACACTTGGCCTTAGCAAGCACAAGCATGCAGGGAGGCAAAACCTGCTGGTCCTCAAGGGCTCCCTGAGCTACACCTATGGTGAACAGCAGAGAGGCATCAGCCAGATTGGCTGAGAAGAAGAGAAAGGGACAGAAAAGGAGAGAGAGAGAGAAAGCCTGAGAGAGTAAGGAACCCAAAGACCTCCCTGCTAGCAGGGACCTGGCCTGCAAGGTGGCAGAAGCTCCCTCCCTCTCCCTTTCCAGCAGAGGAGAGGGGCACTGCGCCCAACTGTCCAGGAAGCTTACCCGAGACTCCGATGTCCGAGAGCACTGCCTTCTTGCGGTCCTTGACGCTGCTGATCTGCGGGAAGTAGGCATCCAGGGCCAGGTAAAGAAGGCAGCTGAGGAAGGCGAGGACACCCACGGTAATGCCATAGTTGCAGGCATTGCGATTGCGGTTGAAAATGCAGTGCTCTTGTGTCTCGTCCAGGCGGTTCACGTACCCTTCATTGACAATGGAGCCGAACACCACGATGGAGAACACCTGGCGGGGAGGGAGGCAGAAGACACATCAGGGCAAGCCCCATCTCTCTGGACCAGCGTGAAGGAGCAGAGCTTTGCAGGGGTCAGACACCCTTCAGAGGCACCTCTCTGCTCAGCTGAGCTCCTGTCCCGCTGCCTTGCCTGGGCTGAAGCCACAGGGAATTTACTGGGGAGATGGTCTCATTTTATTTCTGAGGATTAACTTAAAATAGGACACTTTTAGATTGAGCCTTTTTATCCATCTGATCTAAAGGAATGTAAAGCAGTTGCAATCTGGAGTAAGGGTGGGTTCCCACAGGCACACAGGGAGGCGACACGGACGGTAAACTGCGATATGGTTTTGGTGCGGGTGCCTGCGTACAAGGGCTCCAAGTAGTGGAAATCCTCTTAGTCTGCACTTATTCTCCCACCCACTCCTTTCCCTTCTAGGAATTCATTGTCTCTGCCACGCATTTGTTCACTAATTTTATCTATCCAGCTACTACGCTCTTTTCCCCATCTACCCTCCCACAATCCACAGTCCTGCTTGCTCTGCAGCTCCATTCTGCCGGGCTCCCACTCTCCCCACCTCCCCGCACGTCACACACCTCTTTCCACCAGTTTTCCATCAGCCCAGCCCATGACACCACTTATCCTTCTGCCCACTCACCCGTACGCTGACACCCTCCAACCTTCCCCACGGATTTCACAGGCAAAATATCCCCTCTTCAGGTCCACCTGGCAGGGCCACCATGAGTCCTCCCTACTTGTCGCCGCCACTGCCGCTGCATGTTAATTTAAATCAGGTAGAATTAAGGGTGAGTCCAGGTAGAAATGCCATAATCCGCAGTTGCTGGTCTAATCTTCGCTCGCGGGCTTAGCCTTCATCACCTGCCACAAGGCTGTCCCTCTTTGACACAGCAGGTTCACCACAGCAGAGAACTAGTTACAGCAACCCCGGTCCTGCATCTCAAATAAAGAGCTTCCCCTCGCAGCCCCAGGAGAAAGAGAAGACGACTGAGGCAGCACGTACAGATTTTAATTTGCAGGGCATTTTCAGACCCTCAGTGGGAGCAGCCCATCTACAGCCTGCCTTGCGAGGGCCCCAGGCAGATGGGAAATGGGACCTCAAGCATGGTGTGAATATACACATGACGCACACTAGGATGTCACGGGGACACTCTGCTAGCCTGGGAGTTGTCTGTGCAACAGGAGCCTGGCACCCTTGGAACCACCACCCAGTCCCCGAGGAGAAGCAGCACACAAGAAGATGAGGTGGCCAAGTCTCCTGTGGGAAGTGGAGGTAGGTCGAGGGTTTGCTAGGTGGATCAGAAGGACCCCAGTACCACTTAACCCAACCGAGCAACAGAAGAGGACACGGCAGGCAACCTAGAAAGTGGAGAAACAGCTTTGTGAGTGCAGGAAAGTTAACTGTTTATTAATGCCAACCCAGTACACCATCTGTCATCAGTGGGGTTGGATGTCTGAGACCCAAAGCACAGACCTCTCCTATTTGACCTGTAGCATCAAGAACCAGAGCAAGAACCTTATTCACAGTCCCCAATAGCCCTTGGGTAGATATTCAACGCTGACCTCCTCCGTTGCAGCTGCCAAACTCTAACAAGTATCCACTGACACCGATATTATTTTTTCACCCCAAGGCTCATAATTGGGTCACACTAGGGTTGCTGAGATTTGGCATATTTTTGACACACTAGAGGAAACTAAAAAAGCTTAGGTGCTCCTACGTGTGGGAACTGTATGGGTTCTCTGCAAGTTCACAAGAGCTTTTTAAGCTTGGAAGTAAAACAACTCAGTTGTCCTCCTCCTTCTTCTTCTTGAAAATGGAGATTGATCATACTTCGCAGAAATTGCCTGTGAACATTAAACAAAAATCTCTTCTGCCTAAAGCAAAGGTCTGGTCTTCAAAATTTCATCCTGAGTGGTTTGGAAAGCAGCAAAATTGCACACAATTACAGCCAGGCTTTTTCAGCGTGAAGCCTCGCACACCTTCACAACAGGCTGGGCCGCCAGGTCTGCCTAGGACCATTGGCAGTAACACCGTGTTCCTCTAACCTGAGGGGGAGCTGACAGACTCCTGAAGTGACATCCCAATGCGAGGCTGTGACCAGCGCCGATGCTGCCACCTGAGGTACCAAACTCCATGTATTGGGATTACAAAGCGGGTGCCCCGTTTTCCATTAGATAGAAAGTGTATCCTGCCTCCTCTTTGGAAAATGAGAAACAGCCTCAAGAGTGGCGTAGTCTGGTGTTCAGTTTTGGTTTAGGGCTCAAAACTGGCAAAATGTCAATTCCCTGAGTCAGGTCAACCCTTTCAACACGCTGTATTGCGAGTCTCCGCTTACTCATTTGGGATGAATGAACTTCTGTAATGGCCCCTCCCCAGAGACACCTCTGTTTACTCTGCTCATATCCTGATACGCATCTTCCCTCTGCTCTTATCTTTGGGTTTGCCGCTGGCCTGGAAGAGCTCTCATCTGTGAGCGAAAGAAGCAGAAAAAATCCTTTTTGCATTTGTTCTTTCATACCTTTTTATGCTGGCACACCGTAAAGACACAGCTCAGAGTCATGAAACCAGAGGGACATCTCCCTCTCCCCAGTTTTCAAGCAGAGGTGGCATTCCTAACTTCCTTTCTCCATCTTCAGTCAGCCAAGATGCCACAACTCCTCTCCTATGACGAGAAACCTGTTTGGCAGCTTGGAGGTGCCCAAGGTATGATTTACTGGCAAGCATCTGATTTAAGGTATCTTAGGAGTTTTTTTGGGAAGATTCCACTACGGGTACTCTCACTCATGAGATGAACAAGTCACTGCAGATGCTTATCTTCTGTGTGCTAAAACAGCCACCCCAAAGGACTCTCTGTCCTTAGGAAAGCTTTCTACGGACCAAAGCACAGTAGCTTAAGGGATGTCACCTTTTCTCCGTGTTTTCCTCACCACAGGCATCACCTCTGGCCCATGCTCCGCTCCCCGGCGCTGCGGAGAGGGCAAAGTCAGTGGCAGTGGAGAGGGCTTGCTCCCTTTGCCAGCCTACCACCGCCCTCATGGCACAGCAAAACGCCGTGAGGATCCGCCGTGCACAGAGGCCTTGAGCTGGACTGGATAACACCGACCGGGCAAGAACGGGCAGGCTCCAACCAGAGGTTTCAGACTGACAGGCAGGGCTGGACAGCAGGAGAAGAGGCAATCACCGCTGCCGCCAACAGCCAGCATCACCCATTTTATCGCCATGATGTCTGAACCCAGAAACTGTTGCAACAGGTGCACAGACAATTTTCTAGAAAAAAAAAATAAAAATAACAATTATGAGAGCCCAGATCTTGCAGCCCTCAAGAGAAACTGTTGCACACTTAATCCACGGCAGCTATTTCTTGTGGGGAAGGGGGCGGGTGGGTGGAAGCTCACTGACGTAGCAAATCATCTTAGAAAGAGCAAGTATTTTGTATTTCCTTGATTTCACAATCCATGCCCGGGCAGAGATGATCCAGGCAGCAGGTGCAGTATGAATGCTGCCTGGATTATAAGCAAAGCACCAAGTTTGCAAGGATGAAGCATTTACGTTCCCATCACATCTGCAGCACTTCTGAAGAAATGCCAGCTACCAGCAGCCCTGGCACAAGCCTCCTGCCCCTCTGCATTACTGCTGCTTGTTCCTTCTGCCCGTTTGGCATGGTGAATCCTTGATGAACAAAGTCTTGCCTACAGCCACTGATAAAATGGTCCAACATACACACCCAGCTGCGAAGAGGAGGCGAGGAGAAGATGGCCAGAGACTTCTCCTGACTGAGCACCAAGATGCAGGGAGGTGACCTGTCAGAAGGCAGACAGGAGGTGGGCGCAAAGCGCTGCATCCCGATGCTCCCAAACACAGCCCATCCTTCTGCTCTGCGGAGGGAGATCATTAGCCGCTCTCCTACGCTTGGCGATGAAAACCATCCATCCATCCCCAGCTTTCTGCGGCTCAGTGGCCTCATTTCTTCAGCAAGGCTGTTTAAGTCAGTTCACAGGTCTTGAAGTAACTAGATTTTTAGGTTGAGAGGGTTTCCTTAAGCCTCCAACAGCAACATTAATTGGGCAGGTGTGTGGCCCGTCTGGAGGCACGCATTTAATAAGCAGTAATATATTCGGCTATGCTCAAAAAAAGGGACAGAAAACAGCAGGTGGAGAAGATCTGACCAACCTAGCGTTGCCGCTGGGACCCGGCTTTTCTCAACTTCACCGCTCCTTAAACATCGCACCCACACAGGTTCTTGCAATGATTTTCCGAGACTTTGTTTTCACCAAAGAGCTCCAAGACACCAAGCAAAGACCAGCGCCAGGCACTTTGCAAAGCTGAGAGAGACAGAGCAAGCTGCCGAAAGACGAGCAAAATGCAACGTAATGCTATGCACCGCGGGGAGGAGACGGGGAGAGCCTGAGAGTTTCCCTGTCCCAGTTTCTCAAGGGGCTCCTGCTGGCCATTACGGGCATGCCAGGGCTCAGTACAGCAAGAAAAGTGAAAAACAGGTAAAAGGCTGCATCCCACTATAAAAGACCTTTTGGTTTTTTTTTCTCACTGAACTAGGTGATTGGATTTTGCCAGAGGCAAAGGTGAGAGATGAACCCTGCGGTCCCTCCCCACCTCCCCGCTGCAGGCTCAGCCCCGCAGAAAGCCAAGGCGAAACCTCCTGAGCATCATGTGAGGCTTTCCACCACGCTGCCCATCCCCAGCCCTGCATCAGACGCTCCTGAGCATCATGTGATGGAGCCGCAGCACGGCCAGCCTCCGGTGGTACACCAGGATTTTCCTGCACCTCATCCCAGGAGTCTGTCACGCTGCCTCCTGACTTCATCCCCGAGATCCCCAGGATGGTCATCGCAGCGATGAGGCTGAGGAGGGTTTCTGTCGAGCCGCCTGCTTGGGCTCACTGCGGTGCCCTCCGGTCACAGGCTCTGTCGCACTGCATGTTCCCTCTCCCTCTCACAAACCCCCTTTTTATTCTATTAGAGAGAGGAAATAGTTTGGTCACATAATATTCCTCGCGGGACTTCAAATCAAATCCACCTCAGGCAGAACGAAGCAATAACCTCTTTCTGTGTCTGATCTGGTAATGACCAGGAATAAATCTGTTTAAAAAGAAAGCAAGAGCGAGGGAGAGTGCAAACGATAAACTGGCAGAGATGATCTGGCTTTCATTTTCATTCAGCCACTCGCAAATGGAGTCTCTGGAAAGCTTTGGAGAGCCCTGCACATTATTATTATTATTATTATCATCATTAGATCTACTTGTATTTAGTTCATTTTGAAGGAAACATATGCAGCTTTTGATATGCATGGGACTGGCAGCTTGGAAACAGGCAGTCTCTATTTATTCCCTCCAGCCGGCACCACGCAGGCAGCGAACAACTCCTGCCCACGGTCTCGACGGCGTGTCTGAGCCCTGTGCGGGGGCAGGAGGGGCCCAGCCTCCCCGTACCCATTTGTACCCAATTCCCCTGAGCTTTGGACTGGGGAAGAGCCCAGGTATGCCAGCACCTCCCTCCCAGCTCACCCTCCCTGGCCAGTAGCCACATGGCACCAGCTCCCCAGCCAGGGCTGAGCCGGAGCAGGTGATGGAGGGGAGAAAGGCTCCGCATCCCTAATTCCTGCCACGGGATCTGGGACAGGCCTTCCTGGCCAGTCAGCTTGTTTTTTCACACATGGCTTGGCAGCCGGCAGGCCGACCATTAACCCTTCCGCCTTCCACCAGACCCGTGCTTGGGAGCCTGGGTTGATCTTCCCCATGCAACAGACCAAGCCCTGGGTGATGCTGGAGCACCCCGGAAGCCAGCGTCCGGGAAGCCTCCGATGGCAGCCAGGCTCTGGCTGAGCAGCCATGCGTGCCTCCCCAGAGAGGGAAGAAGAGCTTTCCTGTGGGAAAGGGCCCACTGGTGAAAGAGATGGCTGTGTCCTAGAGAGTGACTTCAGCAAGCTCCATCCAGTCCTGCAGGTCTCACAGTTTTCCCGTGGTCAAACAGCATCTGCTGTCCCACCGCTACTAGTGACAGCTCCCCACGGCCACACCACCATGGTGCTATCCAGGTCCTTCTGTGCTTTCCAGATGGTCCCTACATCACTAGGTGGGTGCTTAGCGAAGTGACCACCCAAAAGTCGCATCTTTTTCCACGAGGAAGTCACACTAGTCCTCTCTGCTGCCTTGTCTTGCCACAAATGTTTGCCTTAGCCATGTCTCATCACCATGCAGTTTCTCCGTTCCTCACCTGTGTGCCTCTCCCGATTTGAAATATCAGATTACATATGATTATCTTATTTGTTTGCTCATATTTCTGACTGCCTTTAGTCCCTATGGGCTATTTCTCAGATTTTTATCTGCAAATGCCATTAATGAGAGATTTGTTCCTGCTCCAAGATCTTTCCTGGAAATGCTATGCTGGAAACAACACGACCTACTGTATCCAAACCCGAATCACCCCATGTCTCCGCACATCTATTGCTTGTTTTCTGACATGGCCTCTCACCCAATCCCAGTGACAGCGATTCCCAAAAAAACGCTTTGAAGCTAACCCAAGGAAGGGGATCCCACGAAGAACCATACCTAGGCCTTGACTCAAAGCACATGCTTTCAACCGCCGTGTTTCTTTCATCGTGTACCAAAGCATCTCGCAAGCACGCAGCCAGCGAGCATGGTGGCTGGGGCAAAGATCACGCGGGGGAGCAGAGGCAGAGGGCACAAGCTATCGTCCACGAATACAGGGAATATCTCGGCTAAATTTAGCTGGGACAGAAAGAAGGCGGAGGCTGCAGCTGGTTTCAAACTAACATGGCCACTGGGTCTAAGGCTCAGTTTAATTGCCACCACAAGCCCACAATGGGTGCCCCTTCTGTACAGCGAAGGGTGGTGTGGGGGGAAGAGGCAAGGGGTATCGTAAGTCAGACGTCAGCGTGGCGAGCCAGGACCCGCTGGCAAGGCAGGAGACGGGGCTCCCTGCCGCGCCGGGGCTTGTCCCCATCCTCCAGCTTGCAGGCACCAGTCCATCGTGGCGAGGCCAGGGACATGGTTCCTGTCCTTCACCTGCCTTGCCTGCTCAGCTGGAGCTGCCTGGGATGGGACATGCCTGCAGAGACAGAGGACAGCACTTCCCATCCCAGCTGGAATCGTCTGCGTGCTCCCACCAGCCAGGGGACGTGGTGGCAAGGGCAGCCGGTGATGGAGGAGCAGATGGAGGGCAGGCAGCGCCTCTCCTCACTGGGCCTCCCTCCGGAGGGGCAATGCCCTTGGCGTGAGAGAGAGATTTGGTGTCTCAATCTGTGTGGCAAGTTTTAATGAGCAGCTTTGCCTGCGCAGCTGCGGTTGGAAATGCTCTCACCCGAGCCACCTAGCTGGGCCTGCTTCCAAAAAGTGAGTTCCTTTTGCCTTGTTAGGCCTTTACATCGAGCAGCGCTTCGCTTTCTCCAGCGAGCAGGTTTCCAAGCAGTCGTGAGCACCTAGAACAACCTGTTTCAATTAGCATTTTACTTATTTATGGAGCCAGTGCGCTACATCCAACGCCCACGGGTCGCAAAAGGAGCCTCCCAGCTCCCCCGCGCCGGCTGCGGAAAGCACCGTGGGTCAGGGTGCGATGGGATTACACAGGGATGTGCCCACGCTCGCCTGCTTTATGGCAAGAAGGATCCCGGAGCCGTGCAGCTCCAGCTCAGTGTGGGTCACCCAGCTCCACCATCTCCAGCTGTAGCTCCACTATCTCCAGCTGTGGGGTCACCTAAGCGGGGTGAAAGCAGGTTTATATGGCAGGGTGGTGTCATGGCTTCAGTTGGGATGGAGCTAACTTTTGTATTAGCAGCTGGTGTAGCGCTATGTTTGGGATTTGGGGTGGGAAATACTTTTGATAGTGCACTGGTGGTGTTAGTTGTTGCTGAGCTCTCAAGGCCTTTTCTGCTCCTCACACCACCCCACCAGCGAGCAAGCTGGGCGGGGCACAAGAAGTTGGGAGGGGACACAGCTGGGACAGCTGACCCCAACAGACCAAAGGGATATTCCATACCATGTGATAACATGCTCAGTATATAAAGCTGGGGGAAGAAGGAGGAAGGGGGGGATGTTCAGAGTGATGGTGTTTGTCTTCCCAAGTAACCCATTCCACGTGATGGAGTCCTCCCTGCTTTCCTGGAGATGGCTGAACTGCCAATGGGAATTGGTCAATGAATTCCTTGTCTTGCTTCGTTTGTGCATGCGGCTTTTGTTCTACCTATTAAACTGCCTTTATCTCAGCCCACGAGGGGTTTTTCCTCACTTTTGCTCTTCCGATTCTCTCCCCCATCCAAACAGGGGGGAGTGAGTGAGCAGCTGCATGGTTCTAAGCTGCTGGCTGGGGTTAAACCATGGCAAAAAACCCACCCGTACACCCATGTCCCATCTACTGTAGGGCACCAGCTGTGCGATGCAGCTCAGCTCAGAGCACATCTCTGTGTTGCAGACGGTGGCAAGTGAAAGGGCATGGCATGGAGCAATGCCGTGAAAGACCAGGAGTCAGAGTAAATGCCAGCCACCCGTCATAAACAGGGCAAGATGCTTGTCTTCCCTTGACCGCCACTAGGAATAGGGAGGGAGTTGTTCTGCCCTTCCCCACAGAGAGGTGGGGAAGCCTCCGGGATCTTCCAGCAGTGCATTGCTTTCGTTGTGCATGCCTCAGTCCAGCCAGGCTGGACAAGTCCCTTCACTGCAAGATCTAGATGCCCTTGGAGGCACCCTCAGCAGAGATGCTGAGGAGGGACTGCTCCGTAGGGCTGCCTCCCTGCACTACAAGGTGCTGTTTCCTCCAGGCAAGTGTATCTGGGGCAGGCAGGCAGCAGAGAAATGGCTCACGCTGAGGCTCAACATCCAAAGCTGACATGGGCGCTCCACAGGACCACCACCACTTGCCAGCACCCATGCCAGCCAACCTTTCTGTAGGGAGAAGCATACTTATTCTGCTGCGCCTGACCTCCAAAGCACCCAAGAAACCTGAGCTGCCTCACAACACTGTCACGGTAGACAGACGCTCCAGAATTGCTAACCTCTTTCCATAGCTTAGCATCCTCCTTGTCAAACCCACCCCACCTCCTCCTCAGCAAGGAGCAACATAAATAACCTTCAGTCACCCCGTCTGCTCCTGATCCTGCAGCTCTCCCTGGAGATTTGCTGCCATCTCAGCTGGGTTGCAAACTCCATGGGCAGGAGCCAGTTTTGCTGCCTGTTGGTAGAAAGCCATACGCACCTCCGTGCCATCATAAAGTCTGCTAAAAGGCATCGTGACCTGAGTACAAGGTCACCGCCTGGGGAAGCGATCACGAGAATTTCTGCTCTCAGTGAAAGCTCATCACGTGAAATGGTCCGAAAGGAGTCTCCAGCTTGCCCTGGGGAGACGATGGAACACCCACGCCCACGAGCAGGATAAAGGCAAATGAGATCTCAGGAGATGGCAGGCAAGGTGCTTCCACTGCATGCCAGAGGGGGTGAACGGAAGGACTCTCTCAGAGACCATGGGGAGGGAGAGCCCTTCGCCACCAGAAGAGTTTAGAGCCTGGCCATAGAAAAGCTAAGTGTGGATGCGATCGCAGTCTATAAATACACCCAGGGGAAAACACCAGGGAGGGGAAAGCGCCATTTAAACTGAAGGGCACAAGAGCAAAAGGATAAAAACCCAGCCACGAATAGATTTACAGTGGAAGGCCTCGACCATCAGAGTTGCTGAACCCTCTCCCAGAGGGAGTGAGAAGGGCAAAAAAACCATGAATTAGTCTTTTTCCAGCAAAGTTCAACAAATTTATGGAAGGGTCCATAAAGGGTTTGATGCTTGTGATAGCCTGAGATAGGACTTCAGTGCCCATGAGGACCCCTCTTGGTCTCAAGTTTAGGAAAAAAAAAACCAAACAAAACCACAACTAAATATCTGGAGTGAGCTTGTGGCTCCCTGGCTTTGCAGAGGGAGAAAAGCCCAGGAAGAGAGACATGACTAAGCCGGTGTAAAAGCAGAAGGAACTCATATTTCGGGAGAGAAGAGGTGCACACGTAGCCTTGCGATGGCCAGGCCAGCCTCCCTTGCTGGACACTGACCTGGAGCACCTCCAGCTCCTGCAAAAGGACTTTAATTTCCACGGCCAAGCGAAGTGCCTGGGCTAAATCCCGTCCTGTCCTCTGTCAAGGTCAGACCGGCAGCAGGGAAACAGAGCGGGGTCCCAAGGAGATGCCGGTCCCCGGGAAGCGGTCCTTGCCTGGGGAGACCTTGCAGGGCGCAGAGTTGAGCTCGGAGAGCGAGCCAACAGTGTCTGAGATGCTCTGAAGCAGAGTAGGTGCCTAATTAAAAAATAAACATATTTCCTGTCCTCTCTCCCTCACCTGGTGCCTTTGGGAAGCCAAAATCCTGCAGTGCTTGGATGAGGGGGGGGGGAAGGGAAAAAAAATCACCAGACCGAGAGGGAGAAAGAGGAAATTCTGCCACAGAGATTAGCAGCGGGAGAGCCTTTGTAGGTCACATCACGTCCATCATTCCCAGGCACGCAGGCTGGCTCAGCTCCAGCCGGCCAGGCGCAGGGGGCACCCGTACCCCCTCGCTCGGTGGCCAGCGGCAGCCCCGGCACGGCCAAGCCCGCTCCCAGAGTGATGTGCCGTACTGTAAACAAACCCGGGCAGATGGACGGATGGACGGACAGACCTCCTGCATTAATCACGTCCTCAGCTGTCTCGGGGCTCTCCAGCCGCCCTCCGAGTCACGTCACCCAGAGAGGACATCATCCACCCGCCCGGCCAGGAGCACAAGGGCTGCCTCCCCGCTGCCTCCCCACTGCCAACAGCAGCAGGCCACCTTCCCTTTCCCTCCTCATTTCCCCCGCCTGGCACTGCTTTTATTTTATTTTCCCAAAGCCAGCCTGACGCCTCTCCTCCTTGCTCCGGTGCGCATGTGTCTCCTCTGCTCCCTCTCCCTGCCCTCCCTTCCCCGCTCCCAGACGAGACCTCAATCTCTTCCCCGCCGGCTTGGTGCTGCAGCTCTCGCTCCCTTAATCCCAATGACCTTCTTGCAGGGGCAGCCATGGGATCGGCGTCACGGGAAGAGGGAGAGACCTTCCCCCCGGCACCCTGCGCCCTCCCCACCGCCCTCCTGAGACCCCCCCCTTTTCCCCTCACAAATTACGGAGGGGAAAGCCATTACAGGGAAAGGAGGTTGTTGGGGGGAGAGGATGAGGATAAAATGCAGAGTGACGTCCAGAGCCCCCACAACTCGCTCCGGCACGGACAGAGCCCAGTACCCCCAAACCCGGACCCGCTGGGGAGCCACACCAGGACTGCAGCATTGCCCCAGCTCCCCTCCCTGTCCCCCCCATCCCGCTGCCTCCCTGCACCCACCATAAACCCACCGGCACGGGAGGGGGGGGAAAGACCCACCACCACCCCCCAAACAGCAGATAGGGAGACGGGGTCAGGGCACAACCTGGCTCACCCCGTGCCTCCCCAGGGAAGAAACCCCAAACCAGAGTGCTCTCACCCCATATGGCTCTATATCTATATGGCCGTATGTCCATACACACAGATAATATGTACATATGGCTGTGCATCTGTGTGTGCACACATGTATGTGGATATACATGGAAATATATACATAAGGAGATACATAAACCCAGAGAGAGGTCCGTATATCTGACCATACATGCATACATTTACAGAGATCCAGCCATAAATGCTCATGGAGGCGTATACATATATATATATATCTATCTGTGCGTGCGCAGATCTAGAGGTGTGGAGATGTATCAACGGACGTATATGCATATCTATATGTGCGGACACATATGCATGCACAAGCATATATAAAATATATAGTAATGAAGATATAATACATAATAACACATCATATATGAAATATAATAGGATGCAGTGGTGTATAACATATAACGTAATGATTTTATATATATTTAAATATATATATATATATGTAGGCAGGTACGTAGAGAGGTCGGGGTCGGGGCCACTGGCGGCCGCCCGCCCCGCAGGGAGCCCCGCTCCCCCCGCAGCCCGGCGGGAAGCCCCCGCGCCCCGCTGGCGGTGCCGCTGGCGGTGCCGGTGGCAGCCCCCGGTGCCGGCGGGTCCTTACCCATGAGACGAGCCGCAGGAGGGTGTGCGGCTGCCGGATGAAGGCGTGCGGGTCGAAGGCGCCGCCGGCTTTGCCCGCTCCGAAGGCGCCCCCGTCCATGGCGGCGCGGGGGTGGGCGGGAGGCGGGCGGGGGGCTCGGCGGGCGGTGCCGGGCTGCGCCGAGCCGTGCCGGGCTGCGCCGAGCCGAGCCGAGCCGAGCCGAGCCGAGCCGAGCCCTGCCTGGCAGCCCGGCGGCGGCGACGAGCCGCGCGCTTCCGCCCACGGGGACGCGCCGCGGCGGGAGCGCGCACCCCCCCCCCACCCCCGACTCCGTCCGCCACCGCCACATCGCGGCGGGGAGGAGCGGGCATGTCTCAGGGGGGAGGTGTGGGGTGTCCGTGGGGCAGGAGTGTGGGGTGCTTGGGTGGTGGGGGGGGGGGAGGTGGAGGGCACGGCGAGTGCAGCATGGGGGGGGCGCTGGGGGGGGGGGGCGTGGGGTGGGGGAGCACTTCCTCGGCACGAAGCACCCCACTACAGGGGGCGGGAGGAGGGAGGGCTGCCCTGCTTTGTTGAAACCTGGCAGAAGTGTGGGGCCAGCCCCCCCCACCCCCCCTCCTCAGACCCTCGACCCCCGGCACCCCTCGCCCACACAGCCCAGCACCCCACGGAGGGGTCAGGACGGACACCCATGGGCGAGACCCAGGTGTCCAAGGGGAGCAGAGGTGCCCGGTGAGCCTCAAAATCGCTCCGCAGCAGAGCCTCGCGCTCTCATTGCCAACATCTCTCACCCTGTGGACACTGCCAACGTCCCTCACCCCACGGACACCACGTCCCTGGGAAGGGGCATCAGGAAGAAGGCCCTTTGCAAACACGGGGAGCCCAGATTTTGGGGAGATCCCCTGACTCCAGGTGGCAGAGGCTGCAAGATACGCACCTCGTATGCCCGAGGCTGCAGCCTTGAGGGTCACCTGGGCTTCCCTGCTGTCCACCATGGCCACCAGCACAGCCCGGAAGGGATGCCTGGGGAGGAGTCATCCAACCTTAGGAGCAGCTCAAGCTCCTTGGCCTGTGCCTTTTGCGCAGAGTAGCTGCGTACCAGAGGTCCGCTGGCTGCTGCGGAGTCCTCGATCATCTACATGAATAGCATTGAAATTAAAAGCAAGCCCTTGGGTTGTATCGTGGTTCCCTAAGCTCGGCAGCAGAAGCCAAAACTGTTTTGAGCCCGCCTGTCCACTTGAGCCTGAACACAGCAGAGGCCCAACTGCTTCAGCCGAGCAGAGATGCTCTGCACCATGTTTCCACCAGGCACACCACGGGACATCTCTAGCTCTTCATTACGGAGATCCTCAACTGAAACCAGGCCGGAAGCAAGCTGGAAGCAGCTGGCCAAAGGGTGAGGTGGGAACGCTGTGAGCACTCTGTAAGGTCTTACAGCTCCAGGACATCTTCAAAGGGCCCAGAAATACAAAAGTCCCCGTGTTGAAAGCTACATCCCCATGAATTGTGGGAGATGGATGAAAGAGGGGAGATAAATGAAGAGGGGAGAGGTTTGGAATTGCTAAATAGGTGCCCAAAATGCTCCAATGTTCTGGATGAACGGGGTTTGGACCTGGCCAAACAAGCCAGGTACGCAGCAAAACCATCTGCTTCTGCTCCAGACCCGGGCGGAGCAATGGTGCTGCACCCAACCATCAGCACGGAGGCTGACAAAGCAGAATGACCGGCTGGATGGCTTATGTCCCACTCGCCTCCAGGTCACACCTATGCAGAGAGCCAGGTTAGCAGCAAGGGGGCAAAGGGCAGAGCAGTGGGACGGGGAACGTGCTTGACCCCTCCACTTGCACCATTTCATTCTGCCCGAATCCAAATCCATTTTCTTGGCACAATCTACAAATCAGCTCTGCAGCTCAAGAGCTCAGTGCAGGAGCAAGAGGGAAATATTTGGGGGAGATAGATAAAAAGAAACCATTTAAAGCCCACCTTTGGTCGCCCCTTAGGAGTAGCAACCTAAAAAGTGAGTAGCCATCCCTCATCCTTAGTGGGACACCTTCCAAGGGGCAGGCTGGAGGTAGGGGATGGGCACTCCCCCATCGCATCCAGCCATAGCATCACAGACTAGTTTGGGTTGGAAGTTAAAGGTCGTCTAGCCCAACCACCATTGCAATAAGCAGGAACATCCTCAACTAGATCAGCTTGCTCAGAGCCCCAGCCTGACCTTGACAGTTTCCAGGGATGGGGGCAGCTCTGTTGTGGGAAGATGAGCTGCAGTTCCAGCATGGCTGGACCCTCAGCCCTCCAGTTTGTTCTTGGTCCCTTCCCACCATCTGCCAGGTTAGGGCAGGCAACAAAACATCCTCCAAAGCACCTCTTGGTCTGCACAGGTTTTTCACCCAGATTTGCCCACAGAACCCCTCCAGCAAAGCCTCCAGCCTTGGGTTCTACTTAACCTGCAGGGACCGGAGTTGGGGAGGGGCGGTGGAAGGTCTCTGGGAGTTGATTAAGCATGTTTAACCCTTGGATATGCCCTCCTTAATTATTTCATGGCAGCTGAGTAACCAGCCTCCCCACGCTGAATGGCTTGGCTGTGTTACACCTGCGCAGCTGGCGGCGTGATTTGGCTCTGTAGGTAGGTGTTTGCTTGAACTGTTTAATTAACGTTTGCAGTACCTTGATAGAACCGTAATGTGCAGCACATACATGGCATGTTCAGGTCAGCATCCCCACGGTGGAAATTTGGACGGCTTTCACGTGGTGTTGGGGTCCCCTTCAGGGAAGGAGCCATCCCTGGGCACACCGGTCTCCCCATGGTGCTCTGTTTGTCACACACATCCTTCTCTGTAAGCCCCAGGAGACCCTGAGGGCAAACTCCAGGTGCCCTGTATGTGGGAAGTTCCAGCCCACCCATCTCTGGGTACCATCATCTTCATGGTCTTGGGTTTGCATTCCACTTTTGTACCGCAGGCAGTGGTGGATTAAGGCCCATGTTCCTTATAATAACGCAAAATTATCTACTTATTCCAAGTATATTCAGCCTCTGGATGTGGTGGGGGTGGATCTTATTATCCAGCAGTTTGGTTATTTTCCACAGATAACCTCGGGGATGTATCTAACACCATCTCAACCACACAGCAGCTTCCTCGGTTTCCTCACTTTTCTCGTGTCCTGCCTTCTCGCCCCAGAGCGGGGCTGTAGGTAGCAGCACGTGGCCATCAGCAGAGCTGGCCAGGCTCTTAGCTTTACCAGCCACCCGGATGCCGGATGCCATGCCAGTTATCTGAAGATGGGGTTCATCCCATGTTACCTCAGCTGAGGCTCTCAGGCTGACCCAGCGGCAACGTGACACCCCGACATTTTGAGCGAGTGGCCAGGAGTTGTTCCCTCCTCCAAAGGGACCAGTCCTTGGCTGCTGGAGGGTGGGCTGGATGAAGCCCTCGGCTCTCCCAGCCACTGGGTGGACATGGGTCCACTCCAGATCGTTGGGGGTGGTCCTCCTTCCCTCTCCTTGGCCAGGAGGTGTGGGAGGTGGCTGAGCACCAGAGCTGCGTCAGGGGATGTTTCAGCCAGAGCCGTGCGTCACATAGGTTATCCCGCAAACGAGCTCATGCAGTTCCCAATCCAGGGAAGTCCGAGGGGCATTCTTCAGCTGGGTCCTATCCGATTTCCCAGCGTGGATGGAGGGAGAGTGAATAATTTATCTCCTGTCCTCCAGCTCCCTCCCCGTTCAGGTTTCACCTCAGCTCTGCTTCGCCCCTACCCTGAAGAGATGCTCCAGTGCCCGCTCCCATGTGTGCGAGTTTCCGACGTGGGCTGAGACGGCCAACACCTCCCAGAGACCCGGCTGGTCCTGGCGGTGCTTATCCATGTGCCGGAATGGAGCAAGAGAAATAACGGCGTGAACAACAGCAGCTCCAGACGGGTTCCACAGCAAGCCTTATTTTCAGTTCCTCTCTCACGGCGTAACTCTAGCATCTACATTGGGTTTTATTGTTTATTATGAATTCAACAGCAGCAGACAGAGGCCCTGATTGAGTTTGGGGCTGCGCTGTACCAAGCGCTGTGGGAATACACAGCAGGACGCAGCCCCCGAAGAAGACACAGTTGGCTCAAGAACGTGTCCCTGCACGAAAAGTGAGAAGTTACTTGATGTCTTTTTCTATTTTGAGATATATGCAAAAGTAATGGGCGCCGCTGTTGGCAGTGAAACCTACTTTATCTTATGAATTTTTTTTGGTTTTTCTTGTTATTGCATTTTTGGTGAGGCCACACCTGGAGTAGTGTGTCCAGTTCTGGGCTCCCCACTCCAAGAAAGACAAGGAACTACTGGAGAGAGTCCAGCGGAGGGCTACAAAGATGATCAGGGGACTAGAACATCTCTCTCAAGAGGAAAGGCTGAGAGACCTGCATCTGTTTATCCTGGAGAACAGAAGGCTGAGAGGGGATGTCATCAGTGCTTACAAATATCTAAAGGGCGGGTGTCTAGAGGATGGGGACAGACCCTTTTCAGTGGTGCCCAGGGACAGGAAAAGGGGCAACGGGCGCAAACCGGAACACAGAAAATTCCATCTGAACATGAGGAAAAACTTCTTTATTTTGAGGGTGGGAGAGCACTGGAACAGGCTGCCCAGGGAGGGTTTGGAGTCTCTGTCTCTGGAGACATTCAAAACCCGCCTGGATGCGTTCCTGTGCAACCTGCTCTAGGTGACCCTGCTCTGGCAGGGGGGTTGGACTAGATGATCTCCAGAGGTCCCTTCCAACCCCCACCTCACCACAACCTCCTTTCAGGGAGCTGTAGAGAGGTCTCCCCTCAGCCTCCTTTCCTCCAGGCTGAACCACCCCAGCTCCCGCGGCCGCTCCTCACGGGACTTGTTCTCCAGACCCCTCACTAACCCCTCCAGGGGGATGCTCCGCCCAGGCCGGTGCTCGCTCCCAGCCCGGCCCCAGCCCGTTATTTCCGCGGAAAGGGAAGGAAAAGCCTGTTCACGGAGAAGGACTGCGGTGGGACACACGCTTTATGATATGACGTCACACACATCTGAGCAATGGCACGGCGACGTCACGGCTTTGCACAACGGGATCTGTCGCGGGGGGGGGGGGGGGAGGGGGGGTCGCGCCGCCCCTACACCTTTCTGGTCCCGCTCCCCACCCGTAGCGCCACCGGCCTCTCGCGAGACGCCGGCGCGCGGCACGCACCCACGCAACGCGTCACAGCGGCGGGGGCGGGGCGACTATAAAAGCCGCCCGCGCGGCGCTTTCCGGCCCTTCCGGCCCGGCGTGGGGACGACATGGTGGGTGCTGCCGGCGGTGCCGCCGCACGGGCCTGGCCGCGCCATCCCCCGGGGATCGCCGCCATCCCGCCCCCGGCCGATGCCCGGCCCCTCTCCTGCCGCCCCCAGCCCTTGCGGGGGTCCGACGCGGGGCTTATTTCGGGGCTCGGGCGAGGCGTTGCCTTGGGGAGGGCGGCCGGGCCTGCTGGGTGGCCGGGGTCTGGGCGTCCCGGAGGGCGCTTTGTCCGCGGCGGGGTTTGCCGTCCCTTTTGTCTAGATGGAGAGGCGGCTTTGCTACAGCAGCGTCTGCTGGGCCAGGCGGCCGGGGGAGGGCGCGTGTGGGGGCCGGGAGCGCGGTGGGGGTGAGGCCTGGCGGCTCTCTGCGCTCCCCCAGCGCGGTGGGGCCGTGGCGGGGGGAGCGAGCGGGCGGAGGAGTCCGTCTGACGACGCACTTCGCCCCCTTCCCTCTGCAGGGTCGCGTTTCGTCTTTGATAAGGCCACGCGTGCGCGAGGCCGGGCAGAGATGTCAAATTTTAGTTTTGCTGGGCCCTGCCACAGGTTTGCAATCTTTGCAAAAAGTCATTTCGGGGCCTGGTAAACTTTGTCTGCTGCAGGCAGCTTGTGTCGAGTAATTTTTTTTAAAGTAAGACCTGTTTCTTAGCTATGGATTGTTAGCTCCGTGTTTATCTTTACAGTATTTTTCTTAAATTTGAGGGTGAGGTTAGGTGGGTAATTCTTCTTTGGGCTGAGGGTTTGGATAGAACCCAGCCTTACATGGCTCTCGGGTTGCAGAGGGAGGCTGCAGGGCTGGTAGTTAAAGAGAACGGCTTAGGAAAAAAAAAAAACCCGCATTTCCACCCAAAGTGACTGACTCAAAGGTGGATGTTGAAATACTGTTTTACTGCAGCTTTTCCAACTGAAATTCTTATATACTTATATTTTTAGCGTTACTGATTTGTTGAAACATTGCCAAGTTATCTGCATCTATTTTCTAGGCTTCTGGGGTGCATTGAAATTCTGGTGGCGTGCTGTGGCCAAACTACAGCTTATGTGGTTCCCTAACTGGAGTGGGATTTGGTGATGTCTTAAAATAAGCTTGAAAGGGAGAGGCCGTCAAGGAAATATAGGAAGGACGTGGTTGGGGCATGAGGATTACTTTCTTGTAACAATATAATGGAATTCAGAAGCCAAATGGCTAAGACTGAGAAGAATTTCTAGAATGCAAAGTGGCCTGTACATACAGAATATTCATGCTTCAAGGCAAGAAGAGAGTTGGCCTTGGCCCTTGAGTGGGTAGAAATGGATCTCTACAGCAAACACTAAGTGTTTTATTTTCTTTCTCTCTAGTCTCACCGCAAGTTCTCAGCTCCGAGGCACGGGTCTCTGGGCTTCCTGCCCCGCAAACGCAGTAGCAGGCACAGGGGCAAGGTGAAGAGCTTTCCCAAAGATGACCCCAGCAAGCCTGTCCATCTCACTGCCTTCTTGGGGTACAAAGCTGGCATGACCCACATTGTCCGTGAAGTCGACAGGCCTGGATCCAGTATGTATTAACTTTCCTCTGAATAGAGGAGGTAGTTCTCTTTTCCTTATGAATGGCAAAAGATGACCTGTTTGTTACTAGCTCTGGACTTTAGTCCTAGCTTGACTTCACCACTTCCAAAGTCATGGAGTGGATGGGGTATAAAGCACCCAAACCCTTCCACATGTCCCAGCATCAAGACTGCACATCTAGTGGTGTCTGTCTTGCTGATGGTCCTGTTTCTGAGATGTGCAGTGACCTGATGGTTTGCTTCGGCTGTACTGTAATAGGTTACTTAGGATAACTTCTTCCTGATAGGCGGACATAAGGAAACTGCCTTTGGCGTTTTTTTCTTGATTGTTAAGTCCTGAATGTGGTTCTGTTATTCGCTACCATCCATTGTGCCTGTCGGCCTTTGTCTGTGCGTCCTACTGAGCCAGCCTCAAATCTTTCAAGGCATTAATTTATAAGAGTTGGTTACTTCACCATGCATCATCTTTGCCTTTGTGAAAAGAACTTGAGTCATGTAACCTTTCACATGAAGGATTTGTGAGTGAGAAAGAACAGACAATATTTAATAGCTCATGCTGGTGCTAATTGTTATGCTGTATTTCTATCTTCATCCAGAGGTGAACAAGAAGGAGGTGGTCGAGGCGGTCACTATAGTGGAGACTCCTCCCATGGTCATTGTGGGCATCGTGGGGTACGTGCAGACTCCTCGCGGTCTCCGCAGCTTCAAGACCATCTTTGCTGAGCACATCAGCGATGAGTGTAAGCGTCGCTTCTACAAGAACTGGTAAGACAGGAGGGCTTTTGCTTGTTGCCTTAATCTCGTGCCATGGATAATTTTTTCCTGCTGGGTTACAGATTATGCTGATACAGCTTTCTGAAGAGGCTTTTCAGCAATTTCACTGCTTTTTCAGCAGTGTTTAGCCTTGATGAACCAGCCTAATAATGGGATAGGCTGTAGGGATGGCTCTGGGAGGGTGACAGCATAATGTTACTTGGCACACTTCTTGGCACAGGGGAGGCACTGTTAGGCTTTGCCTGGGATCTCCTTAGCGGGCTACATGTGATGATACTTCGACGGGCGGACATAAGGAAATCGCCTCTGGCGCTTGTTGTTGAGTGTCGAGTCCTGACTGTAGCCCAGTTTTCTCAGGAAAGGGGAAGACAAGTGTTCCTTCTGATTACTGTTCCAGGCACTGTTGTTGTGATTCAGAGTATGTGCATTTGCCCAAGTGTGGCTCCAGCGTGTCTAGAGCTTACAGCCTGTTTATGAACTTTGCAGGCTGAGAAGACGTCAGAGTAGAGCAATAACGATCTCAAGGGTGTTATAGTAATGACCTTACTGTTGGGCATAGCTTGGGCTTGCAAGGGGGGAAATTACGGTATTCTGAAGCAGATAGCAGTTGACAGTTGCTTTAAAGATCTGTTTTTTTCTGTTATTGTTCGACATCTCTCTACAGTCTTTTGTCTTCTGTAACATGAATATTAATGTGCTTTGGAATTCATGGCAGCTCCGCTCAGCTCTGGCAACTTTGCCTTTGTCTGATGAGCTCCAGGCTCCGCTTGCCAGTGGAAAAGAGTCCTTAGAAGCTGGCAATGAGCCGAAACCAGCTGAGGTGGCAGCTCCTTCCGCTCATCCCCACTTCGCAGGGGATTGATGAAGGGCTTAGCCAAACCTTGTCTCTGCTCTGCTCCTGAAGGCACAAGTCCAAGAAGAAGGCCTTCACCAAATATTGCAAGAAATGGCAAGACGAGGAAGGCAAAAAGCAGTTGGAGAAAGATTTCAATAGCATGAAGAAATACTGCCAGGTTATTAGAGTCATGGCTCACACTCAGGTAAGTGTCTGCAGGACTGAGGTGTGCAGTAGAAACAACTAGAAGAGCAAACAAAGCTTGATCCATCTCTTCAGGGAGATTTCTGCCCTCCCCTGCGCCCTCATGCTATCAGTTAAGCATGATGCAAATACTAGTACTTTTCATTCTGTACAAAACCTGTGCTCACAAGATGCTTCAGGAGCCAAGGTGGCAACCGCTGGCCATCTTCTGAAGCAGTGTTCAAAAGACTGCACCATAATGGGAACTTCTTGGACTCAGTCCTGTAGACTGAGCACCATGTAGACCTGGGCTCTCTTAATTAGCAGGCCGAACATCTAACTCTGGGGTTTATGTGTTCAGCGTCATTTCAGGCTGTGTTCTATAGGGACGCAAACACTCAGAGGCTTTTGGTGGCTTCTGTGGCTCAGCTGGAGGAGGTGTACCGCTGAGTGGTGCAGTGGTGTCTCCCGTAACCATCAATGCCCTGCTAGACTCTTTTGGGAGATGCAGTTAAATCTTTGTAAGTGCAATAAGGTGTCTAGTTATGACATTACTTACTTTACTAGAATTAATTTCCCATACTAGACAGCAAAGGTAGTGCTGCAGTAGCTGTTCATACTTGTATCAGCCCCTCTGAGCTAAATGCGGTAGAAGTAACTGTAAATGTGGCCTTACCCAAAGTGTCCTTCAGTGTGGCAGGCTTTGTCATAGAATGGTTTGGGTTGGAAGTGGCCTTTAAAGAATCATCTAGTCCACCCCACTGCCATGAGCAGGAACATCTCCCACTAGACCATGTTGCTCAAAGGCCCTTCCAGCCTGGCCTTAAACACTTCCAGGGATGGGGATCCACAGCTTCTCTGGGCAATCTGTGCCAGCATCTCACCACCTTCATCAGAGAAGAAATTCTTATGTCTAATCTGCATCTACCCTCTTTCAGTTTAAAACTGTTGCCCCTTGTTACTTCCTGTCCTTCCTGGATGGAGTTTGGCTAGAGGCTTTGGGGTTAGAAACACTTGTTAATTGTGTGTTCCTGTGGGTGGCATATAACTTCCAGATATTGTGACTTGTCACTTAAACCACAAAACAGCCTTTCCCCTTATTGTAGGGCCTTTTACTTCAGTATGTTGATGTTGTATCTCTTGGAAAAGGATACGGTTAGTTAGAAAAACAGATTAGGCCAGGACTGGAACAATATTGGGCTAGCTAATAATGTCCATCTTGGAAGAGCAGGAGCTAAATTTCATCCTTTGTTTCCTAGATGCGTTTGCTTCCCCTGAGACAGAAGAAGTCTCACCTGATGGAGATCCAGGTGAATGGTGGCACTGTTGCTGAGAAAGTGGATTGGGCCCGGGAGAAGCTGGAACAGCAGGTGCCTGTGTCAACTGTCTTTGGCCAGGATGAGATGATAGATGTCATTGGAGTCACCAAGGGCAAGGGATATAAAGGTAAATGCATGGAAGTTCTCCTTTTTGTGATTAGGATACAGATTTTAATAAAATCCTAGCCTTGAGCTTTCACAAGTGTGTGGGGTAAGAGTTGAGGAGGTAGATCCATACTGCTGTCACTGTTCAATGACGAGACCATGGAATAAGCGCTGGGCGCAGCGCCTGACATCCATGAGGAGTCATTCCATGCTGCCTTCCTTCTGAGAACACAACCTGGGGACAGCTGGGAAGGGAGTGTGGGTGGTTGGGTAGCATGGTGATGTGGTTTTCCACGTCATTTCTTGGATTTCCACCTGGGAATGTGGTTAATTCTTGGGATGGTGGGCCTGGGCTTCCCTTTGGTTGCATGGGGACAGCAGCTTGTAAGGTGGCTTAAACTCTAGTTGAACAGTTTGGTGACACCTCAGCTTGACAGTAGTTAGCAACACTGTTTGTTTCTTGTTTCAGGTGTTACCAGCCGCTGGCACACCAAAAAGCTGCCCCGCAAGACTCACAGGGGTCTGCGCAAAGTGGCCTGTATTGGTGCATGGCATCCTGCTCGTGTGGCTTTCTCTGTGGCCCGGGCTGGTCAGAAGGGGTATCACCATCGGACTGAGATCAATAAGAAGGTTTGTGTCTCTTGTGGGAGGAAATGGGAGCTGGCCACGGTCACTCGCTGTGTGACAGTGAATAGAGTGGAGAGTTTTGCTTTGGATGTTTTGCTCTGTTTGAATGTTATCTTGGGGGTGGTAACCATAGCCCATTATGTTGGATAACTGTAAAATTTTTGTATGGTCACATGTTTTCAGAGTGCATCAGACACTTTTCTCCGACCTTATGTTGAATTGTTTGTGTTTTGGCTGATGACGGGCCCTTTCTCCTGCCTTTCCCTAAGTAGAAATTCTTGACGTTTTTAGATCTACAAGATCGGCCAGGGTTACCAAATCAAGGATGGAAAGCTGATCAAAAACAATGCCTCAACTGATTACGACTTGTCTGACAAGAGCATTAACCCTCTGGTGAGTTGTTGCAGCTCTGTGGAGAGAATCTGCTTGTGAGCTGCAATCTTAAGAGGCAAATGCGCTTTGTACGAGTTGCAAAATTACTGAATGACGAGCTCTTGGGATAAAACCCGGCTGCTGTGGGAGGTGGTGTTGCTTAGTCATTCTCAGTATTGACTTGTGCAGCTTGCTAATTGCATTTGATATGTGGCAATAGTATAGAGAGATGTTACCAACCTAGAAATGATAGTTGTAAATAAGGAATAACTTATCAGGGAGAGCAGCTTTTCCTATTTTGTCAGCCTTTTCTTGTTGCTGCTGTTCTTAGCAAAAGTCTTTCAGCAGCAAGTAAATCGCTGTGTCGAGAAACTTGATCAGCAAAAGGTAATACTGGAAATGAGATTTTGATGAATGTGGGAGTGGTGGAGACCCAGAAGTGCTGCGAGAACACCAAGCTGTAGGCAGGTGTGATTGCTGGTCCTGCTTTATACAGAGCACTAACTGTTCTCTCCTTGCTCAGGGAGGCTTTGTCCACTATGGTGAGGTGACCAATGACTTCATCATGCTGAAAGGCTGTGTTGTTGGGACCAAGAAGAGGGTCCTAACCCTGCGCAAGGTGAGTAGTACAGCCTGCTGTCAAATGGGCTGGAACAGCTTAATTTAGCTGCACCGCCTCTGGTACAGGTGGTGTCTGGGGATTCCTGTAGCCAGCTAGAAAGAAAAGCCTAGAAGACTGTTCTTGGACACATGGACGCAAACCCACCTTCTGTTAATGACCTTGGGAGTGGAATTACAGAATCGTCTAGGTTGTAAGGGACCTTTAAGATCGTTGAGTCCAACCCTCAACCTAACGCTGCCAGAACCACCACTAAACCATGTCCCTCAGCACTACATCTTCCCGTCTTTTTAAATACCTCCAGGGATGGTGATTGAACCACTTCCCTGGGCAGCCTCTTCCAATGCTTAATAATCCTTTTGGTGAAGAAATTTTTCCTCATACCCATCCTAAATGTCCCCTGGTGTAACTTGAGGCCGTTTCCTCTTGTCCTGTCACCTGTTACTTGGGAGAAGAGACTGACCCCCACCTCACCACAACCTCCTTTCAGGTAGTTGTAGAGAGCGATAAGGTCTCCCCTCAGCCTCCTTCAGACTAAACAACCCCAGTTCCTTCAGCTGCTCCTTGTAAGATTTGTACTGTAGACCCCTCATCAGCTTCCTTGCCCCTCTCTGGACATGCTCCAGCACCTCAATGTCTGTCTTGTAGGGAGGGGCCCAAAACTGAACACAGTATTCAAGGTGCGGCCTCACCGGTGCTGAGTACAGGGGGATGATCCCTTCCCTAGCATGAGGTCCTTTCCCCATTTAATTCAGTGCAGGGCTGTTGGGTGTGCTTTAAGGTTGAGAGTTCTCGTGGATCCGAAGGACACTGCCGGGTGGACTTGGGCTTGCCTGCTGGTGTGACTTGACCAGTTCTTCAGCCTTGAAGGCCAAAGGTACAGGCTGGCTTGTTGGCAAGTGCTCCCTGTGCACATAGTGGCAGCTGAAGCATGAGGTCAGAGTGACTTAGGTGTTAGCCATGGGGGTGATAAGAAGTAGCCAGCCTACTGGCAGGCTGAAAGGGTGCTGCTGCATACTAACCTGCTCTCTGTCCTGTAGTCCCTGCTTGTACAGACCAAGCGCCGGGCCCTGGAGAAGATTGACTTGAAGTTCATTGACACAACCTCCAAATTTGGTCATGGCCGCTTCCAGACAGCTGAAGAGAAGAAGGCTTTCATGGTAAGGACACTTACTAAAGCTGGCAGCTTTGTGTTGCATACCTCTGTATTGTCTTTCAGCTAATGGCAGTTGGCAGCTTGACCTTTGGGCTGCCACAGAGCCAAAATTTCCATGAAACAAGTATATAGCTTCAGTCGAGAGGGTTTGTCCTGCCAACCTCATCATCACCACAGGAGGGACTGGGGTCTCGCTTCCCCTGTGACAGCGCTTGGTGCCTGAGGGGTGTTGCCATGTTTGGGCACAAGCCCTTTGGTGACGGAACAAGCGCTGATCAGGACCTGGCACCCATGGGGAGTGGTTCTGTACTCACTTCTTCTCCGAGCAGCTCTGGACAATGGCACTCTCAGCGGGCTGTGGGTGGCATTCTTAATTTGTCACTTGCTGGAGAAAGCAAGTCGGGGAGTCCTGGGTGTGAGGTCCTTGCCGAGTCAGGGAGCGGTTTGGCTGCTCGGGGGCGGCACAGGAGCTTCCCCACGAGGTGGCACCAGTGCTTCTTTGTTCCTGCTGAAGCCATTGGTGGGGTGCAGCATGGCTGCACCGCGTTCGGCTTTCCCTGAAAACTGTAGCTGTGGGGACGGGGCTTGGGATTTCCAATGGCCTGCAACATTGAGGGCTTTTTTTTTTGTTGTTGTTGTTGTTCCTTAATTTCTTTGCAGCAATTACAGCATTGTAATTGGGATGTGATGTGGTGCAGACTGCTGTTTACATAGTTTCTTTTCATGTCTTTTTTTTTTTTTTTCAGGGACCACTCAAGAAAGATCGTATTGCAAAAGAGGAGACAGCTTAATGTGTGGAACGGTCTTGTGCCCTGCATGCTCTCAGACCAAAAAATAAATATTTTAAAGAAATTAACTTTGCCTCTTGGTTTATACGTAGCTGTGTCAAGTCCAGTACTCTCACTGCAGGCCCTGTGTGTAGGATCAACCAAACAAAAAAAAGCAAGTAATGCTCAAATTCATGAGCATCCAACTCAGCAGGGCTCCAGAAGCTGCCATTGCTGGTTTTGGAGTGCAAAGATTTTGGGGCAGAGCAAGGCTCCTGTCGGGTTGTGGGAAACAGTAAAGCAGCAGGAGCCCTAAACGTCTTTGCTGTTACTGAGGTATTATTCCACGTGTTAATGCTCTGCTGGGTGGCTAGAGAGCTCCTTTGAATCGAACTGGTTTTGAAATAAATGAAACTGCTTCAGATTGTTGAAACATTACGAAATTTTATGTAGGTGGCTGTTGCCGTGGAAACCCTGCAGTTTCCCTATGATGGAGGGGATGTGACCTGCACACTGTTGGCAAATGCAGCTTGTTGCTGTTCTCGAGAGCAGCAGGAGGCAGCAGGTAAGGTGACAGGTTCCTACCTCACAGCAGCTGGGTATTCCTGAATCCAAAGGCTCTGCCTGGTGACAGGAGACTGCTCCCCCTGGGAGGGAAGGAGGGTGACTCCTGCATCCCACCCTCCCAAGGGAGGAGGGAGATCCATGAGTGCCGCTGGTGTTGGGTTACTGCATGGCTCAAAATACTCCCTCTGCTCCTGGCGAGACGGCTTGGCCGGCGTTCCCAGCCCGGTCGGTCTCCTGGTGAAGGGCAGAGGAGACGGAGCGCCTGCGTGTGGGACCGGCTCCGTGCACAGCACTGGTCCCGATGGAAGCCTTGCACTTTGGGGAGCTGAGGCCTTATACCAAGAAAGGCAGCGGCGGCCCTGGGCACTTGTCTGCCTCCAGCCGCAATAGTGAGATCACTCGCGCCTGGGGCTGTAGCCTGGCTGAAGGCTCGTGTAAATTTAGATAATTGCGCTGGCGTAGCCTTCACTGACCATAATTGGAGACACGGTGGCGATGGAGGCAATAACCCTCCAGATCTACGCGCTGACGTGACGCGCTGCTCTGAGACAGACCCAGTTTGATGCTATTTGCTCTTAACTGAAACAGAGAAAGGTGGATGTGGAGAATATTGCCTGTGGTGATGCGTAAGATCCTTCGAAGAGTTAAAAGGTGGCAAGGAGGAGGAAAAAACATTTACCTTGTTTCCCTAGAAACCAGACTCGATGACTGCACAAGCTGGCTGGCTCCCTGTCAGCCTCATTTAACACATGAACCTGCTGGCTGATTCCAGCCAAGTGTAACAAGAGAGGTCTCACCCACTAATTTTGTTTTCTTTACACCCCCCCGCCAAGTCTCAAATCAGCAGGCAGGTAGAGAAGAGCCTTAAATTAGTCTTCCTCTGATACAGGAAAGTGGAATTTCCAACCTCTGTCCATCTTGCGGCTGCGGTTTTGCGAGCAGCTCTGAAGAACGAGGTTTTCCTGCCTGTTAGAAACCCTTAGGTGGTCTTTTCACTTGGCGGTGAGGTGGCTGTTTTAAAGCATGGAGGTGCTGGCTGGGCTAGCAAGCGCATGGCTCTCGGCCAGCCCTGTCTGCTACTGCAGCTTTGATCAAACCAGTCAGGTGCATCCAAGGGAATTGGGATTATCAGGATAAACTGGGATGTGTTGGGGATGACTGTCCGTGGCAAGCTATGCAAGGCCTTGATGAAAAATCTGTAAAAACACCTCATTTTACCAAATCACACCTTGTGGTAGGAGCTCTGGTGGAGGCTGGGGAGCTGGTGAAGGTATTTGGAAATGGCAATGGCAGCTGAGGGAGCTTTTAGTCAAATTAGCACCTAATTAGAAGGAAGCAGTCCTGAAGAAATGCTGTCATTGTTGAAGATGCTCGCCACATGTCTAACAGGAGGAGCTGCTTTGGCTTGAGACCCAGAGCCAGACTTGGGTTTATTTCTTCTTGAAGTGATGATTGCTGACAAAGCACTGGATGGTGGGGGGAAAAAAAAAAACCCGCAAAAGCCTTTTTTAATCCTTTATCCATCCTGGGGACAAGAGGGTGCCTGGTGTCAGGAGATGGCGCTCCTCCCTCTGTAGATGGTGTGCAGGACACTTGTCCCCAAGGGCTTGGCTGGTGGGGCTGGCCTGGAGAAAAATCCTTGTAGCCAAGGTCAGGTCACCTGGGCCTACGTGGTCCCTTTTGGCCCCTCCAAGGGCTATCTGAAGCCCTTGATGCCGCCCGGGCACTTTGGGAGGTCCCTGCAAAGCCGTGCCGGTGGGCGGCAAAGCCAAGGGGACACAGGCCTGGCTTTGGCAAAGCTTCCCACTGCCAATGCCTGGGTCTGCCGGGCAGCCCTTGTCCCTCCCCAGCCTTCCTGATCCTGCAGCCCTCTGCTTTGGGGACAGTCCCCAGAGCAACAGGCAGCAATCAGTGCAGGTCACACATCGGTCTAGAAGCTCCCAAGGCACCAGAAACTGGTTTTAGTGAGGGTTATGATTTTTTTTTTTTTTTTAATCCACCTTCTCTTAACATAGAGCTTTTCCTGTACAGCAGAGTCGTCTCCCCGCAGCTTCCCTGCGCCAAAATGGCCAACGATCTCCCCATCAGAAAAGATCCCGTGCCCCGGCAGTGCTGGGACCAGCCCGTGAGCCGCAGGGCGGACAGGCGCAGCCCTGACCCTGCTGAAATAGCACCGAGCACCGTGGGAACCCTGCCCCGTCCCAGCTGGTGCCGGGAGAGCCACGGCTGGGAAGCGGGGCCAGGTTTCACCCCAGGCACCCGGTGCTCCCCAGCTGCCAGCGGTGCTGGGGCTGGGACCTGGCATTCCCAGGGGAAAGAGGGGGTGGGGGGGCTGCTTTTTCAGCCTTCCCGGGGCACATCTGGCTCTGGTGCAGCCTTTTTCCCTCGCTGGAGATGAAACGAGATGCAGCTGCGACGCTGGAGCGGAGACATTAGAAGCATATGAGGACACCCGCGGGGGGAAAAATAAAAAAATAAATTAAAAAAAAAAAAAAAAAAGCGGGTTCAAGTCGGAGGTCTTGGCTCCTGCAATCGGCTTCACAAGTGGCCCAGCTGACACCCCTGCCTCCCTGCCCCCCAGCCCCCGCCTTTGATCCCAGTGACAGGCGGGGAGCTTCAAGTATGCTGGATGGGGGAGAGGGGCTGCCGAAGGAGCCCCGGGGGGAGCCGCAGCCGGGTTCACACGCTGAATGGCGGCTTTTCTGCCGGAGCAGCTCCGTTGGGCTTTTTTCCGAGCCCGGCGTGTGTTTGATTTGCAGCATCCCCCCTGCCCCTGGCCCGAGGACTGCTGTCGTACCTGACAACTCTCTGGCTTCTCACCAACCCTTAGAAGTGCCTGTGGGACCCGGGGGGGGGATGGATGTGGGGGGGAGGTGGGTCCCCGTGGAGGTCAGGACCTCCCTGCGCGGGGCGAGGGGGTGGTGGGCAGCCCTGCTCTGGGACAGCAGCCCCGTGGGCGTCCTGAGCTCCCTGTGCCCAGCCAAAAGCCGAAGCTGTCCCATCCCCGTGGCCACCATGGTGTCAGTTGGGTGCCAGTGGTCCCAGTGCAGTGCTGGTCCCTGGCCAGGCACGGGGCTTACAGGAGCCCACGTGAGTTTTGGGAAGTCTTCTCATCCTTGGGGGGGGGAGTGAGAAGACTTCCCCCGTGGTGCTGGGGAATCACGTGTTTTTGCGGCGGCCGCTGGGCACAGTGGGAAAAGACTAAATTTATCTCCTCCCAACTTCCACAAAATGTGGTGCGGGGCTGTCCTTTCCTGGAGGGGACAGCTGCTGTGCCGGCATCCCCGGGACTCCCAGGTGCCACTCGAGAGGCAGCGCCAGAGTGCCCCCCCACACACCCTCATTCCCAAAGCATCCCGGAGGCGGGCAGCAGTTTTGGTAGCACGTGTGGCACCAAATTCAAACTCAAGGATTGAAGCGGATCCAGCCCGGTGCCCTAAGGGACATGGGGACACCTCTCAGAGGCCATCACTAGGCTTAGGCATCATTTCACGCCCACCCACCACATCACAGGGCTTTTTAAAGATATATTTTTTTAACTTCTTCGTTGCCACCAGCGGCGGTAGAGACTGAATTAAGCCAAGAAGGGCTGTTCCCG
The DNA here is from genome assembly GCF_028500815.1 of Rissa tridactyla. Taxonomy (NCBI): domain Eukaryota; kingdom Metazoa; phylum Chordata; class Aves; order Charadriiformes; family Laridae; genus Rissa; species Rissa tridactyla. Next base: position 163,206,817 of record NC_071466.1, on the reverse strand, counting down.
CTGTGCACCGCTGCGTGCATGGCCGGTGGCACGGGCTCCCCCTGCGCGCATCCTCCCGCGCGGACAAATCCTCCCCCCAGCTTTGTGGCCAGAGCCGTCTGCCGTGCGCTCTGCTCCTATCTCCCACCGTGTCCAAGGGCTGGATGGAAACCAAAGCTCATTTTTCCCCTTGGGAATCAGCCAGCAACCGGGGCCCCGGTGGGCCGGGTCGGCGAGGAGCTGTTGATGGCGGGAGGTATTTATAATCTTTGTTTGGTTCCAGCAAGGCTGGATGTCCACTCCCGCTTCCCTCCATACAATAAGATCAAACAGCTCCGGGACATTTCCTCGCTCCTCGCAGATGAAATCCCCGCATCTGCCGCCCCGCTCCGCCCTGCCCCGGGCTGCAGCTTCTTCCTTCACTCGAAGACTTGAGGGGGTCGCTGCTGCTGTTTCTTCTACCTCAAAATGAGGGATTTGCTCATTTTTCCCGCTCTCCTCCATTTTCAGAGCTTGTGGGTGAGGGGTGCAGGGGGACCGGGACCGCAGCACCTTTTCCACCTTGGCTTCATTCCCTGTCCCACTTCTGAGGGACCTTCAGTGAGGACCTGTGTGGGGTCTGATAGCCCCGGTGCAGGGAGTGCAGGCTGTGCCCATGGATGTCACTGCGGATGGGGACGAGAAAGCAGGAGTACGCTTACTCCTGCCGAGTGGATGATGCCCAGCAGGAGTTTATTTCTCTGTCCCACACCTCCTTCCTCTTCCTTGGTGCCCGGCCCGGGTGACAAGCAGGGATAAGGGGAGGGTGAGGTCCCAGGAGCACAGCATGGCTGTGCTGGGTGGGTTGTGGTGATGCAGAGGAGGGGGGTGACATCCTCGCTGTAGGCACCTGCTGCTGCTGACCCCATCCTAGCCACAGGCCCCCTTGCCGTGCTGCTGTGATGGGTGTCTGTGCAGACCCTTTCCCCAAAGGCCATTTTGCCCCGGGGATCCCTCCTGGGGGCTCGCCACTGGGAGACCACCCCCACCGCTGCTGGGGATGCAGGAGGGACAGCATGCAGCAGCCCTGCAGAGGTGACACTAAGCACCAGCAAAGGCCGACTGTCTCCCAGTCTCTGCTTGGGGCAGAGTGGGAGCATCCCCCTGGCACCCGGCCACGGCAAGCAAAGGGGGCAGTGGGCAAATGCCAGCCAAGCTTCACCCTCCTCCCCGCGGAGAGGAGCTTCCCTCTGGGGCAGGAGCAGACCCTGGGGATGCCGGTGTGTTAGTGGGAGCTGTGGCTGGCCACATCCCAAGCCGGGCTGTGCTGTCCTCTCCATCTCCCGGCAGGTTCCCATTCCCCTGTCCCAGCAAGCGCCTTCCCCAGGTGTCCCCGGTGCCGGGGGGCTGCTGGCGCAGAGGAGGGCCCGGCTGCGGGCAGGGGCTGCGGCTGCTTTTCATGTCGTTCCCGCCGGCCTGGATCACGCTCGCTCTTTCAGCAGGTCCCTGTGATCTCGGGGGTAATTACGGGTGTCAGGTTCGGGGCAGCCAAGAGGGGATTTTGGAGCGGGGGGAGGTGGCAGGGAGCAGCGGGGGGACGGCAAGGGGCCGGGAAAGGATGGAGCGGGGTGAGTGCTAGCGGGATTTCGGTACCATTTCCCCTGGGTCCTGCCCTGCTCCGTGTCCAGGTGCCGCGGCAGCCCTTCGCCCCACGCAGTCGGGTGCCGTCTCCCTGTCTCAGGGTCCGTAGTTTCCCCCTCGCAACCATACGCAGCGCCTGTGGAGACCAGGATGCATCCAGCTCCTTGTGCGCAGCCTGGCGCCCTCCTTTGCTGTGCACAGGCAGGTCCCACCCGGCACCGGCCAGGGCTGGGGAAGGAGCGTGAGGATACGAAAGCTGCAGCCCCAAGGTGGTTCCCTTCCCTTGGCGACATGGCGTCTTTCCTCCTCCATCGCATGCTGCTTTGCGTCTTGCGCCCCAGAGCGAGTCGGACCTTCACGGCATCGCCTTCTGGAGCACACCAAGGTGGCAGGCTGTGCATGGAGGATCAAAATGCACACATCCCCCCCATTCCGAGCCTTCAGCATCCCTTCTTCAACCTAAGCCTTACTCCCAAGGGGAAAACCTAGGTAAGCCCACCCCCCGCCATGCCTCCCTCCTCCTCCTCCTCGCCCCAGGGCTCTGCACCGGGTCTCCCCGGGGTGGGGGCATGGGATGGGTGCCAGGGCCTCAGCTGCTGGAGGAAATGGGGGAGACGGCGGCCGGGCTGGCACCCAGGTGCGAACCCGCGCATGTAGCAGGGCCGTGACTCAGCCGTCCGAGAGAAAGCACGGCGGTGCCCCAGCCGCCGGCACGGCCTCAGCTGGGAGGGCTCCGGCAGGGAAACCAGACAAGCCACCGGCCTCGCCACTCACCAGCGTTTTGCTCCAGCGGCCATGCTCGGCCGCCCTGGGGCCGTTGGGTTGCAGGAGCACTGAGCTTCCAATTTTAGCCCATTTTGATTCCACGGGGCAAAGATCCTCTTTCTCTCAGAGGATCCCCTGAGAGAGGTGTGTACCCCAAAGCTTCTCCTCCCCTCCAGCCAGCCTAATGTCAGAGTCCAACAGGGTCCAACCATGGAGAGGAGAGACCCCCTTCTCCTTGTAGGCAACCTTCCCTCTTCCTCTCCTTTCTCTGCAAAGAGTTAAATCTCTTTCTTCAATTCAGCACTTTTCCCCTCCCTCCTGCCCCCGGGATAATGGTTAACCAAGCCCATTGCTAATTAAATATCGATGACCTCAGGCGGGTTTTGTTATCGTCTGGAAACACCTGATGCATGTGTCACCAGCAGGAGTTTTTCTTGTCTCAAGTACACCGGCAACCCTTGAACTTGTGTTGGCTTTTCCCTTCCCACCCCGCGGGCACTGGGGCCGACAGTTGAGGCTTCGTTGACTGTCGAGCATCTCATGTGGGCTCGTCACCGCCGCTCCTAATTGCAGAGGACAACCGCGGTGGGAAGTAAGGGTCTGTTCCTCCTCTCCTTTCCCAAAACGTGTCTATTGCTGCCCACCATCCACTGCCAAGCAGGCTCAGCTTGAACTTGGTGGACCTTCCAGTTCTGGACTGAACCTGTGTTTTCCCATCCCATGCGAATGGGGATGCCCTGGCTGGGAGCTCAGCTCTCCAAAATATCTCCTGGACTTTCCCAGGGGAGAAGCCAAGCCCTGCAAGGAGAGGGACACCCTGTCCCCTCTTCCCCTGTCCCCCAAGGCAAACCTGGGGTGACACCACTGGGCTCAGCAGGCTGGAGCTGAAACCCTTAAGGGCTGTGATGCAGAATGGGAACGACATTTATAAAGATATATATATATCTTTATTATAAAATAAAAAAAAAACAGCAAGAAAAGGAAGGCTGGGAGGGAACTGGAGATGTTCTGTGAGGGGTTTATGGGAGACAAGATGGACATTTACAGGGGCAGAGCCATATCCTAGATGGGCTTGGGACAACTACCCCCCGCCCCAAGCCGGGTATGTGGAAGCGGAGGGGACTCCTTGGGAATTGTACAGCAGCTGGGGTTTCCTGCCGTCTCCGCCAGCCCTGTGAAAAGCCTCTGAGTCTGCTGGTCAAGGAGGTCTCTCAGCCCTTTAGAAATTCTTGGGGCTGGTTTTCTTCACGGCAAAGAGCAGAGGTTTCGCTGACATCATTTTCACACTCCATGGTATAAATAGCCAACGTGAAAAACAAAGGAAAACTCCCCATGAAGCCCATGTAAGGCAGAGCTGCAGTTGCACCATTTATTTATTCGCTCACCGTAGCTATTTCCTGCCTCTGTTGGTCAGAGACCTCCTGTGTTGGCCAAAAGTCAGCTTTTCCTCCCTCGTCGGGAATTTACGGATCAGCAGCACTGCTGGTAACCGGTGGATCACAACACCCTGGCCCTGGCAGGACAGACTCATGCCTACGGTTGGCCTTGGTCCCACCAGTTGCTCCAAGGTTCTGTGCATCTTGTGGGCATCTACAGGGTAGGACAGTGGTCATCTCCCCTTGGAGCAGCAAGGTCAGGGATAAGGCTGGAGGGGTCAGTAAGGCTGGAGACACCGTCCTGCTCTGGCTTTGCTCTGCCAGGCTGGCGTTTGCTGAGCGCTGCAGCCGGCAGGACTTCTATGAGCTCCTCCATCCCCAGGACATCTCTTGCACTGCACCACCTCCAAGACACTCGCAGCCCCAGTGGGAAGCAGATGTCCTGTTAAAGTGGGGCCTGGCAGTGTGGTTTCCAGGGGGGGATGTCACTCGGGTGGCTTTTGCTGCCTAAAGACAGCTTTTTCTGCCCCCCTCCACCCCCCCAAGCTGCAGGTCGCTGCTGTGTGAGGCGAAGGCAGCCCTTGGTTAGGGCTGAGCGAGCACCTGCGAGGGGGAGGGCGGCAGAGACTCCCTCGCCTGCATGGACCCGGCTTGTTCAACAAGCCGGTGCGAGGCTGCAGACATGTCTTCTTCAGGCTCCAGCTGCGTTTCTGCTCTGCAGCTCCTTCCCGGCGTTTGTTGCTGCCTCCAGACCTGCCAGTGGATTGGTCCGTGCATGCGCTTCCTACCTCGCTTCAGGCAACGTCAGCTGGGCTCGCTCAGGCCCCTTCTGCCCCTGCCTCAGCGGCACTGGCCGGCTTTGCACGAAGCGAAGCGGGCGATGCTTCCCCCCATGGCTCCACCGGCGTGCTGGGAGGGTGGCAGCTCCTTGGCAGGGAGCGGTGGCGAGCAGCCAGGGATGGGACCTCCTCCAGAAGCACAGCTAGATCCAAGAGAGGATTTTGGGCCACGGGCGAGGGTTCCCTGAATTTCAGATCTCCCTCTGGGATGCTAGGCAATCCCAGGTCTCCCTCGGGCATGCCCAGGGTGGATGGATGGACACTCAGGGCCCGGGCCACTGCTGCACAGGAGCATGTCTGCAGGCATTATATCCCTTGGTCCTGCCTGCAAGCCACAGCTGCCTTCACCTCTGCTCATGGATGAAGCCGGATTGCAACTGCCCTTGGCTGCTCCCTGAAAACACTCTGTCCCCTGGGAAATGGAGCTGGGTTGGCAAGGGAGAGCATGGCGTGGTCCCTGCTGCTCTGCTCACCACCAGTGGGGACAGGAGCTGTGGTGGGGACGGTCAGAGCTGCTCTGCCTGGCCACCATGGCCAAGGTGTGGGGATGGACAGACCTGCCGGTGGACAGCGGGTCACCCAGGATTTCCCCTTTCTGGCTGCTCATTCCCCTGCCTGAAATCCCCCCCCCCGCACCAGTGGCCCCAGGGGACAGGGCAGAGGGGGTGCCAAAGGTTGGCATGAGCCGGCCGGGGGCCCCGCTCGGTCTGGCTCCTGGGAGGGTCCCGTCCAGTGGACTGTCTCCTTGGTCATTGTTATCAGAGTAATTCTCCAGCAGCTAGAATCCTGTTTTTGTGCTGGTGTTGCCTGGCTCTACGGGAGTGAGGGGGGAGAGAGAAACACAGGAAACAGCAGCGACGGAAGCAGAATCATCTCCTGGAGGGAGCGAAGAGCCGCTGACGCCACCGAGGGGAACAAAGACGGAGATTCAGAAGGGCTTATGCACGGGCTTGCACTGGAGACAGCCCGGACAAGTTGTCTCAGTCCCAGCTTACAGCACAGCTCCTGCCCCTCCGGCACGTTGTGCCTCCGTCTCCCCCAGCCCGAGCCCCCCGCGCTGAGCTCTGAGGTGCAAGGAGTGCTGGGGGAGCCCAAGGTGGGGAGAGGAGGCAGCCGCAAGCCAGCACTGATGTTTTTGGCATGGAGGAGCCCTGGGGAGAGCAACCCAGGGAGACGTCCTCTATCCCGGCCCTGGCTGCTGGAGCTTCAGCTGGCGTGGCGGAGCGAGGGCGGCCGTGGGAATAGAGCAGCGTGCAGTGGTGGCGTGGGCGCCAGCCTTGCCGCTGTCTCAAAGCTCTCCCTCCACCACCCTGAAATGTCGGGGGGGCTGTCCCCGTGCCCCGCGCTCACAACAGACCCTCTGTCCCACAGGCACAAATGGAAACTTTGAGCAAAAAGGCCAGGGGGCCTGGCCGCCGGTCTCACCCAGGGCCGGGAGGAGCGTGCAAGTCTCTGCCTTGCAAGAGTCATGACCTGCCACTGTCCATGTCCCCATCCATGGCACCTTTCAGGTCCCAAGGAAGCTCCTGTGCGCTTCCTCTCCTGAAGGTGTGGGTCAGCACTCCCAAGGGCTCTTCCTTGGCCCCAACCCCTCATCCTCGGAAAAGACCAGCCTCAATGGGACATCTGCCTGCACAGGTCTGGGGCAGGAAACCTGCTCTCCTGATGTGGGACAAAGCCCCAGGCATCCCAGCCCATGGCCCTGTAGGACACAGGTGTCCCAGCCAGGCTGGGCTTGGGGACCTTGCTAAGCCCTGGCCTCATGTGTAGCAGTAGAGAGCGATGACAGTGGTCACAGCCTTCTCCTTGACACACTTGTGTCAAGGAAATTCCCCCCATCCCATCCCTGTATCCCTAATTCCAAGAAAAGGCCGCGTACCACAGCTGCCTGCAATGAACACCCTCCTTTTCTGTGTTACAGGGGGCAGCACTCACATCTTGGACCCTGAGAGCCTGTGGCTGAGGAGCAAGAGCCCATCCCAGCCCCACCAGATGTAGATCCCCTTGGACCATAACCTCATCCCCACGGCATGTGTACTGCCTGCTCCAGAGCCAGCGGGGAGGATCTCCCATCAGCGATGCCGTGATGCTCAGCGCTGCTGCTGTGGGGCACCACTCATGCCTGGGAGAGCACCGGGGACTGTGGAGCCGTGCTGGGTGGCACTGCTGGCGGGAAGCTCACAGCACCCCTACCCTGATGCCTGCAGCAAAGACAGAGTGGCCAGGATGCTGCTGCTGGCAGGAGTGCTGCTATTCCCAGGGTCTGCCTTCGCGAGCAGTGTTTGTGGCTGGAACACAAGCACCAAAATGTCATCGGCCCCTTATCTGCAACATATCCGGGTCCTTTTGGTACCCACTCAGCCTCCAAAAATAGCCCCAGCAGAGGGAAAGAATACATCCTTAAAATAGCACCGCCACTCGGGCTCGCCAGCGCTGGAGCAGACACCTGGTCAAGTGCCCATCGCGGCTTTGCAGGGAGATTTTGGGTCTATTCTCCTGTGCTTTCCCAGCCCAGAATAGCAGCCGCGACCTCCCCGCACTGGGAGGAAGGCAGGTGCTTTGCAACCTCTGCCCAAAGCAGTGCCGGCTGCCGCCTGGCTGCTCCGGGCCACCCTGGACCACCACCGGTGGGTGATTGTCCTCTGTGGGTCGCAGGCAGGACTCCTCTGCCCAACCTGCCCACGGCAGGGCAGGGAGGTGTGAAGCCACAGAGCAGAGCGGGGGCCAGGTGAGTCACCCCGAGGGATGCAGCCAGCGATGCAGGAGGAGCGGTCCAGCCGGCTGCCTCTCCTGAAGAGGAGAGCTGCCGAGGAGGAGGAAGCCGGGAGGAAGGAAGGCCTTGTTTGTCTGTTCCCAGAGCGGCGCAGGAACTGCTATATGAGGAATTACCTGACCTCACTTACATCTCCGGATGCTCTTCACCGGCTTCACCCCCCCTTTCCCTGTTCAAGCTTCCCCCCAACTCCTGCGACCCTGCTCTTTGCCGTGCTGCAGCCTCTCCTCTGAGCTACCCTGGCACCAGCAGCTGGTTTCCGCCAGGCTGTGAGTCCTCTTCCACCTTCTTATGCTCCAAATTTATCTGCACCTGCTTTTCCTCCTGGATGGACCACGTTCACTCCCCATGTGTGGATTCAGGAGCCCGGCTGTGCCGGGCAGGGAAAGCCACGGTGCATGGGGTGGTTCGTGGGCTTCCAATTACGGGGAGGATGCTGCAGTCATGGGGTGGCTTGTGGGATGCTCTGTGGGACCCTGCTTGGAAATTGGAGGCTCAGGAAGAAGGAAATCAGGGCTCTGCATCTATCACCAACGCATGTTGGCCTTTCGCAGCACATCCAGACCCTACAGATGTCAATTTGCTCCCTGTTCAGCCCCTGCCTCATGCAGTGTCGCACAGCCGGCCTTGTCGGCATCCATGAAGGATGAGTGGATAAGACCGTGACGCAAAGGTTTCATGCTCTTTGTAGACTATTGCTTCCTCTCTTGCCCGGCCCTTTAGAAGATCTGGGCAAAGATGTTTATGCAGAATACAAAAGGCTTAAGGATGTGTGTTGGATACTGAGGGATGGAGCCCGGCATGAGATAAATGCTGAGCTGGAAGCAGGATCCAGCACTGCTGCTCTTCGTATTGAACAGCATTTCCTGGGGCAGGTGGTGGAGGGGATAAGGCTGCCAAGGACAGGAGGGCTGGGAATCATGAAGCTAAGATGCTCCCAGGGACTAGGATACAGCCAGGGGCTGATGTGTCTTGGAGACAGGGATGGAGCCACATTCTGCTGCAGGACAGACCTGGGGGCTGTCACCGGTGTCCAGGAGCAGGGCTGGGAAGGGAAATGTGGAAGGGCACGCAGAGGAAGGGGAGATCAGCAATGACGTGTGCTGAATGGAGCAGGGATGTTTTCAGGATCAAGAAAGGCTTCTCTTTCAGGCACTGTGCTGTCAAGGGAACACATGCTCAGAGTACCTCCAGGGCCAGAGGTGGCCCCAAAAGAAAGCTTGAGGGATAGAGGGCAATGGAAATAGATTGCTGAGGTACACCAGGGAGAGGTGAGAAGGTAGGGAGTGGCAAACCCTTTCCACCTTGTGTAAAGCTTTGTTTTCCTCCAGGGAGGACCTGTTCAACTGGAGACTCTCCGGTTCTCTGCAACCTCACAGCACCCCATCGACCCATGGTTAAATTAGGGGCTGAGACCCTTCCAGGCTGGGGCAGGAGGAGGAAGGGGGTATATAAAATAAGTCAAAGCAGTAAACGCAGCACTCTCAAGGAGGCTCATTTCAAGATTGGGAAGGATCTTCTGAAGTAACAGGTTATTTCTAGACTTAGGAAATGAACCAAATAGTCCACCGGCCTAGAAGGGACCATGGGGAGGTCTCATATCTCCAAATTCAACAAGCCATTGAACAAGCTGAGGTCACTGCTCATTGCAGGGGACAGGAACTCAGGGAGAGGAAGAGGGGACCGGATGCTGAGCCAAAATACCTTAAGAAGTGATGTTAAGGATATCCCCTCTCCTCCAGAGCCAAGAGGTGACGGTACCTCCCCGGGGCTTCATGGAGAACGGTGGTGAGGGGGTCGCTTGCAGCAGGTGTTCCCAGGAGGGGTTGCCCCACATCTCTTCCCACCTCCTCTGCTTCTCCTAGCCTTCCTCCGCTAGTAGCGTTTGTTCCCCCCCGCCCCCGTTTTCCATTTTGAAACGAGAACCGGTGATTGAAACCTTCCAAGCCCACGCAAACAGGATACACGTGGGTCAGGACCAAGCAGGGAGTGGTGTAGTGGCAGGGGGGTGAGATTACTGACCCAGGAGAGGCCATGGGGACGATGCGATGGGCTTTGGGAAGTCTGGAAGAGCAAACAGTCTGGTGTTGCTGGTGGCAGGAGAAGCAAGAGGCCAGCCTGAACATCACACCAGGCTTTTCTCCTCTTTGAGGGACTTTACAAACACATTATCCTGTCCAATCCCACTGCTGATCTGAGTGGGAGTTTGCCCTTGCTTAAGTCAGCTGTGAACCCTGGCGGTGTTTTCCCAGGGAGGTGCGAGGAAGCCCTGCCAGCACGGGGATCAGAAGTCCTGAGGGGCCGTGACCACGCTCCGTGGACTGCTTCTGTCGTGTAGACAAGTCACTGCTGCAGGACTCAGGTCACCTTATGCAGGGAAGGTGGTACGGTCCCTCAGGGTCCCTCCACTCATCTGTCAGACAAATGTGCCTGTCTGAACTTTAAAATCCTCAGCAGAGGCTCGTGAACTGCCGGTGCTTATCCAAAGAGGGGGGGACGTGGTCATGAGCGGAGATGTGGCAGAACATGAGGAGAGATGCACAGCTTTCCTGGTTCCCGGGAAAGGAAGCCACCATCTGTTACCAGAAAGAGGAATACCAATGGAAGAGCAATTTAATTAGATAATCTATCTAATTAAGACAGGTGACAGGCTGCAAATTCCCCTCCTGGAGAGACCTTTGGAGAGACCTCAAGGAAGGGTGCTCCTGACCTTGTCCTTTCAGCCAAGGCCAAGTGCCAGAGCAAGAATAGGGGCTGCAGGTCCCCAGAACCCTCTTCACTGCTTCCCAGTGCCTGATCCCACCAGCTGCCTTCCCATCTGCTGGTGGGGCAGATGAGACATGGCCCCGCAATGCGGCCAGCTGGCTTGCAGCTCTACAGGAGCTGGGTGCTTCAGTACCTCTAAGTGCCCTCTCCTCCACAGCACTTCGATTTCTTCTAGCCCTTTCCTCTGCCAGGATGAAGCCATGGCATTTGCAGACCAAGATGTGGATTTCAGCCCTCTGGCCAGGTGGGACACCTCTGCAGGCTTGGCTGATCATCAGCACCTGAGCATAGTGGGAATCAACAGCCAGACCATGTCCTCGGAACAAAGCACCCCTTATCTAGGACCAAGGGATCCCACAGCAACAGGCCAGGCTATGTGAAAACTTGCTTTCCCTTGCAAGTCAACATCTGCTGAAGGCCCAGCTTACTCAGGCTGCACTTAATCCTGGCGGCTGCGTCATTCTTCCCCTCTCCCCACCCCCTTTTTCCCCTGAAGAAATTTCTGAGATTTTTTTATTTTTTTTTTTTTAATTGGCATTGTCCATTTGATCCCAAGTTCCTAGCCAGGCAAAACAAGGTATGCATCTTACTGGAGACAGGATAGAGGACTCTTGGAGTTAATCGTTTTCTCCATTGTCTTTCAAATGTGTGCTGAGATGTCCGTAGCTGGGGGACCCATTGTGCTGCCTTCCTGCTTGTTTTTCCAACAGTCTCCAGTGAATAAAAGCAATGCAGGGCTTGTAATACACTTTCCATGACCTCTAATCTTGCTGTACGATCTATCCCGATTGCCAGGTCGCATACAGTATTCATTAACAGCAATTCCACCACCATCTCACCTACTTCTCCAAAACCCAGCCGCAAGCTTTCCCTGGCTGGCTCCAGCTTCCCGTGTCTGGACAACCATCTCCCCTGCCCGCATCCATCCCTTCTTCTTCCTCCTCCCTTCTTTCTGCTCTCCTGAGTGTTCTCTCCTCCCACTTTCCCCTCAGCGTTTGGTCTCTGGAGGTGTTGGCACAGGGGTCTGCTGCGGCAGGGAGGTGGCTGATGCTATTGAAGGTGTGCCTGTACCTTCAAGAGCATGCCTGCTGAGGACCATCCTACCTCCTCGTCCCACCATGAGTGCGTCGGGGCGATGCTGTGGCATTGCCCCGACGCACTCGTGGTGGGACAAGGAGGTAGTAACTCAGCTACCAGCATCAGTAGCACAACAGGGAGACAAAGCAGTGGCTGGAGGGGACTTCGAGGCGGACAAAGCCTGTGGGTTCGCCTTCCCACCCTGGCTATGAGCTCACTCTGCCGTACGGCTTGATGAGTTTCCCAGATGCAGAGGCACACAATGCAGCAGGGAAACCCTTGTTCTCCTGTAGTTATTCTGCATGGCTCCTCCGTGAATTTTTGCCTTCCTATCATTTTCCTGCCACGCCGGAAGCCCTCAGGTGTCCCTCAGCTAGGACAGCCACCTGGGCTTTGAGGATGAGTCACCCGCGCTTCCTGTGCTCTCCTCAGCCTTCCCTTTGGCAAGGACTGGCAATAAACAGAAGGAATGAGTCAGAGGTTGTGATGGCTGAGGGACCAGCAGCCCATCCCCGGGCATCCCAGCGTGTGTGTCCCAGCCGCAGCACCACAGGGGACTGGGCATTGACCATTGTTGAGTGGCACAAGCTGGGGATCCCAGACGATGGAGGAATCTCCAAATCTTCTCACTGGAAACTGTGCTCAGGAGTCCCCTCCTAAAAGGACTGCAGTCTTTTCCAGCACTAAAGGGCCATTCCCAGATCCTGCTCTGGACCGAGCAAGGATCCCTCTCCTGCTCCAAGGGTTTGTGCCCAGGCCACAGATAAAACACCAGCTCCATGCTTTGGCCTTCTTGCTCCACGATCCAGCCTTTTCATCTTGTTTTTTCTCTCATTTGCTTCTTCACACCAATGGATAGACCCTGGCCAGGATGTCTACGCCTACCTCGAAGAGTTGGCAGGTTATTCCTCTTGAACTGCCAGAGCAAATGGCCAATCTCCCTGCTGTTGGCAAGGGGGTTTAGGCAGGAAGGTGTGGAGCTGGGGCACTACCACAACCCAAATCTCCAGCCAAACTGTTCGTCAGTCACATCTGCTGAGGAGGCAACCAGCAGGCCCAGTCATGCTCTGGGATTCCCGAGCACTGTGCAGCTGAGCCTTTCTTGAGAAAACTGGCAACAGACTGAGCCTCACTGGGTCCAACTTCTTTGCACATTTTCTGTCTTCTTCACGTCTCTCAGAGAGCTCCCACTGACCCCAACACATGCTTGAACCCTGCTGTGACACATCGTTAGGATCGGTCACTAGAAGCATCACAGCCACAACAACATGGGCTGAGGGAAAGGTTTGGCAAGCAAGATTTTCTGGACTGTGTCATGTAGGGCAGGGGAAGAAAGGATTGGGCTTAGCAGTCAGAGTGATTGCCTTTGGATTTAGTAAAGGCAGCTGGAAATCAGCATCTTCTTGCAGAGGTGATTCAGGTAGTTACAGAAGAGACTCGTGGTTTGGTAGGACTGTTCCTCTGCGCGGTTCTTTACAGAGCTCTGCTCATTTCAAACTCACCACATCTGTGGAGGCAGAAGATGGACTCAGGGCCTCTGAGAATTAAGAACATGGCCTTGCTAGACAAAGCCTGCAGGAGCTTGTGCTGGGGTCCTACAGCTGGACACCTTCAAAGGTATTTGTTCTTGGCTGCTCTCCTCGGCCTGCGTACACCACCAGGTTTGAGTTGCCGTGGGTGCTCTGAGTTGCTCATGGTACTCTGCAACCTGGCTCTGGTGCAGGTCTGTGGTTGCTATCACGAATGTGAAAATGGCCCATCACCATTACGGGAAGGTGCTGGACAGCCTTGCAGTGCCCCAGCAGTGGGCTGTGAGTCCTGGAGGGGCCAGCAGAGAGAGGGCAGTGGTAGCTGGAAAGACCATCACCATGAGATGCAGCTGGAGGGCTCAAAGACTTTGAGAGTCAGGAGGGACCGACTCTCCTTACATCATGCACAGCCCAGGCTGGAGACAGGGCAGGCGGGCGTTCAGATGCTCCCCGCTCCCTCCCAGGTAGGCAGTGCCGCAGTGAAACACTACCCAAATATTCTGCCACGTTTATCAGCCTTGGCTTTACCACCCATAATCTCACTCCCCTTTTCCGAACTGCTCCTCAGGTTACAGCTCCTGACGGTAATTGATGGGACATCACGCAAGGGGACCCGGGTCAGACAGGGGAGGAAGGAGAGGAGGCCGTGGTAGGGCTGCTCTCGTGGGAGCCTACCAGAGAGGGTGGCAGGTGTGGGCACGTGCCTGGGGGTGACACACACAGGGGTGGCTGTGGCTGTCCCTTCTCGTGCTGGCGGCTCGGCATCCCAGTAAGCTGCCTGAGGCTTGTGTTATCTCCGACGAAAGGCAAACAGAAAGGGGAAAGTGAGAAGGAATTCCTCATCTGAGAGGGCTCTTATCGCTTTTCCGCTTCCCTCGCCCCAGAGAGATACGGCAGCAGCTCAATGCTCTGTTGTTCCTCAGGGGGCCTCTCATCCCCTACCCCCAGCCGCATGGGGTTGTGAGGGGGGCTCCTGGCCACAGTGTTCCCTGCCCCACGGCTCGCCAGGCACCCCTGAGTGCATGCTCCCCACCATGCTGGCACCTCTGCCCTCACCTGAGCGCCCACCACAGAGCCTTTGGGTTTTGCACCCCTCGTCAAACACACCGGAGATTCCCCAAGGAATAGAGAGCTGTTTGCTTTGCTTTGGGGGTGCCACTGTTTCGTGCCAGTCCCAGCACACGCTCAGCTGGGTAGCCAGCAGGGGCAGTGCATGGTGGCCCCAGCCATGTGATGGTGATAAAACTCACTGCAACCTTGATCAGCGTCATTAGAGGCCAAGGAATAAAACTCAGGCTCTTATCAGCCCTGCGGTGAGTCGCTGCACACTTACACAGTGACCAAAGTCAATTAAATCTCTGCCAGGAGCAGAGCGGGTCGAGCTCGCTGCCTGAGGATGGGAAGAGGTAGCCGCAGGTGGTTCGATGCCCCTGTAGCAGCGAGGTCCCCAAAGGCAGGCAGAAGAGCTGAAATAGTCTGTGCCACCGCATGCGGGAGAGGCAGAGATGGCACACACCTGTGCTCCATTCTGGCGGCAGCAGGAAGAAACTGCTGGTCAACATCATCGTGAAAGCTCAAGGCTCCTTCCACCCATCCGTGTAAGAAGAGCACTTGGGAAAGATTTTATGTAGCACGCCAGCTGCCAGAAATGGCGAAGCTATTGATCATCAGGTTACAGAGCTACGGCATAAAATCGTGTGAATCCGAAGAGTGAACAGATGGCCAGCCTGAGCGCAGATGAAATTATTTTGTTGCAGAACTGACAAGCAGCTCGATTCCACGTTAGTGCAAGAACTGGATTTGATTTGGCGGAGAAGACAGGGTGCTTGCAAACCTTGGTAGTGCCACTTTTATTCAGCTCTTGGATTTTTATTCATCCTGAGGTTATTTCGCTCGAGTTGGGGATGCGCTCACGACTCACTCAGCTGTGGTTTGATGCAGTTGCCCAAATATTGGTATCCAGTTTCATTGTAGATACAGTAGCGTATCCTGCCTGGCCTCCAGCTGCTACTCCAGACGGGTGTTGGTGTCCAGTAAGTCCCGTGGCAGATCTGCCGGCCCCCTTCATGTGTCTCAGATACCCTAAGACATCTCAAATGGCTCTAAACAACTCTGTTTTGGCTACAGGATCCCAGGATTATGGATATAATGAAGAAAATACTTAATTTTGCTTCTCTGTCCTTTTCTGATAGCACTTTGGGGATTTTAGGCAGCACAGACAAACCTCTGAAGAAGCGGTCATAAGGCAATCAAAATAAAAGGGTCTGTTCAGCACAGGGATGGGGGACAAAATCATTGGAGAGCCAAAGCCGAAGAAAGTGCAAATATTTCCCCTCTCTTTTCTACATTGGAGGTTGCAAGGAGCCTTCTCTCAATAACTGACGTCTCTCACAGAAGTGTGTCTCTGAAGCTCTTGAGAATTTAGAAATGCCTGTGGCTGACATGCTGATTTGGAATAAAATTGACCAGAAGTCACAACTGGAGTCTGAAGAAGAAATTGGCCAAAGAGAGGAACTCTGACCCAAATAGCAGCAGCCACCAAAGCTCCTTGCAGAGCCAAGTCCAGCGAAGGCAGAGGGATATTCGTAGCTGAGAACAGTCCTTTCTCAGAGCTGTCTCATTTTGGTACCACTAAAGTAGGATGCCTGGGAAAGTCCCCTTATTTTTTCGTTGAAGAGGAGCCGGTGCCAACGTAAAGAAGCCTGGCAGAGCACAAGGGCAGGTTCAAGCAGGTTCAGCCAGGGGAAGTCGGGCTCTGGAGGCTTTACCAGCTCAGCGCAAGTTCTACCACAGAAGTCTCCTCTCCTGGGGTCTCCTGCTGACAGCGTGCTTCGGTGGACCTCCTTTTGCAGGCAGAGTTTGGAAAAAGTAGCTCTGCCATTCCCCTCTTAGTCCCTGCCTGGCGGAGGAAGGACTGGGAGAAGGTTGGGAGATGATAGTTTGGGAAGAAGGATCCCGAAACGGAGGAGCCTCGTGGAGATTTGCAGACATATCCAGGGGCACAGTGAGGTTCCACAGGGTCTGGGGCAAAACCCAGGCCTGTGATCTTGACTAAATGAGGGTGCCTCATAACGTAATGAGCCAGGCCTCTCTCAACAGGTACCCGGGGGGGGAAAACTGCTCTCGCTTTTCTTTCTCCCGTGCCGCCCTGCCCACCCTCCAGCTCATTCTGGGCATGTTAAATGAATTAAAATTAAATGCATCTCTAATTCATCTCCGTTCTGTTCTCCCTGGAGAATGATTGTCCCAGGGTGATCCCTCCGATAATGAGAAGAGAACTGCTCTCGAAAATTAAAAAATACTTGTTATAGAAACCCCAAAACCAAATGCCCTGAGATTAACAAGGAGGCTAAAAACCCCGGTGAATGCAAATTTGCAGAGATTAGCAGCTGTTCAAATGCAAGATGATCACCCAATGGTGTATGCTTCCAGAGCATCGACTAAAGCCCTACAGAACTATGAACAGATTAGGAAAAAATGCTAGCAATTGCTTTGACTTTGCAAGTGGTTTCATGGATATCCTCACAGGCAGGAATTGGTGGAGGCAGACGCCCACCCTGGGCTGGTAGAAGCCGTGCTACAGAAACCAGGGTGGGACTCACAGCCCAGACATCTGATCGTGAAATCGGAGGAATATTTGTTAGTGAAATTCCAGTGTGTTTTCCAGAGAGAGGGGATGAGGGGAAAGGAAATGACTGCCAGAATGGCTTCAGCCCCACTTTGCAAAGCTTCAGTAAGAAGCAGAAAATGACCCAACGTTAACAGGCTGGGGAGAGAAGGTCCTGCCGAACAGGCATAAAAATCCCCGGCACTGCGAACGCAGCACTTTGTCGGGACGATAAAGGCGATGGGATCCCGTGCAGAGGACATTACTTCATTATGTCACACAGCAGAAGGTCAGACATACTAAATCAAAGCACTTGTCTGGGGACTGAGACGTGTAAGAGGAGACTAGATGATGTCTGCTGTAGGTGTGGTGCTAAAGCCATTAAACCTTGCAAGCGCTGCGCTCAAGATGGGAAGAAAAGAAAAGCGCAGCCAGTTATGGGAAAAGCAGATTGCCTAGGAAAGCCCTGAGCTTTCTGGTGTTAGACGTTTCCCAACAAGGGTCCAGGTGCTGCCCACACAAATGCAAGCTTAACCCTGCGGAAACTGGCTGATTCCTCACTACGTACAGACCCAAAACCTCCCCCAAGCAGGAGGCAGCCCAGACGTCCTCCGACATCCTTGCCCCTTCCATCCCCTCGGTCCCCTCTGCCCTCTGCCCCTGCTTCACTTCCCCGTGCTCAGTTGTTCCAGCAGCAGCCTCCACGCTCGCTGCCGTCTGCATGCCTGGCTTGGGTGACCTTTCCCGGGGACAATGGCTGCTATTGAATGGGGGCAGGCATAGCCGGCGATGACACGGAGCTGAAGACGCAATGGTCCCATGGCTGCAACGAGGGTCTTGCCCAGCACAGCTGGCAGCGGGGGAGGCTGCCCTGGGAAAAAAGCTTCAGCCACCAGCCTGCCTTTCATTGCTCTCGGTGGCTCATGCGTCACGCGGATGGCTCCATGGTTAGATACGCTTCTTAGCTGATTTAGTCCCACCGCGAGGTGCCAGAGCCTCAGCACTGAAAATTCAAGTCCATAACGTGACTTTGGGAGCTTATGGGGGGATAAATACCTTCCCATGTGCCCACACACCATAACAGCTTTGCTGGGGAAAAAAAAAATCTCAGATAGTTTTGGAGAGACTGTTACTTTGACCCACCGAGTCCTTTGTGGCTGGGGTACCATGACAGGGTAGTTGTCTTTTAGTAGACAGTTATCATGCGGGAGTCTTGTGGCAGTAGAAGGCACTAGAAGGCAGGGACCGACTTATCAACCACTCTCCCTCTCTGCAGGACTCGGGATGTCTGTTTCCCCACATCTGCCACGGCCGAACAATTCCTCCCTGTCTCACCAGGGAAAATAAATGAGTCAGTGCACACACAGAAATTGCAAGATGGAAATTGATATCGGAATGCTGTGATGATGATGAATATTACTATTGTTGCTACTATTGCTAGCGCCAGACAGGACTAAAGGATCTGTTCTGTATAACTTGTGCTCCCTCCCCCCAGCCCCTTCCAGCTTGCCGGCATTTTTACAGAAACATCAGTCCGAGTTTGGCATTTCTACCCAGCACCACCTCTCGGCAAAAATCACAGGTCTTTATGATTCAGAGCCCATTGCTACATCCCTGCCTGGAGCTAGAGCAGGACCAGAGAACGCGCCGCTGCTGCAGGCTCCTGACGAGCCCAGTCCTCAGCAGAAGGAGGCCAGCATCCCTCCAGATCTGGGACGCAGTAAAAGTGCAAGTGAGGGGGAAGCCTGCTCCTTTACTGTGCCAGCTTGAACATAAAAGGCAGAGGGAAAGACTCTTCTAGCCCCACCATGAGCTAAGCTGCAACCCCTCGATCCAGAAGAAAAGGCAGGCAAATAGAGTATTAATATACCGAAGTCTTTAGATTGCAAATTTCCATCAGTGCTAAAGGCAAAAATTGTCTCTGGAAACATGTAGAGTCAGGAAGGAACCTCAGGG
Organism: Rissa tridactyla; assembly: GCF_028500815.1. Lineage (NCBI taxonomy): Eukaryota > Metazoa > Chordata > Aves > Charadriiformes > Laridae > Rissa > Rissa tridactyla. The sequence continues at coordinate 163,188,530 of NC_071466.1, read as the reverse complement.
CAAACCTCAAATGAGGAAAGGCATCACATTAGAAAAATACACCTATTAGTCCAGCATCAGCAGGTTTTAAAAGGTGTTCCCCACGCCCGGCCAAGCCGGCAGTCAGAGTGGCCCTGCACTAGCTCTGTGCCTGGGTAGAAAATCTCCCATAGGAAGGGAGCAGCCTCTCTCCAAATCCAATGATTTCACTCGAGCCACACGCTCAGGTCACCCTCCAGACCACCAACCAACCCGCCTGTCTGGGGCCAGCAAACACCTTGCCAGGCAACGCCTGAAAGCTCTCACGCCTCTACCAGCCACTGCCCCATTATCTGCTGGTGCCCCGGGGGGCTGCTGCCTGTTGGGTGAGAGAAATCCCAATTACACAATCCCACCTCTCCCTTCCCTCTCTTCCTACCCTCCTCGGTGAGGGTGGTGAGTGTCCCTCTGCACACAGGTGCAGGGGGGTTTAAAGGTCTTTAAAGGTCCGTATCAACCAGCCCTATCCCCGCAGGCCACTCCAGCCTGAGTTCCCACACGTGTCCTTGGGAATGTGCCTCCCTCGGAGCAAGTAACAGATACCTGGGATTTGCTTTGCCCGCTGGGAGGGTTTCCCTGCAGAGGGGGGAGAAAAGGGGGGTTAATTCAGGGTTTCATTAACCTGACAGTTGATTGCAACAGAAACTTGTCCTATATAGGAACTGTGTCAGGAAATAGGCTGAGGAGGAGGGGGAGAAGACAGTGGGTTACAGCAACCCTGCTACTTCTTCCAGCCTCACTTCCCTCAGCCAGAAGAACGGAGCAGCTCGTGTGAGTTTGGCTCCCAGCTCCAGGCTTGTCAAACTCCATGTGGGCAAGGAAAAGGCAAAGCTGTGCCGCAGCACGCGGCTGCCTCACATAAGAAACACAGATGATCCCACAGGCACAGATAAGGGGACATGAGTGAGTCTATAGAGAACCTCCGGGCCGTTTGCATGGCATCCGTTCCCCTGCAAGAAATTAGACATCAAAAATCTCCCTGTACACACTTATGTGGCTTTCTGGAGATGTGTGGAGCATCTCTTGAGTGGAGGCAGAGCCATAGATACATACATCCTACACGTGCTATGAGGACAGGCTGAGAGAGCTGGGGGTCAGCCTGGAGAAGAGAAGGCTCCAGGGAGACCTTATAGCGGCCTTCCAGTACCTAAAGGGGGCCTGCAGAAGGATGGGGAAGGACTCTTTATCAGGGAGTGTAATGTTAGGACAAGGGGTAACAGTTTCAAACTGAAACCATTAGATTTAGATTAGATATTAGGAAGAAATTCTTTACTGTGAGGGTGGTGAGACACTGGAACAGGTTGCCCAGAGAGGCTGCGGATGCCCCATCCCTGGAAGTGTTCAAGGCCAGGCTGGATGGGGCTTTGAGCAGCCTGGTCCAGTGGGAGGTGTCCCTGCCCATGGCAGGGGGGTTGGAACTAGATGATCTTTAAGGCCCCTTCCAACCCAAACCATTCTATGATTCTATGATATTCCCAGCATGAAGAGAGAGGGATTGGGAGGGGGTGGTTTCAGGATTGTTTTCCGCTGGTCTGAGCTTCTGCTGCCAGCAAAAGGGATGGTGCCTTCATCCTGGCCGTGCCTTCTACAGCTTCCTACATCAGCAAGAGGGAGCAGGTGGCAGGGGGGCAAGCTGGGGCTGATCCGGCTGAAAACGATCCCAGCAAAACGAATAAACCAGGAAAAAAAAAAAGAGGGAATGCAAATCTGGAGGGAGAAGGGAGAAGGCAGGAGAGCTGCTTTCTCCAGAAGCTTTTTTCCAAGTGACTCGCGCCAATTTTGAAACCACACCCTCAGTCACAGACAGAGATGTAAATACGTCTGTTCCCAAGCGGAGCTGCATCACGGGGACACCCCTCCTCTCCAAAAGCACCCACTTGGCTGCCCTGCATGGCTGGGGAGGAGGGCGGGAGGGGGATTTTGCTCAGGACCTTCTGGAAGGGCCCAGGTACAGCTCTGGGAATGTGTGAGAACTGCAGAGGTGGAAGGAGGCACGGGGGAAGGAAGGAAGGAGCTATTGTCACCCGAGAGGTCTTTGTGTGACCAGCATTGCTGAGATTCCCGTGGCCCCGGCAGTCCTGCAGGGGTTCCCGCTGGGAGTGAGCCATGGGGAAGGAGAAAGAGGCCAAACAGGTTGACAAGAGGGGCCTTGCCATTCTTGGATCTGTGTTTTCTCGAGATAAGTCTGACCTATTCGCAGTCACTCCGGAGCAGGGGCAGAAGGCGGCCTTTACGTCTGACTTGACCTTCTATTGTGGCTCAGACACTGGAGGAGATTAAGGCAGTAATCAAACAACTCACGAACTTTGAGGCACGGAGTGATGGAGAGAAGCCCAGACTTGCCAACCACTGCCAGGTCCAAACCAGCCAGTCTGGCATGTCCTGCCTTGGACCAATGCCAAGCAGATTGACTCGGGGAGGCTGGGGTGTCCAGGGGGGTCTAACTCGCAACATATGCATCCAGTGGCTGCTGATCCCTGTAGGACACCTCTCAAAGCAAGAGCCAACCACCTAGATCAATATCTTGGAGTCAAGTCCAAACCGCGGTGGCAGATAAGCATGCCAGAATCATCCAGCATGCTCTTCTTTTCTGCTTAGTTAAGAGAAGTCCAGATCCAGGCCATAAATAAATGGGGGGGAAGGAGAATGAGAAGAAGGATGGCAGAAAGACTGAGATGTGGCAAAGGTACCAAAATCCTTATTTCAAGAATCTTAGGTTGGCTGCTTCAGTGGAAAGGACGAGGTCCTGCTGCACCTCGGAGCACATGTCCCTTCTCAAACCAGGGAGTGGTGGCTGTACAGGACATGTGTGTGATGAATGCTGTCTCCAGATGCCCCCACAAATGTCTCGGTGGGTTGGCAGGGGTGAAAAAAAGGGGATGTGTGCTCCTTCATCGCTTCTGCACCTTAGGGACCAGGGCAGTCAGCCCAGCACCTTTCCTCAAAAACGGGGACAGAAGAAGAAAAGTAATGTCTTCAGGGAATACCTTCAGGCACAACATGAAGAAAGCAAAACAATTTGCATTTTTAAATCAAATTTTCATCAGAGGTGTGAACAGAAGCCTCCATCCCTTTGCCAGGCCTCAGGCTGATGAATGCACGGACAGTGTTGGACAATCCAAGCACGGTGACCAGGGTCCTCTGCCGGCGCTGGCAGCGCTGTCCGCAGTGTGGTGTGTGTGAGCGGTGTGGGCAGCCCCCTCCAGGCAGTGCAAGGCTGCAGGGACCTCCCGGGACATATTCGCCCTGCTTGAGGTCAGGAGAGCTGCCACGGAGTGGCACATGGCCGATGCACATGGCCGATGCATGGGGAAGGGCTAGTCTTTGGGTGCAGAAGGTAAAGACCTGAGGCTGGGGTTGACTTCAAGTCCAGCGAGAACTTGAGATGGCTGATACTTAAAAAAAAAAACAGCATTTTTTTTTTTTTTTAGCAACAAGAAAGCATCCTTAGATCCCAATTGGGTCCAAGGGCCTGTGAGACGTGAGGGTATATCTGTACCCACACTCCGCTCCTTTATTGGGAGTTTTCCATTCTCTGAGGTATCTCAACCCTCCCTCTGCCCAAGATAATGGAGAGGCAGCTAAAATGGCATTTTAAACTCTTGGCTCTCTCTACCAACAATTGGACAAAGCAAAGAGGCAGGATGGGAGAAACTGGCTCTCTGGAAACTTCTGATAGATGGAGAGGGGTCACACCCCCTTCAATAGAGATTGGAGTCGGGGGTCATTTTACATCTGCCTTTAATGAAGAATGGTGGGAAGGGAAATTTAGCTCCGATGAGCTAATTAAATATATATATAATTTCCACTCTGTTAGCAAGGAAAAAAAAAAAAAAGCCTTGGAGCAGCTGCTAGGTCATTGTTTGTGAATTTAAAAATAAAAGTTTCTTGGCATAGATTTCAGGGATGGAGGCAGTATCTCGCGTTGTCATTCCAGAGGGAAAGGGAGAGTGAGCGAAAGAAGGATGAGGCCAGGCAAGGATAGTTCAGCTTGACTACGTGTTGCTCAGGTGTGTCTTGGCTTTCGAGCCTCTTTTCCCTCTGGCTGGTTTAGGTAATCAACATCCTGCCCAGATGGTGAGCCTCACCAGGGACAGATTTACGGGCCCCACGCCCTGAAGAGCTGGGAGCGTCCTGCCATGGGGATGGCTAGTGCCTGGCAGTGCCCTGAGTCCATCCATGGGGCTTAATGGCCTCAACCAGGCTCACCTGGGACCACCACCTCTCTGCCCAGGGCCTCCATTTAAGCTCAGGGCCGGGTACCTGCTTCTGGCCTGAGCTATGTCATAGGTGTATCTGTGCCTGTCCTTGTCCCCAGCTGTCCTGGTTTCCTGACTGGTTGTCCCAGATGGACTCCAGACCTTATCTGGTGGTAGCTTTCTTTCCAGGATGTACCTTGAACCTACGCTGCAGCCTTGTCTCCAGTGCTGTCTCCTGCTGCTCCTGATCAGACCTTGCCTTGTCTTGGGCTGCGACTGGAATCTGTCCCCATCACCACCTTGGTAGTGCTGATCGCCTGTGGAACCACATTGGGGTTGTGCTTGGCCCTTGGCCTGTCCCCTTTGTGGGGCAGCTCCGCTCCTGATGCTTGCTGGACGTCAGCTAAGGTCTCTCCAGTCCTGAGCTGTGTGTAATAGAGCCTGGTCCTCGGGCTGTGTGGGACCTGGCCCCATGCCTCTACTTGGGTGAAGGCCACAGATTTTGCACCCCACTGCTTCCCCAGGGACCCTAGGGCACTACTGCATCCCTTTTTCTGTCCCTGAGGCTCCTCAGCGCTGGATCTCCCATGCCACCTACCACTACCTGGCCTCTCTCAGTGGGGGCTTGGCACCCCTCCCCGTGTCTGCCTGCCTCTGGGACCCCTTTTTCATCTGTGTCTCTGAAGCAGATTCTTGTCCCTGCTCTGCTTCCAAGTTATGATCCTGACGTGGCTCCAAATCCCCTGTCCCCACACTGTGACCTCCCACCCTGGTTCTGTGCCACAATCCTGACCCAGCTCCATATCCCTGCTGCAGCCATGTGTCACCCAACCAACAGCAGCCAGGGCATTTCACAAGGAGCCGTCCATCGAGCCCAGTCCTCTACAAGGTGTGAGAACCATCATACGTTGATGGTTGTCAGGACCATGAGTGCATTACTGGGCCTTATCTGTCCTGGCCAGCCCCATCTGGGACTTGCACCCAGACATCTTCATGGCTCAGGAGCTCCATTCAACCCGGCTCTGCTGTAGGTGTACCCATGGCCAGTCCTGTCTCCTGCTGTCCTGGCTTACTGACTGGTTTTCCTTGATGGACTCAGACCCACTTTTTATGTCCCTTCATCTCTAGCGCTATCTCTGTCTCTGCTCAGGACTTTACTTGGATCAGCAGGGTCACCACCTGGGCTGGGGTGACTCCTGGTCCTGGCTTGTCCTCTCTTGTGGACCAGCCCTGTTCTTGCTGCTCCCTCACACTGGTAACAAGCCAGACCATGGTAGGAGGCCTCATCTCCAGTGGCCTTAATGCTGGTTTTTCCCTTCCCACCCTGCTGCATCCATTAGCCTGATGCTTTCTGGCAACGGCTGCACGTGGAACGGGAGACCTGAACTTTTCCATTCCCCAGCTGCCGGCGCTGCCAATCACTCTGAGCTGGGAATGGGCATTAAACTCACTCTCCACCAACAAATGGCTCCTGGCTCTCCCTATCGCTTCTTGAGCCCCACATGCCGTTCACCCTGGCTGAGAGGGAAGGACGGGGGCATTCCCCTCTGCCTCAGAGGGTCCATCCCCGATCGGTTTCTCTGCCTGTTCACACAATGTCATCCGGGGCTGTGGCAGCTCTCCCCCTCCCCATGAGCACCTAGTGCTGCTCCTTCCCCCTCTCCTGTCCCACCAGCGGCTCTGGCACATGTGGCATGCTGTCCTCGGCACACATGAGTGTCATTCCAAAGAGCCTGCCCCCAAACTCTTGGCAAAAGGGAAAATAATAATAATAATAATAATAATAATAATAATAATAATAATAATAGACTCATAATCCCTCTGCCCTGCCAGATCATGCAGCCAGGGAAAGAGAGCGAAGCGTGGGAGAGTCTGGCTGGCCTCAAAGCCCTGCTCCACCTGCTCACCGACTTGGACATCAAGCTGGGGAGGGTCGGAGGATGCTCTTGGGAAACACTGTTCAAAGCCAAAGGAGGGTGGGAGAAGTTTTCCTTGCTTTTGAGACAGTTCCTCAGCCCGTCTGCCTGGATCCCGCTATCGGAAAGGACTTCTGCACCTCCAGACACCCTGCAGACATGCTGGCAAGCTTGATTTAGCTCCTGGTGTCCATCCTCGCATAGAAAACACTGCTGGCCCACGCTCCCCTTTCCACTGACACTGAGCGGTGTGGTCAATACTCAGAGTCTAGGCTTTTTTCCTCTCCAGGAGCAAGACAGACAGGCTGCCCGCGTGTGCACTTAAGACAAGCCTGTTCCTCAAGAGGTGTTGGCTCCCTCCTCACTGTGGTTATGGGAAGGCCTTTTTGTTTAAAGAGGAAAACAAATGAATAGATTCCCCTGACACCCAGCCTTATCAGGCACAAACCCAAGGGAGTCCCTTGTTTAAACATCAGGAGTACATTGCTGGATAACACCGCTCCTCTCCCCCCATTTTGGCTTTTTTTTGTGGTTGGGTCGGGCTTTTTTTTGCCTCTGTTTGCTCTTTCTGAGCTGCTTGCTTCTTGCCAGACCCACTCAGGGAAATTGGGAGGGCAGGAGGGTCCTACAAGCCAGGGCTTCTGGGCTGGAACAGCACAGGGGCAGTGCTGCTCCAAGGACTCGCCATGGCAGAGATGGAGGCAAGGATGCTGTGAGCAGGAGGAAACATATGGACAGAGTGTTTGGGGGGCATCAGGGCAAGGACGTGAGGAGAGTGAAGTGGGAGAGAAAGTTCCCTCTGTCTTGACCTTCGGTTTCCCTCTCCTCTCTGCCCATCTAAGCCGGTGAGGCAAAAACCGGTGTGCTCTCCTCCTCCCTGCCCTACAAAAATAGAGACTAGAGTCAAACTTGGAATTCCCCTCTGTCTCATCGCTGGGGAGACAGGGTCTTGGTGGTGATCTCACCCCATCAGAAACCTTTCTGTGCACAAGGCTAACAAGCAATGAAGAGGGAGGCCGGGGAGGAGGAGGGGAGTCATGGCAGGAAACCAAGAACACATCAGACACTCTAAATTTAGATCTTTTTATTCAGCTCGGACAATATTCCTTGATTTCTCATTGTTCAGGAGAGGGCAGAGGGCAGGAGATCTATTGAAAGGCTTTGTCCTGAGAGATGCCACTTTGTCTGGGTATACAGGGGGTGGAGGAGTCGCGGATAGGGTCGGTCTGGCGTGTCCGAGAGGTGCGTATCCCGCTGCTCCAAACATCCTTGAGCTGGGGTGGTGGGTGAGCATCTCTGAGCAGCCCTGGTACCTGCGAGGCAGAGCTGGGGGCTCCCCTCCACCCTGAGCACCCACCGCCATCTGTGGTCAAGGTGGCGGTAAGGACCAGCACGAGGGCCCCTCGGCGAGCACCCGTGGCCGGCGAGCGGTGCCTTTGCCTTGGGGCAGGTCCCCCATGCCAGCGGGGCGTCAGTCGCAGGGCGTGTAGGATAAACACACACCCGCTCTATACGTCTCGCTGCCTTTCCGGCATCGCAGCTCAAAGTCTATTTTTAAACTCCCTCCTTTATTACACAGGCCAGCAGATAGCGACGGCCTGCCTCCCGCCATGCCGGGGGTGCTGCTCTCCCGCGTGCCCCAGGGAGCAGGGTGTCCTCCACACCATGGACACCCTCCACAAGGGTGCTGCAGGGTGTTTCATCCCGCTGTGTCGGTGGGATGCCGGTTTTGCCCGGGGCCCACAGCTTACGGGGGAAACATGAGCTGAGGGCTGGGCTCAGCATCACCAAATCCACCTGCTGCCGGTGTTGGCGCAACCAAATCGGAGCGGGCAGGAGAACGGGCTCTCACCGGTGGCACACAGCAGGTTTTCTACCTTGGCTGATGCCCTGACCCCCATCGAGCAGTATTTAGAGTGGGTTTTGCTCTGTGATGTGAGCAGTGATAGCAGGTGGAGGAGGGGGGGGAAGGAAGGAGGGAGAGCCGCTTGCTTTTGGTTTTCGACCCTCATCTTCATTTCACATCATGAGTCATGTTACGTTCTGAGCTGAGTAACTGCTGGGGCTATTTTTACTCCAGCTCAGCAAGCTTCCTTCTCGCTGCTGCCACCACCACCGCCGCTCGCTGTGGACCCAGGGGCAAAGGATGGGGAGATGGTGAGTGGCAGAGGCCGAGGGCAGGGGAAGCGGTGTTTGGGGTGGTGTCAGTGGAAAGGGGGACCGCTGCCCACCTAATCAATCTGGAAACAAAAATAGCATATGCCTCTTGAAAAACAACAGATGACCTGCGATGTGTGGTGTATTCACACACAGGCATACGTATATATTTATTATACTGGGAGAGGGGAAGGGGGGAGGGAGAGAAATTCCTTTCGAGTGCTATTCACCAGTCTGGAAAAATAAAGAAGGAAAGCAGAACATTTTTTCCTTTCATCAAAACAGGAAAGAGAGGGGGAATGGGGTGGGGAGCAGATCCATAGACATAATGGATGCTTGCCAGAGTAAGGAAATTGTTCCCTTCTACCCTAAACTTGGGGGTTGAGGGGGGAAGAAATATATGGTAGCGTGAGCAGGGAAGGCTGCATCCCCTCCTCCCCACCTGGCGTAGGAACGTGTATGCACATGGGAAAGCGCTGGGAAATCAGTCCCCCCAGCTTTGCCGTCTCCCTTTGAATCCTGCTCGAGCTGCACATCCACAGAGATATGAAATGCCTTTGCCTTCTCCTTCATCCCAAAGCGTGGGGCAGAAAGCCACGGCCACCAGGAGCCCTCTCCCTCTCTGCCGTTGTCAGGGGCTGTGCTCTGCCCTCTGCATGCATCTGCGTGCTCCTTCCCCCTTCCCCATCCTCTCCTCTCTGCCAGGTTTCTGCCAGGAATGGGTGAGATGAAGGAGGTGGTGAGGGGCTGGAGGAATCCCTCTGCTGGGGAGAGACAGGCAGAGGGGGATTCCCACAGGAAGCCTGGCAGGTCCCACCGAACGCTTGCTCGCCAGGTGACACCTTACCTTTCCCCTGGAGCCAGTTGCTCTGTGAGGGCTTTAGTCATCCTTGGAAAGCATTTTCCCTGCCAGTGCCATGGGCGAGAAGGTGAATTATGCAAGTCCTGGGCACCCCGAGGCTCTGCTTTTCCTCCAGCACCAAATATAAACACCAGGCTCCCTGCCTGTCTCAGCCTTCTTCCTTTGGTCTCTCTTCTCCTTTCCTCCTTTCTTCCTCTGTTAGACCAAACTCAGTCATTAGGAAGTGGGGGCAGCTCCCGCGGCGGCAGCCTCTGGGGCAAACGGTGTAAACAGCAGCATAAGCTGTGTACAATGACTCTGTTCTGATCGCTTGGGTCGGGATCAACTTCATACAACCGGGCGATGTGGCGTAAAACCGATGCGCTCACAGAGCGGGCCTCCTGGTATAAAGTAGGCATAAAGCTTACTCTAGGTGCATCGTTTCAGTGTCAGGGCTGCTCCCCTCCATTGACGGCTGCGGCAGCCCCACGGAGTGGGCGTAGGGATTGCTCATCCTTCTCCTGAACTTAGGGACCAGAGCGGGAGCAACACCTAAGTGAGATACCTCGAGTGGGCGGGCTGACTACACGCTGGCTGTCAACACCTCCTAATTTCTTTCCATTGATTGTTTTTTTCAAAACAGGACTCATCATGGAGAGGCTGAGACAGCTCAGCTGTTCAGACTGAGTCTTGCTTTCCATTGTGAGCCCTGTTTTTCTTCCTGCTGTTTCACAATTCTCTCCCCCTCTAAAAAAAAAAGAAATTAAAAAAACCCAGAAGATATCACCCCTCACGTCGTGCCTCTGTGGATGGTGGCTAGTAGATCATTTTTTCCCCCAACATGAGACGAGGGGAGAGCAGCCTCGGAGCAGGGAACTGCCTATTGTCCTCGGACACGTGTTGCCCTCCTCCCTAGTGATAAGAAAATAACCGAGGAGATGAGTTCAGCTGTTCGCAGGTTAGAAAGCTGTAGTGGCGGTGAAAGTGTTTTAATAAGAAACCCTGCTGCAGGCTCTTTAATGAAATCTCTGTTTTTGTTGTGGTTTGTCTGCGGGGCCATTGCCAGCTAGCACAGTTGTGACCGGACCTTGTCAAGTTGTGATGCTCTAATGGGACATTTTCACGGTCCAGCCGCTTCATGTAGCCTCAAAATATCTTCCCGACATATGCAATGGTGGTTTCAAACTCTTGTCCTGTGACATCTGGGACACCGGTAGCCCTGCAGGCCTTCACACCCACCCCACAGGCCAGGTGAGGAGAAGATAGAGTTGTCCTCATTAGATTTAGGGGTTCGTGGGATAAATGAAAAGCTAATGTTGGCCTCTTCTCCCAAGTGAATAATGACAGGACCAGAGGAAATGGTCTGAAGTCGTGGCAGGGGAGGTTTAGATTAGATATTAGGAAGAATTACTTTACTGAAAGAGTAGGTCAGGTCACTGGAACAGCCTGCCCAGGGAGGTGGTTGAGTCACCACCCCTAGAGGTGTTTAAGAAACGTGTAGATTTGGCACTTCAGGGCATGCTCTAGTGGCAGAGATTGTAGGGGTTTTTTTGTGTGTGTATGGTTGGACTCGATGATCTCAAAGGTCCTTTCCAAGCATGAAGATTCTATGATTCTATAATTCTATGATTCTAATTTCACAAAGGCAAGAGAATTAAAAGAGCATCTGCCTGGTTCAAGGCACAGCATTTTAAGTGTGTGTGCTCCTATTGAACTCAGTGCCAAAGAGACTGGCCCAGCCTGTGTCTAAAGACCTCACTAGGGAAAAATCTGTCCCTGTCTTAAAAGCAGAAAGGGTAAGGAAAAGCAACTGAAGCCTGAGCAGCTTGAATATCGTTTTGCTCTATTTCCAGGCAGGGTCATAGGTAGATGATTAGTCAAATTCCAAACATCCTCTTCCTTGCTGTCTGGAGGTTCAACGGGGATCGGCTTTTTGTTTCTGATGTCGAGCTTCTAAAAACTGCCCGGCATCATCCACATGAAAATAAATAACTCTATTTCTATCCCATCTTGCATGTAATGTAGCCGGATATTTGAAAAAAAAAATCACCACCAAACCCACACCACACATACCCCCCCAAAAAGCAGGCCTTGCAGCAGCTCTGGTTGCTACCGAACAAGAAATTTGCAGCAGTCCCTGTTAGCTTACTGCTGAGTCCTTCTCCTCTCTGGCGGTGATATCTCTCCCTGCTGAGGAGTTTAATCAACCCTCCCACACGCAGGCTGTTCTGTCATGGCCAGGCAGCCACTACGGCGTGGAGGACCCCCTACACAGCTCCAACGAGGTGGTGTGGAGGCAGTGGAGCCATGCCAGGTTATTCCAGCGCAGAGATGCTCAAAGAGTACCCAAGCCTCCATTTATCCCTCATGAACTGTAAAAACATAACGTGGTCATGGACATTCAGAACCTAGCTGCCCTCAGCTGCCTCTACAGAGATAAAAGGGCTTCCAGAAGCTGGTTTGGCCATCCCCAATCCTCAGCTTTGCCCTTGCTGACCACCAAGGAGCCCAGGGCTATGGCGTTCCTTTGGCCAGAGACCTCTGGAGTGAGGTGAGGTGGACCCAGACTCTTTTAAAACCCTTTTTTGGAGCATCCTACAGACTTCAGAAGGAGTTTCAGCACCCAGGTAGACATTAGAGCTGTAGCTCCACCCTGCCAGAGGGTTGGAGATGAATCGTCATCACATGAAATGGCTGGTACGCTGCTGGCGGGCCAGGACAGAGAATGAGGGGGATTCTAAGAGTGTCGTGTGGAATTTGCGGTGGGACAGGGCTAGCATGGCTGGAGCATCTAAGGTAAAGTCCTGTTAAGGTCTCTGGCAGTGGAAACGAGCAAAGGTATGTGTTGCGTTTCCACTTCCTCCCATTTGAGCTCCAAAATTGAGACTGAGCCACTTCAGACTCGGTTTGAGGGACTCCCAGGACACTCCTTATCTCTGCACTTATGCCACTTCATATGGCTCGGCCTTTGGAGCTGGCACGGCTCTGACGAAATCCACCACTGGTGGGGAAATCTGCCCCTTCTTCTTCTGGGTCAGTGCGAAGTGTCGCTAATCCCTTGCCATCTAAGAGTATCTTGACACGCTGCCCTACCGTAGAACCTTTCATTTTGTGTTTGAGCTACTGCATCTGTGATGGGAGGAGCAGAGGAGCTATGTTAATTAAGCAAGCTATGTGTCTCTGTGCTTCCTGCCCAACATCCACATCGCTGAGACCAAAGTCAGGTTCAGGGGTGTACCTAGCCAAGCTGGGTGGTGTTCTCAGATGCCTGCTAGAGAAGAGCATTTGGTGCTACCAGAACTGAGCACCGCTGCTCAGTTCTGGTAGCTGCTCCTCGTACCCAGACGCTTTGGGTGGTGCATACGTGAGCGCTGGTGCGAGACCGTGCGTTTTAGAGCGGGTTGGCTGCATGAGGCTCACAGGCACCTAGATAGTCTAAGGGAGCATGTGCGACGCTGTGAGCTGAGGCCACTGGTATGCCGGTGGGCGTATGTATGTGAGAAAGGAAGAGAGAGGGGGAGAGTGAAGGAGAACACATGGGTGCCCAGGGACGTGTGAATGAGACAAAATTTGCACATAGCAGTGCATGCGAGCAGCTCGAACAGAAGCGTGTGCGTAGCATAGAAAAAGCAGGGAAGATGCTTGGGATTCAGAGCGAACGCCTGCCGAGCGCCTGTGGTGCATGACGGTGCAGGAATGTATCGGTGGATACGAGCCTGCACAAAGATGGTGCAGAAAGCCCTCCTGGTCGTGCCTGGAGTGTGCTTTTGTGAGTGTGCAACTCCGCACCGGGAGATCGCTCGTACGTACATGAGAGGGCGTGCGTACGGGTGTTTTTTCAATAGGATATGACTCTTCCTTGAACTCACCTGTTAGCAGCCTTCCCCTCCCCATCCCTCTCCCCCCCCTCCCTCCCAGCAAATATCTGCTTCCTTAATTTCCCTTCAGATGTTTATTACATTGTGGAGATAATCATGCAGCAAAATACCTCCTGGTGCCACGAGCAACATCAGATTGTCTTGTAGCAACGTTTAAATTTATCTGGCTTTTTTTTTTTTTTTCCCCCCTGCACACAAAGAGGTGTGAGATATTAAAGCCGTTTCTCTCCCCGGAGGTAGTGATGTAGCAGGGCAGGGAAGAAGGCAAGTGGAGCTTAGAGAAATGGGCTCCAGACTGCAACAGCGAGAACCTGGGGCCAAAAAAATAACAAACTACCGTGCCGGGAACTCCTCTCTTCTTATCTCTTGCTGAGGAGAAAGGAATTTCTGTCTCCGTTCCTCATGTGATATTAAAGCCACATTATACAGGTTATTACAGCATTAGTCATTTTTAATTAATTTATCATTTAAATTAACACACTTTTTATTTTGTCAGCAATGGACTGCTACTCCCTCACTAGATTTTTCGCCTTGATACCCAGCCAAGAGGAGGATGGCAAGTTATGCTCCACCCATCTCCTCTCCTTTATAAAAGGAGCAGCCCCAAGTGCCAGTTTAGTCTCTCTTGCAGCTCGCAGACTAAAATAAAGACCCATCGGCTCGCTCGCCTCCCCTTCAGTTTTACCTTTTCTGCTTTTTTTCTTTTTTTTTTTTTTTCCTCTCCCTTTCTTGTCGCAACAGAGCGCGGGAGGCAGCCGTGACTCCGCTCTGAGGCTTGTCAAGGCTCGGCGCACTCACACACACGCAACCCACAGCGAAAACATTTGCTCTCACCTGTCTCCAAACCCAAAGCAAACCTCAACGTCCCAGTGCAGCGCCGACACGTCGAACGAGAAAGGCACCCAAGCCACAGCCTAATGCAAGGGGAAGAAATTCAGCCTACGGTAGCAACTTTTCGCTAAAAAAACCAAACTACCAAGCGGGCGTAAGGAAGAAAAGGAGCATTTTAAGAAAAGGACACCTGAGGGAAGGAGATTTTACCTTTTGGATTTTGTACCAAACTTTGGAAAAGTTTTTAATTATCATTTTGTGCATCTTATTCTGAGGACATTCAATCACCGTTACCTGCATGTAAAAACCTTTAACGTATATATCTTTCAACAAGGAAGACAGCCAAGAGGGAAAACCAGCATGTGGACCACCTAGCAAAAGGCAACACCGAAGCATCCCTTGCGGCGAGAAGGGGGGGCCCAGGCTCTGGATGCCTCTAATTTTGAGGGACTGCATTATTTTTACCACCGGGCTTATGAGATAGCGCAGAAGCAGGCGAGTCACCCAGCGTTACCCCTCTCTCCCCTCACCACCGCCACCTCCTCCTCCTCCTCTTCTCCCAAGGGGCTCCCGCCGCTCTCCCACCCGCAGCCGGGCTCGGAGGGGGAATGGGAAGGCGCGGCGCCCTCCATGCCTGAGGCCGGGCGGCCGCGGGGCTCTCTGCGGGAAGCGCTCTCCCTCCCGGGGGCTCGCCGTCCATGTGCCCGCAGCCGGCGGGGCCTGAAGTCGGGATGAATTTCGGCGTGGTCTTCGCGTTCATCCTCTCCCTGCCCCTGGCCCGCCTGGAGGTGAGTTGCCGACGCCGGCAGCGGGCGGTGCTGCCGAGCTGCGAGCCCCGGGGCGGCGGGGAGGCGTGTGGCGGGGGGGAGACCGGCGGCGGCGGCGGCTCCGGCTCCTCCCGCCCCGCAGGTGGCCGGTGCGTGGGGGAAGCGGAGCTGCACGGCGGGGGCGGGCGGCGGCTTCTCCTGCCCCGTTCTGAGGGGAAGGGCTGGGCAGGGGCGCGCTAATGGCGGCCAGGGCCGGCCGCCCCCCGGCCCTCAGGAGGGGCGACCGTTGGGGCCATTTACCCGCCCTGGCGGCAGGGGCTGCCCCCCCACCTTCCCTCAGGGGCGGTCGCCTCCCCTCAGGACGGGCCCCGCGGGGGAGGCTTTCCCTGGAAATCAGCCCACCCCCGTGTATGTCCCAGGCTGGAGTCATCGCCGGGCCGGTGGGGAAGGGGAGATGGGGCTGAAGACCCCCCCCCTCCGCTCAATGGCGGGGCAGGGGGTGCTGATGGGGAGCGCCCCCGAGGACCCCGCAGCCTCCTGCCCTGCTGGCAGCTTCACCCAGCGGCTGTCACCCCTCTGCCGAGCCTCTCACCCCCTCTGGTTATTTTGGCATCGGGGACCGAGGCCCGCTTGGTTGCCACCTCCGGCGTGAAACCCAAGCTGGCATCGCCAAGGGGCTGATGGAGAAAGGGCAAGGGGGGACACACACACACTTTGAAAGGGGCGAGGAAGGGGACAGCGTGGCTAGAGACACCGCACCAGGGTGACACGGTTATTGGGGAAGGTGTGTTTCCAGCTGGGGCCATGGGAAGAGGCAGGGGATGAGTGTCTCTGCTGTGCTTACACGGTCACGCAAGCATCTCGTCCTGCAGCCCCCCTGCACGCTCCACTCAGGAGGGAGCAGGGCACAGGGTGGGGGCCAGGTGGTGGGATTTGGCTGATGAACGTACACCCCAACCCTCTTCGGTTTCCCTGCTTGGAAATCAAAGCCTCACCCCAAGCCGTGGTCAAGGACAAGGAGCCTTTGACCTCTCCCACCGCATTTTGTGGTCTGATCGCGTGCAGATTGAGGGGATCAGAAAGTCCCTCCCATTTACACTTGGTGCTCGGTTCCCACTTCAGCTCTACCCGAGTATCTGCAGTGTGGAGGTTGTCAGGGGCAGGAAATATCCCTCCACCAAAACTTTCCTCCCTTTGCATCATTTCTTTTTTTTTTCCTTCCCCGTTTTTGGGCAGCCCCTCTTGTGGGCGGCAGAGAAGGGGTTGGGTGTGAAACATCACATCACCTCCTTATGGGCCTGTTTTGCCCTTGCTCAAGCCGCAAAGGGAAGCAGTTAGAGCTGTGGGCTGCCCAGTGGTTATGTTTGTTTTGGGCAGAGGATGGTATTTCCTTTGTGGGTGGCTCAGATCTCTTTCTCCTGTGCAACATGAAACATCAGCTATGGTTGGTGCTGGGGAAGGGTGAAGATGGAAGTGTCTGATCCCAGGGGACTGTTATTCTGTGCTGTTATCCTGTTAAAAGACTGCACAGCTCTATGACAGCCTCGTAGGGTTAGAGTTTGGGAATTCTGGCTCTAGGTTTCTTGGGAGGAATCGTGATACTTGTCATTTTGTGACCAGAGAAGCAAGAAGGTTTCTGCTTAGGTAGATGCTTCTGCCTGTAGTCATTCCCCACATCTAGTTTGAGGGCAGTGTGTTGCACCTCTGCACCAGGCACATACCACACGACTCCTACCAGGCTGCTGAACCATAGTCATCCTCTGGACGGGGCTTGCATCTCCTCCCCAGCCCTGCCGGAGAAATTGCACGGGGAACAGAGGCCTGAGCCGGGAGATGGAACCTCCCGAGTCCCTCTCCCTCTTCGATCACACCCATCTGGAGCTGGAGGGCCCTGGATCTCTTCCAGCAGGAGGGAGTACGTTCGAGCCTCAGTGGGAAGGTATTTGCCAGTTGGGAAGCGAGGATGCTAACCCGATTTGCATTTGCCCCACGGGCTGTAATAGTTGCCTTGCAACATTTACAGAGATGGGCTGAGCCTGGCGTGGTTGTGGTGGGGTGAAGCCCCACTGGCAGGGCTTTCTGGAATTCCCGAGGAATGGGGTGCGGCCTGGCGCCTGCTTATAACCTCATCCCAGCTCCCCATAGCGTCTTCTTGGTGCAAGGCTCCGGGGCTCTTCCCAAGTCTTCCTAGCGTAAGGCTGTGACAAGGACATAGCAGTGGAAGCTGGGATGGATGACACGTCTGGGGTGAGCTCGTGGAAGGAGCCAGGCGAGTCGTCCCTGCCTCCCTCTCACCATCAGCTGATGCGCAGCGGCAGGAGAGAATGACAGTGGTTCCTGCGCTGTTTCCAGTGCTGCCGGTACCCGACCGGCCCCAGGGGGTGGAACTGCCTCCAGCCCTCACAGGGGAGGTGGGGGGGGAGTGTGGAGGAGCAGGGTGGGGCAGTGGAGTCCCCCTTGAAATGGGAAAAAGCGTGGGTAGGTCTGGCTGTATTTTAGGAACGTGGGCTAGATCAAACATTAAGTTGGATTCTTTTAAGGGAGGAAAACGTAAGTTGCCGTCCCACGTGAAAGGGGCTGGTGTGAGGAGGGTTATGCCTGCTGTGGGGAGAGGCAGGCGTGGTCCTCTGGCAGGTGGGTGTCGGGGTCCCCCTGTACCTGGGAGTTCTGCTGGAAGGGTGGGAGTCCTGTGGCTGGGGAGAAAGAGCCTCTGGGATTATCAGGCCAGTGGCAGGTGCTGCTGGTCTTGCCCTCTGCCAGAGAATGCCGTGGAGTCTCCCCTTGGGGTCCTCACATCCGCTTCAGAGGGAATTAAAAAATGCTGTTTGTCTGGGATTTTTTGCCTGGCTGATCACTCGAGACCCTGCTGCGAAGATCCCCTGCTGTGGTCTGCGTGGAGGTGCTCGGGAAAGTCCTCCTCTCCTGGGCAGAGGAGCAGATAGCTGGGTGCTTCCCTGCCCTGGGCCAGTGCTGCTGCTACCATTCTGTGTGTAGTCACACGTGGGCGTGGAGACACACCACCCAAAAAAAGAGGACTGGAGGAGTCCTCACCTTGGGAGTGTCCTTGGCTGGTTCCTTTGAGCCCTGAGGGTCTGCTTTCCCTGCCAGTTGCACAATCTCTTCTCCCTCCTCCTCTGTATCTGCTGTGCTACCAAATGAGACGCGCCTTCGGGCAAGACTCTTGCCTGTGAATAGCTGGAGGGAGGACTGGAGCACAGCCCTGCATATTCCCTGTGCCACCTCTGCAGTGGCTGATTGCAAGGGGTCCTTTCAGCATCCCTGCTGCTCAAAAGCATACGTTGGCAGAAAGCTGCAGAGGCAGGGGGTGGTGGGGTTGGGGAGAACGCTGATTTGGGGAGAACATGTGTGTTGGGAGCAGGGATGGCATAGGTTTGCAGCTGCCAAACAGCGCTGCTGACACCTGGGAGGAGGGAGGCAAAGGGGACATGCCAAGAGGCCCCGGCGATGTCATCGCAGCCACCCAGGTGCTCTGCTGCCTTGTCTCAGGTGCGCCGTGGGTTTTACCCCCCAAGTGTCAGCAGCCGGGAGAAGGGGAGGGGACGTCCCTGCCAGGGGACTGGCAGAGTGGGGTGTGCCCCTGCGATTCGGGGGGAGAGCCAGGCACTGGGGGCAGAGGGAGGGAGGGAGGGAAGAACAAACTTACTTTCTTCTAGGAATTCAGGGCCTCGCAGGAATACAAGGCCAGGCCTTGGGGCACTTGACAGCCAGCCAGGAGTCCATTGAGACAAAAGTCGTCTTTGATCTGCCGTGCAGTTAAAAAAGGAGATTGTTAACCTGTGCTAGACAAATAATTCCAGAGGAGCTGCTAAGCAGGAAAAGCACCGGCTGCTGGGGCTGGTCTGTTGGGGATCCCACCACCTGCATTGTTCCTCCACCTTCTGACCCCATGGGATCAGGTGGAGGTGGCTGGTGGACCTCTACTTCCCTGTGTCCCATTCCCACCGAGTGCACTGAGCCCAAGTGCGTGCGGTGCCCTGACCTCAGAGCTTCCCAGGCATAGGGCTGGGATGGGGGACCAGGGGCATGGCTGTTCCCAAACACAGACCCCAGATGGAGCAAGGACAAACCGTGCAGCTCAGGTAGCTGCTCTTAGGCCAGGCTTGGACACGGTTCTGTGGCACAAGAGGAAAGTAAGGAGCTTCACAGGCTTGCAATTGTCGCTGGCAGAGCTGCCTCACAACCCCCGGGGAGGAGGACAGGATTATGAGCCATGTGGGCTGGTGATACGTCGTAGCCATGCTGATAGTATCTGCAACACGAAAAAATTGGCACCTAAAACGGCTGCTGGGAGCAGGGAGTGGAGTTTATTCCTACAGGCAGTCCCCAGCAATCCGGCTCCTGAGGGCCTGCATTTGCAATCCCTGATTCCTATCTGTTTCCCCTGCTCAGTTAGCAAGGTGACACCTCCCAGCTTGCCTCCAAAGTCACTGAGTCTCGTAACACCTGCCCACGCTCTCCCCTAGCGAGTGCCAGAGTTTAAAATAAAGTTCCATTTCCTACATGTATTAAGTGTCAGGAAGGACCAGGGGCATCCGTGCACAGCAGCATTCGTACACAAATGCGTTTGGCTGACAGGTGCAAACATTAAAAAGCCTGCAATTTCACCGCCCAGCGCTGAGCTCTGGCTGCAAGTACTGGGAATTGCAAATGATCCCTTCTCCAGTAAACGCCGTGTGTGGCGCAAGGCAGGGAGTGCTGCAGAGCCTCTCCGGCACTGGGCTGTTGGTCCCACTCTTCCTCACGCGGCAGGAGTTGTCAGAAGGCATCTTCATTTCGCAGCTATTCAGTGATCCCTGAATTACACAAGTCTCTCTCTCGCTGTGCATTCAATCACTGACGCTGCTTCCCTCTCCCTCGGAGACTGAAGAAGTAATGCCTGGGGATCTAAAATCTGCTTTTTGCTGCAGGCGGACAGCCAGATCTGTGGTGAGATGTGACAGTGACAGGGACGGAGTGGGGCAGAGAGGCTCGATCTGACTCGAGCGCTCTGGTGGATCTGGCTGAGGAGGTTTAAGGCACTAGCGTTGTCTGCTCTGCGGCTGTCCCAGGAGATTTCTGCCCCCTGACTTGGGCTGCAGCAGCCTTCAAGCCACCGTGTCCTAGTTTAAGTTATAGCATTAGAGGGTGGGCTAACAGGGCTGAGGAGGGAGCGCTCCTATTGCCCTGATGGTAGAGGCGAAGG
Organism: Rissa tridactyla; assembly: GCF_028500815.1. Lineage (NCBI taxonomy): Eukaryota > Metazoa > Chordata > Aves > Charadriiformes > Laridae > Rissa > Rissa tridactyla. Next base: position 163,168,720 of record NC_071466.1, on the reverse strand, counting down.
GCAGGTGGCCAAGGGACAGGCACGTGTGGGAGAGCGCCAGGCTCAAGCTGCCTTGCAAACGTGGCCATAGGTTTGGGCTAAAGCCCTCACGGTTTAAAAGCCAGCATTTAACCACCTGCCTGGTGGTTTTCCTCGACTCCAAGCAGAAGGGAAATGTTCTACACTGAACGCAGGCAGGGAAGAAATAGCTGTACATGAGGAGGATCACACGCATGCCACCAACTGTCCGTAAAAACCCACACGAAAATCCCTGCGTTTCACAAGCACAGGAGCCAAGTTCTCCTCTCAGTTACAGGGGCATGTGTAGGGCTGTGGCTCAGAAGGCATCCAGCACCCGGCTGAAAGAGCAGCTTTTCCGCATGAGTAGCCCTGAATGAAGAAAGGTAGGAGCTAAGCAAACACTTTGGCCAGTACTTTCCTCCGTCTCTTTTTCTAGTCTTTCGGAAGTATGTTTTAATCAGTGCTTGCTTTCCCACACTGCTCCTTTGTAGTCTCGTTAAGTGCTGTCACTGGGGCCCATTCAAGCCTGGTGCCAGAGTAAAATTCCCAAGAGATTGATGGCGTTGCACCTGCCCGCACAAACGCTGATTTTGGCCATCATCTGATGTCTATAAACCTGCTTGCTTAATTTTTTTTTTGCGCTAGCCTGCAATGGCATCCAAACTCCCATGTGTTTCTTCATCCAAATCGGCTCCTCAGCCCACCATCTCAAACAGCCTTTCATGTCCTCCCTGCAGCATTTGTGGTTTCACCAGCAGCGAGCTCAGCTGCGAAGGTCAATCTTCCTCTCCAACCCCCACCTTTTTTTTTTTTAACGAGTATGCAAATGATGGATATTATTGGGCCACTGTGGTTTGAAAACACACGCGCACGCACACGCACATACACACGATATCTCACAAAGCCCGTGAGGGAGTTTCATAACAGAGGGAAATATTGGGAAGGTTTTATCTGATAGCGTAAGGGAAGTCTGTTAAAATGCCTTTACTGCAGGCAGCAGGAATGAGAGGCCACCTGGAGAAGTCATACAGCACCGGAGAAGGAAGCCTTGCTGGCTGCTTGCATAGCGTTCAGGGCTCTGCTGGAAAGCCCAGGCATTTTGGGGCTTTTTCAGTCTCCCATCCGCTTTGTGACAGGCAGCAAGAGGGGCTCTCTCGCTTTTTCTCAGGTTTCAGGCTTGTGCCTTCATGAGGGCATGTCTTTTGCATTTCGCTGGTTCTGTCATGCCTCGTCTGTGCTCCTTTGATTCCCCCCGCTCCCGCTCTGTGGCGCAGTATTTGCAGATGACCCCTCTAATGCTTGTTTTTCCCCTTCTTTTCTTTTTGTCATCTGGCAGGGGGACCCCATACCCGAAGACATTTATGAGATTTTGGGTGGCAGCTCAGTGCGCTCCATCAGCGACCTCCAGCGTGCCCTGCGGATAGACTCCGTAGGTAAATCTCCTCTTCACCAAACACTCCTCTATTTTTACTTAACTCTTTTGCGGGGAGGGAGGCGATATTCTGTTTTCCAGCAGGCACACTATCAACAGACCTCGCTATACATATATATGAACCATTCAGGAGCCAAGACGTGGCTATTTACACACCTCACCCCTCTGAAACCTGTAGGAGTTAAGCAACTAGATGCCTTTTTAGATCTCCTGCTAACTGACTGTTCTATCGAGGGACACTGGCTTCCAAAAATGATAGGAGATGGGCAAGGTGAGTGCCAGGAACTGAGGTCAGCACTTTTCACCCTGAGAGATGCACAGGCAGCAGGTCTTGAATTGGCTAAGGATCAGTTTAGGAGGTGGAGAAATGGGAGGTGGAAATAGGGTGACAGAGGAGGAAAGGGTTGAGCGGGTTCTCAGGTTTAGCATCCACAAAAGGCCATGAGTTCCAAGAAGCTCTTAGGACGGGAGCAGCAGAGCACGTGTCCATGGGTGAGATACGGGACAGGGGCTAAGTCAGGGTAGCGTCGCTTCACCTCCTGTCCGTAGATAAGAGCTCCGGGGGCTGCAGTGCCTCGGGGTCACTTGGCCAGGGCTGAGCGCAGCCAGCGGCAGGAGCGGCGAAGCGTGGAGGGGTCGGCACGTGTGGGAATTGGAGCACGCGCCACGGCGGCTGGGCTGGCCCAGGAATTTATTTATAAACGGTCTCTTCAGAGCGAATTCCTTTCTATTCTAACCCTGCTCCCGCCCGTCGTCCCCCGGCCCCCCCAGCTCGCCTTCTCTCTCGTGTTTTGTCTGTTTGGAGCTTTGTAATCCTTGCCGAGACACTATCTACGGGGGAACAGAATTTCCTGCTTTTGTTTCCTATGCCAGTCCAACCACTGGCGCAGTCTCAAAAGCATTCCCGCTGCCTTTCAAAACGGCCCTGGAGGGGCAGGGGGGGAAAGTGAGGGGGAGGGCACCAGCTGCGTTCAGCTATTGTTTGCCTTAGAAAGAGGCGACGAGGCTCCCCACCACCTCCACGGCCGCTCCCTGCCCTCACCAGTTCCCTCCTCCTCGTTCAGGAGCCACACAATGGGGCAACTTCCAAAATTAGCTATGCTGGATTGTCCCAGGCTGGTCCCCCCGCCCCAACCCTCTTCAGTGCTGACCCAGGGTGTAGAAGGACAACCTGGGGGAGGGAGGGACCCGGTTTTCAATAGGAGATTTGTTTCGAGTCAACAGTTGTTGCTATTTTTTCCCCCCTCTCTCTCCTCTCATCAACTCAACCTCTGCGCAAAAGGTAGCCCCCACCCTCGTTTGATAAAATGCCAGGCAGTACAGGATGGAGGGGTGGGGAAGGAGTGGCTGAGAAGATGCGTGCAGTCTGTCATGTCCCCGTGTCTAAGGAACAGCTACATCTCTATTGCAGTTACTAACCACCCTCACGGTTAAGAAATGGGCTTCTCACGTTGGCTTGAAAAGCCCAGGGGAATGAGAGAAGGCTGCAGAGCTTCGAGTCACTGGTTTCACTTCAGGTCCCAGATGGGAAAAGCTGGTCAGGGAAACAGAAAGCGGTGCTGTGAAGCTGTCTCGTTGCACCTTGTGGCTCTTATCTGCTCCCAGATAGTGACCAAGGGGCATAACCATTTGCTTGCCTTGTACAGAATACACTTATTAGCAAATAAGTGTATTAGCAAAATAACCCCAGATTGGCTGGAACTATTCCCTTGTGCTGTCCGTGCACCTGTACACGTCACAGCTGCTGCCCTCCACTGACTGCACAGGGAGCCAGGATTAGGCAGCTCCAGGAGGCAGATGAGCTGAGATACTGCTCTCCTGACCTTAGACACTAACGTAGGCGCAACCACAGAGGTGTGTAGAGGGGGGGTCATCTCCCTTAACTGTGGCTGCCTGCATAGCGTGCATGACCATCTAAGCCAGTCATCCAGACACCCTCTGTAGCCCCTGAAGAACTACATGCTCTTCTAGAGCATAATCCACCAGATCTCATTTTAGTTGTCTGTCTCAGGGTGAGATGAATGGTGCCCTAGAATTGATCACACCTCTCTAGCCACTTTAAAGGGTGTCTGCCTGTCCACCTCACACATAGTTGTTGACTGCACAGGCACATGATTTCTACCTTGTGAATATAGCCTCGGTGCACCCATCCCAAATCCTTCAGCAGTTGCTTCAGAGCTGAGTGGAGAGCAATGTCCCTGCTTCCCCTTATGAGGGCTGCACTACGGCAGGACTGAGGAAGAGGGATGGGACATGATAGGTGTGGGAAGTCTGCTCCACCGCACATCTGATAAACAGAGATCTTCCACTGGCCCCAAATTTCCCTTTAAGAAAATTGCTCCCTTGATGCTGACGTCCATTCAGCTTCCTTCAGCTGCTAAAGCGGGTCAGAGAAGGAAAGAGCTGTGGCGGGGTGGGAGCTATCTCTGAGCGCGGCCATTGTCCAGAGCTCAGGAGGGGCTGCGTGTTGGAGTGCTCCATGGGGATTATGGGCATTTCTCTATTCAGCACTTCCTATGGGAAAAAGCAGTGGGGTGGGAGGGAACTGCTGAGGGCTGGCCTGAATGCTATCTGCCTTCCTCTTCCATCGCTGACTGAACTACCTCCAAATCCTGCAGCTTAGAGTAGGATACCTTAGAGTAGGATAGGGGAAAAGCCATTTCAACCTCATTTGTCTGTTCTTCTGTTGTAAAACTGACTCTAACCTAAAGTGGCTGTGGTGAGTTGAGAGAGAGAAAGCAAGCACCCCACTTCCCACTCATCGTCCCCTTCACCTGCCCCCTCACACCCCGACTCTCCCAGTCCCAAGCCATCCCAGCAAGGCACCTGGGTGTTATATACCAAACTTTCTTCTGCTTCCATCTGGTCTTTGATCCTCCTTGCTGTATCCTGATCTTAGCCAGCTGATCTGAATCCCTCTGCTACTCCTCTCTGACATCAGAAAGCCCTGCCGTAGGCCTTGTCCTTCTTGAGCTGGAGTTTTCCTGTCCCAGACCTGACTGGGACCCCTCTTTCCCTATAGGCTTGCTGCTTTGAGCTGCCTAATCTGAGCCAAGAGCAAACCTAGAGTCTCCATGCCCCAGCACAGCTGTGACCTTGCTGGTGGATTTACACCTAGCATGACGTACTGGGGCTGTGGCTTATCCCACATCTCTGCACTTTGCCTGATGAGCAGAGCACAAGCGCCTCCCATCTTCTCCTGCCTCTACCTGGTGCTATTAGGTCATGTCTTTCCCTTTTCAGAGGAGGATAGCTCGAGCCTGGACCTGAATGCAACTCAGCCTGGTCAAAACCCCGTGGCCCTGTCTCGAGAGCGACGAAGCCTAGGTGAGTCAGGGGTGTTGCACCTTGTGATTGTTGGGGTACTCACCTGAGAAGCTGTGGGTGGGTGCAGATGCATGCCTGAGATATATGTTGGTGGGGGGGTAGTGGTTATAGTGTGCATGGATGTGTAGACAGATGAGAAGGAGGCTCTGGGCCTCATGTAGGAGCTGGGTGTTACGCTTCAGGAGGGCAGGAGAGGGAGTCTGGAGCTCTGCAAGCTGCTCTTCTTTAAATCCTGCTGGTGCTGATTTGCTCTTAAGAAGTGTCATCTCCTACCTAGGACTGCCCCTCCAGTGAGAAGCATCTTTTTACTGGGGGCTCCTCCACAAGGCACGGTTCTGTCCAGGGAGGGAGCTGGAGGGGTGGGAGAAGGAGAAAGAACATGAGTGTGTGTGGGAGAGCCGTGTGGGGTCTTTCTCTTCCAGTAGAGGTGGCTGCAGTGGGTTGGTAACAGCTGCAAAGGCCCTTTCATCTCCCATTCTTCTCTTGGCCCTCCATAGATGCTCTGGCAGCAGCAGAGCCAGCTGTCCTCGCAGAGTGCAAGACGCGGGCGGTGGTCTTTGAAATCTCCCGCAACATGGTGGACAGCACCAACGCCAACTTTGTGGTGTGGCCGCCCTGCGTGGAGGTGCAGCGCTGCTCCGGGTGTTGCAACAATCGCAACGTGCAGTGTCGACCCACCCAAATTCGCGTCCGGCACATCCAGGTAAGGGAGACAATTCCCACCGCTGCCTCCTCATACAGCCCACCTCCATCCCCCAAAAACCCCCCAAACCCCAAAACCCCCCAAAACCAAAACCACAGTGGTTCTCGGGTGCAAGGCTCGCACAGCGGCCTGTTCCCTCACACCCCCTCTGCAGTCACGTCTTCTGCGTTAGCCATGGAGCGCTGCAGCCCCTGGCGCGGGGTGACATCCCTGCCAGCTGCTGGGAGGGCTGGTGCTGTCCAGCATCTGGGGACTGTCACCACAGCAGAGCCACAGGGCACCGGCCCCAGCTGCAGCTCCCTGCTGCCGCTCTTTCTGTGGCCGGAGGTGGCCTGGTCTGCTGTGTTAGAGCAGAAGAAACAGGATGCTTTCATCGCGGGAACTGTTTTTGATGCAAAAAGTGAAGGGCTTGCAGTGGCAGTCTCCGTCCCCGCCCCTGCTGCTGCAGCTTCTTCCCAAGAATGTGCACTGGAGCAGCTTCTCCTCTTTCTCAGCCCCATGGTTACCTCCTGACCCGCTCCAGCAGCAACCAGACACCTGACGGCTAACCCCTTGCTCTGATCCTGCCCTCCTCACAGCTACCAGTGGTCTCCTCACAGCTTCCTCCCAGACAGCTCGTTTAAAAATAATGCTTATCCCGTCCTAATCCGCTGCCTGAGCCGTAAGAGACTCCCCCAGGCAGGCGGCAGAGGTTAGCTGGGAGAGGTTGTATTCACACAGCCCTTTTCATCAGGAAATTCCTTTCTCAGAAAAGCCAGGCGGAATGAGGGAAAATTGTGGGGGGGAGCAGGAGTTGTTTTTGTGGAAAAAACAAGTGAGAGGTCAAAAGCCAGCCTGAAAAAGTGACCTGGAAATGGTTTCTTTGAGGACAGAGGTCTCTCTATTGTTTGGCTGGAAGTGTTTGTCTAGTGAGCAGCGTGTGGTCTGAAGCGTGTGGAGTGGGCTTTCAAGGAAAGATAAACAGCCTGGCTGCTTCGGCGCTGGCTGAGGGATGCTGCTGGGGGCAGTGGGTTTGGAGGAATTCAATTCCAGACGCGCGGCAGAGCAAGTATTTATAGCTTGCGGAGCACTTCAGGGACTGCGGTCTTCTAAGATAAGCTGAGTGGGGTCAGGCTGGGCTGCTCCTGGAGTGGGAGGACCCCCTAGAAAGCTCGTGCCCTGTGGTGGGATGTGGAGCAGTGAGTCTTCCCTCTGACTCAGCACTGGTGGAGAGTCCAAGGGAATTTCCAGAGCACCACCTATCCCGTGAAACACAGAGCTGAGGGCTTCAGCCCTGTGAGTTATTAAAGAGCTTGAGACAAATTCAGACAGGCCTCAGCAGAGCGGGTGAAGCTGCGTTTGCTTGCATCGGGCCTGAGTTTTTCTCCTTTTGCCCTTCCTGTAGGATCCTGTGGGAATTAATTCTGGTTGCCCCTAGGTCTCTGCCATCACAGCTGTCAGAAACAGGCTAGCGTGTTCTGCGCATCCCATGTTTCTGTCCGTGATCAACCAGCCATCCTGCTTAAGCAGTGGCAGTAGTTAGGAGTGGGGGAAATAACCAGTCACATCCAAACTTGCCCGGTCTAGGTCTGCTCTGCTGGTGTGCGCAGAATTAGCTCCCGTACACACCACCCCTGAATTTGAACTGTGCTCTATAAACTGCCTTCTGACCCTTTAGGAAGAAAGCCAGTACTGAAGGGTACTGACACTGATTATTTTTACTGAGTGGGAGCTGCAGCTGTATTCATCTTTTGCTTGCCTCTCTCTTCCCAATAGGTGAACAAGATCGAATTTGTCCAGAGGAAGCCAAAATTCAAAAAAGTCGTTGTGCCTTTGGAGGACCACGTGCAGTGTCGGTGTGAAGCAGTGTCCCGTCAGCCCCCCAGGAACAGCCGGCCAGGGCCACGTGAACAGAAACGTAAGGATCTTGGCATTAGTGGAGCGGAGGGAGGCGTGAGAAGAGAGGCTGGGGAGAGAGGAAAGAGCCCTCCACTGTTTTTAATCTGCTTAGCTCCAGTGAATCCCATGGGCCTTCACTGGTTTATACCAGCTGAGGGACATTTCCCAGGATGTCTGCCTGCCAGCAAGGGGCTGAAACAGAGGGAAATGAAGGAGGGGAAGGTGAGAGGTGAGAGGAAGGGCATCGTGGGAAAAGGGAGAGGGCAGAGACGGTGAAGAACAGAGGACAAGGGACAGAAGAATAGGAGAAGGAAGCCTTGTGGCCCTCCTGTTGCAGAGCTCTTTGTTGATAGCGTGTGGAGAAAGGTATTTCAACGTGACCCGGCTGCCCCTCGCTGTACAGACACTCTCCTCTCTGTTTTGGCAGGCTTGTCGCCATCGTTCACCACAGCCGCTGTCTCACAGAGGCAGCGAGTACGCCGACCGCCGGTGCAGAAGAGGAAACATAAGAAGTACAAGCATGTCAACGATAAGAAAGTGCTGAAAGAAATCCTCGTAGCATAGAAGTGCTGGCAGGGGAGAGAGAGCACAAGGCAGGTAACAGCAAGCTGCTTTTCCCGTTGGGAGAAATGCTCTCCCAGGACACAGTTCTGCCTGAGCACCTTGGACGCTTCCCACAGCACCAACCACTCATTCAGTGTGGGGCTTCTGCAGGGCCTGGGTGTGATAAAGCCCGGGTTGAAGGAGGGGGAAGGACTAGGCTGGGACCCAACGCATGCATCCTATTTATGGCTTTATAGCATAAATAGGTGGAAGGAGAGGTGGAAGGAGAGGAGGTCTTCCACTTCGCAGAGGTGGAAGGATCATGCTGCAACCATACTCGCTCTCTGGCCCTGCCCTCTCCTTTCTCTGCCTCCCTTACAGGCAGAGAGCGCGCCTGACTTCTCTCTACACCTAAATCCCCTTGGGGTCCATGTAATTCATCTCTTCTGTGGAGCAACTTCTGTTCTCCTTTCTCTATTGATTCTCCGTTGAAAGCAGAGAATTAATGTTGCTCCGGGGATCCCTTTTCCTTTTATTTCATTAGTTGAGTTGGCAGAAAGACTGAAAAGAAAAGCAGCAACACTTTTGGTTCATCTCTCTCCTAGCGGGAAGCCTGCATGCATAAGAAGGGTCATACCAGGGGAAAGGAGAACTGGAATCTCTGGCAAGAGATCTGGACTTTGTCAGTCCAGGGTCTGATTCTTCTCTCCCTGACTTGTGTAAACAGGAGTAATTCCCTCGTCATCAGAAGAATTTCACTGGTACAAGGGAGAGGAGAATAAGCCCTGGTTCCCCATGAGAGGGAAAGCTGCAGAAAAGAAAGAGTAGCCAGGGCATGGACCCGAGGAGCTGAATCTAGCGAGAGGTGGCACAGACTAACAGGGAAAGCCCTGGCTCAGGACTCAGCAGCTCCAGCTGTGCCGCAGCCCTTTGAATGAGCCCGGGCCGCTCGCTTCACATTCCCTTGCCCTCGCCTCAGGAGAGGGGATGATGGGCTTCCACCCTGTGGCGTTTCAGGAGATGGGGATGAGGGGCACCAGGCGGTGTCTGGGGATTGGTATTCCCACGCTTAGCACTACGAGGGCTCTGATTATCCTGATCCTCCTGGCCAGCCCGAGGTTCCCAGGGTAGAAATTATGCAAACCCATGCAAATCTCAGCTCTGGCTCAAGCTGTCCAGGGGAAAAAATAGAGAAGGTCAAAAGCCCTCTTGGGCTTCTGATCTGGCACTTCAACACAAACATTTCCAGAGGAGAAAATGGGAGAGGAGGGGAGTTGCAGGGACAGAGGGTTACATATTCTAATGCCGTGTCTGTTTTTGTTTCACTTCCAGGTTTATTTAATGTATTTGCTGTATTGCCCCCATGGGGTCCTTGGATTGATAACTTTTCCTCTTTGTCCGTCTGCCTCGACGTCTGATTCAGACGGCAATTGGTGCTTCCCTTTCCATCAGTGGACCTTCTCCCACCAAAGCCTCTCCCTTCTTTCATTTATTAGCATAATTGTAAAGTTTTACACACAAGAAAAAAGGATGACAAACATGACCTATATATATATATATATATGAGAAAAGAACAAAGTACAAATAAAACCATGAACCCCGACAGCCACAATACGCAACGAGGACAGGACAATGCCTTCCCTGCTCCAGAGGACAGGATGGAAAATGTGAAAAGGAAAGTGGGTCCAATTTCTTCGAAGAGGAGAAGAAAAACAAATGGACAGAGGGTGGAAGGGGAATATTCTCTCTTTGCCTCCTGTTTCTGGTAAGGCTGGGGGCCCGCCTGAGATCAACACTTGCACTGGACCTACCTTTTGAAAACAGGCATATCTCAGATTGCTAGCAGCGACCGATGATGGAAAATGCACTAAGGACTTTTATCGCCCTACCTGGACAGATATGTATTTTTAACATGTGGGCGTATATTTTATTTTAAAAAAGAAAAACCAAAACCACTAAGATTTACAACATCTCGGGGAAACAGAACAGAAAAAAAAAAACAAACCACAAACAACAAAGAAGCCAAATGCATTCCCCCCCTCCCTTTCCCCTCCTGCTCCTGGTGCTGACTGGAAGGTGTTTGGATCGTGGGGAAGGAGCAGACAGCGGCAGAATCGTCTCCACGCCCCCGGCCCCTGCCAAGGGGAGCCATTTTTGCACATGCTGGTGGAGAATTCAACTTTCCAGGCTTGGACTCAAATTATTTTTTAATTTTGCTCTGTATGTGTGCGCGTGTATCTGTGTGTATATATATATATATATATACGTGTGCGTGCGTGCGTGTGTGTGTATGTGTATTTATACATACATATATAAATATATATATATATATATATGTTCTTAAATGGATTTCATTCCCCGGTGGCAGGAAGCTCGGCGGCACATGCACGCATCGGCTTCGTTGGGCCGGCAGAAAAGCACACTGTTAGTGCAACGTGCCTGCGAGGTCCGAGACGGGACGGGCAGAGACATCATCTGATCTCTCTCTGTCTTGTTGCCCTTTTCTCTCACTCTCCACCAACCCCCCAGCACAACTTCCTTGCAGGAGGCGAAGCGGCACCACAACAAGACCAACAACGGCCAAACTTAGAAGCATGACTTAATCTCCATGAGCTGTCCTTGCCTGCTCTGTGGTCCTCAAAGCAGAATCACGCCATTCCCTCGAGGTTTTTAACCCCTTCACGGGTGTCCTGCACACCATCTCTTCACTGCTCTCCCCCTGCTGATGTCCCCGCATCTCCCATCGTTTTCCTCACATTTTCCCTCTCAAATTCCTTCTGGATTTTTGCCCGTTAGGTGTTCCCAGCACACCTAGCTTGGAAGTTGGTCTGTGTAGATATAGAGAAGGAAATGAGGATGGTCTTTGCAGTTGGCAGCAGTCATCTGAGACAGAAATGAGCTCTTCTAAGCGAGGAGGACTCGGAGGGCAACTGGATGGTCAGTTGTTGAGTTCCTCCCAGGCCACTGCCTGCTCCAGAGGAGGGAGGAGGACTCTGTGTGCGGGGGCTATTTCTGCACACCTAATACTCACTCGCCATTAGCAGAAATGTTACGTATGATGGGAATTTCCAGTGTCACCTTGGGGTCCCGGCCCCGGATCATGCCGTGCTGGGCACTCCAGAGTTACACATGAAGAAAGTGCCTGAGCAGAGCTGGCGCGGCAGCCCTCCCCTTCCCCTCCTGCCTCCAGCCGCTTCCCCCCTCGCACACACACGCACCCCTGTTTTGGGGCAAAGCCCCCAGCGGGAGCTGGGGGAAGGAGGTGAAGCTGTGACCTGAGAGCTGCCACAAGTTGTGGAGGGACCCAGCCCTCGCCTCCTGCAAGCCCAGAGCACTTCTCCTACCACCGCCGAGGCAGCACGTCGCTCCCTCCCTCCGTCCCCAAGCCCTCAAGTCTTAAGACACTTTGTTTTCCTGTTCCAAAATCTGTTTCCTTTGGTTTGTAAAGATGTTGAGGTTTTATTTTATTTTAATTTTTTTTTTGCCTTTTTTTTTAAATGTAAGATTAATTTATACTCAGTACTGTATTTAAAGTTGTAAAAAAAAAAAAAAGGAAAAAAAAAAGAAACCACCTCTCAAACAGCATTTTCTCTTTCTTTTGTGAGCTGAACAAAATGCAGAGGCCAAACCAGCTCACCGTGGGGCAGAGCAGGCTTCCTAGGGCCTCCAGTTTCGTTTTCAGGATGCTTAATTCTGAGATTGCAGAGAGAAGCAACCAAAGCTGGGAAAATCCTGGAAGCCCACGCGCAGCCCTGCCCGCAGCCGGTGGTGCCACGCTCCGCCTTCCCGCCCGTCGCCCAGCGCTCGGGCTGGGTTGAAATGACTCAGGTGTTGGGGATTTCATCTCAAAGAGCTCCCCTTCTCCGTAGCTGCTCTGTTCCGACACCCGGCCAGAATTTCCCTGTGCTTTCATCCGATCTCCGGATTCCTCTGCTTTGAAAGGGCTTGGGACAGTCGGCGGTGTTTACACTCCCCAAAGCTGTACAAACAGTCGGCCCCTTCCCTCGTTAGTCACATCGTCTAGACAGCGGCGGTCCTTCCCTCGGTCGGAAAGGCCGTTGCATTTCCCTTTCCTCCTGGCAAGGGGCACTCGGGCACGAGGCCGGGGGGAGCCAAGGCAGCCGCTGCCCCGTACCTCAATTTCAGGGCCCCCCCCCCCCCGCACACACACAGCACCCCTAGTGCAGCGTAGAGCCAAGCGGGGGCTTGTGCTGCAATGGTGAGCCTGGGGAGCTCGGTCTCCGGGTGTGCTCCCAGCTGTCCTTGGTGGACAAGCCTGGCACTCCCAAGTGTGCTCCTTGCTCCAGCACGGTTCATTTTGGGGTGAGGACACGTTTTCCCTGATCCTCTGAAGGGAGCTGGAGTAGGGGTGAGCTCCATCCGCCCTCGAGGATGGAAAGCACGGGCAAAATCACAGCAAGGATAATAATCACATCCCTGCTCTGACTTCCTTAGGATAACCCGGTGACAAGAAAGGTTTTTGGCGTGAGGCTTTTTTGAGCTTGAGGGCCTGTCAGGAGGGATTTTGGGGAGCGAGGGGTGCAAAGAGGGGTACAGGAAGCATGGGTGCATCAGCCTGGACCGGGTTGGGGTGGGATGAAAGACTTGGCATCCCAGGGGGCTGGCAAACTGGGGCTGGGGGTGGGAGGAAAGGCATGCAACCCCATCCGCAAGCATGCACCTCTGCTTTTAACAGCTGGAAATGAATAGGTGCCGAAAGAAGCTGCGGGCCCGGGAGCCTGGAGCTGACACCTCGGCAGCTGGCCCGGACGCCGTTTGCTCGCCGCGCCTTGGCACCCATTCAGCACGGGTCAGCGTGGGGCGCAGGCAGCTGGAGCAGCTGCTTTACATCCACCCCGCAAAGCCAAGCTCGGGAAAGAAATCCCGAAACAAGCCCCGGGAGGGCTGCAGCACGCCGCCAGAAAGCATCTCCTCCAGCTTGGCTCACTTGGTTGCTACAGGTGATCTCGGAGGAGCCCAGGGAGCCTTGGCAACTCTCCCTGCTTTAATTGCTTCGGCTGCAGCTTCACCTAAAGGCCCGGCCTCGGGATGTGTCATTCCACAGGAGGTTCAGCTTTTGCTGGAGGAAACGCATCCAGCCTTGGAGGCGGCAAGAGAAGCTTCGGCGGTGGGTCCTCCTGCGAGAGCACGGCTCCCAAAAGTATCAGGCACACAGGAGCGGGAGCTCGATGGGACATTCAAATGTAAAAAGCAAACCTCCATGTTTTAAAGCCAGGCTTGGGGGTTTTTATCATTGAGGATCTTCCAGAGAAGTTGTGGATGCCCCATCCCTGGAAGTGTTCAAGGCCAGGCTGGATGGGACTTCGAGCAACCTGGCCCAGTGGGAGGTGTCCCTGCCCATGGCAGGGGGGCTGGAACTAGATGATCTTTAAGGTCCCTTCAAACCCAAACCATTCTGTGATTTGCAGTGCTAAAGCCATTGTGTGGCCAAACGAAGCAAAAAATCAATTTGCAAGTGTTTCCTCACCAGGCCCAGGAAGACCCTTGACTGCTTCTTTTATTGTCACTCAGGAATACGAACTGCTTAAAGTCTCCCCCCCACCTGGCCATGGCTTGAAGGAAGAGCCTTCTTCAGCCCAGCCACGTGGCACGAAGCCCACACAGGTATTTCCCTCCCCGTGCTTGGCTTGTGCTTCCCTGGCATAAGCCGTCCCCGCCATGGTGGCCACCCTGTCCCGCTGCCCTCCCTGCCCACGCTCCAGATGTGCCTGGGAGAGGGCTTGGAGGGAGCCGTTGCCATCCCGTGGGACCCCGGGGTTGGGATGGGAATGTGTCAGAGGGTGGCCCCATCTTGCTGTCCATGCACCAGTGCCTGGTGGGCCCTGGGGGCGGAGAAGCTGGCTGTGCCAAGGGAAAAGCCGTGTACAAAGAGGGAGGAAAATATGAAGGATTAAAAGCTATTTAAGAAAAAAAAAAACCCCAAACCCAAAATGCCCTTGCCCGAGCGTGCAGCTGTTCCCCGCTCGCCTTCATGTGAACCGTGACCAAACGACGCTGCCCCTCCCCGAGCCATGATCTGCCCGTGACCAACGGAACTTCTTGCAGCCTTGGGAATCTCCCATCTTAAAAGACATTGGGAGGAAGCCAGGCAGCCTCGGCTGTTTTCAGCTTTCATCACAGGGCTAAAGGAACAACAGACACCCCCCCTCCCAAAAAAATGAGCAAGAAGAAGGCAGGAAGTGGAGGGAACCCCAGACCTTGGGGCCTCCCTGCAGGCAGTGCAGGCACTGGGTTAAGGTGCGAGCCCCACTCGCAGTGGTGGGTCTGTGGGGCTCTGGGCAGAGGAGCCAGGGGGGCGAAGAGACCAAAATATACAATTATGGCAGGGCTCACCTACCATTTTTCCTCCCCCAGCCGGGCAGATACCAAACAGCCCTTGGGTTCGCAGCAAAGGCCATGGGGAAGCCCGGAGGAAAGTAACCTCGAGGGAAATGACCCCCTTGTAATTACTAACTCAATAAAAGAAGCTGTTTGGAAGCGATTAAGCAGAAACCCAAACACAGCGGGGACCCGGGCAGCGGGGAGGTTTGTGGCTTGACAGTCAATGACGCGTGTTTCAAAATGTTTGCTGTGATTTATTTTTTTTTCGCGCATGCTGCAAAAATAACGGACGGATGGTGCAGAGATGCTGGGCAAGCAGCTCCACTGCAGGTCTTGCCCCAGCAGCTTTGGAAAATCCCAAGTTCCCAAATGCCCCGACCTTTGGCCCTGGCCACCGCTGGCCGATGCAGTCAGTGAAGGCAAGCTCTGTCCTCCAGGAGCTCTGCTCTGGTGTTTTCCACACGAGGACAAACTATTTTTCAGGATGAATCCCGGCACAGACCTGGGGAGGAGCAGAGGGGAAGGTGTTAGCTACTGCTGGTCCCTGCAGCCCAGAGCCGGCTGCGAGCGATGGCGTCGGAGACAAAAGCAGATGGCATCAGCGCAGGAAAAGGTTTGATGAATGAACCAAGGTGCGTTCTGAGAGAGAAGCCCTTATTCAGACCTGTGTGCCTGGTCGCAGCTCGCGGCCGGCCGGAGGGCTCTGGATGTCCCAGAGGGGATCTTCTCCCCCAGCAACGTCAGGCTTCACTCCATGAAGGTCCAGCACATGGATGGCCCAGCATACACGCATGGGGTCATATGTGAACCACACCACCCACCCACACGAGCGCTTTGGCTGCCCAAATTGGGCAGGGGGCAGTAAGGGGGCACTCTGCAGCGCCCATGGCAGGCGGGATAACTCTCTCTCCCCTCCATCGGGACAGGGCCGGGGTCCCCCAGCGCAGGCAGGGCTGCACAGGGGACAACGGAGCTCAGCCAGGCGTGCGCAGCCGGGTGCGGAAGAGGTCCCGGGGATGGCCATGTCCATGGAGGGGATTTCACCACTCCCCAGGGTGAAATCTGGGGATTTGACCTCGGCTGGGGATGCCAGCAGGCTCCATGGATGTCAGCGGGTTGGCGGGGCACTCAGGAGAGCTGGCATCTGGGACACTGGCTGCCCCTAGAAAGGAGGGCAGGGAGGTTTGCCATGAGCCGACACACGCTGGCTTGATGTCTGTGAGGAAAAGCCCCAGGAGGTGCCTGCGTTTCTGCGAGGTGCCCGCAGTGCCCCAAGCCCTGGGCTGGCTGTGCCTGTCCCAGGAAAGCAGGATGGGGACCAACCACCCCCCTCCCGCGCCGGTGTGGCCCCGGGAGGGCATCTCTCGGGACAGGGCGGGGCTCTGCAAAGGGTCCTGCACCTTTACAGCCCGCAGAGGTGTTATTTAGGTGGAAAAAGCGTTTCACCGTGATGATGGAAATTGTTTGTAGTTCACTAATGGACTGAGGAGAGAGAAAAAGAGAGAGAGAGAGAGAGAAAAGACCTTCCTTCCCTCTGACAGGTTCAGGAATTTTTTCCACTAATCAAGAAGAAAAACAAAATGCTTGTGCGGGGAGGGCGAGGGGAGGAAAAGGGGGGTCTCCCTGGTGTCCCATAAACCCGGTGGCCGTGGACAAAACACCAGGATGGCAGCGTAGCCTTGCCCTGGAAAGTTTGAGGCAGCGCTGGCTGGCGGAGCGAAGGGGGAGCGCATGTCTCGCTTGCGGGGGACCCCGCTTTGGGGCATCCCAGGCTGGGCGAGGGGCAGCTCCCTCCCAGCAGGATGCACAAACCCAGAGGAGGCTCTTGGTCTGCAAAGGGCAGGGCCAGCACCTGCTGCGGCCAGGTGGGTGGCCAGTGGGTGGCCAGTGGGGCAGGTTTGTCCCCAGGGAGGGATGGGGGAGGCTCTGCTTGTCAGAGCATCCCACCGGCTTTGTCATCCTGTCATTTTCCTGGGGCCGCTGCGGATGAACTGTGGCGTGACTGTTGTAAAAGGATTGAAATGGACCCTCTTTGCGTTCAGGTTTGGCTGGGACGAGGCTCTCCCGGCCCCGCTGAGGCTGGTGTGAACAGCCCAGTAATCGAATAAAGCATTTTCCCACCCCGGCCGCCTTCAAGTGCGTTAAATGAAACAGAAAGGAGCAGCTGAACAGGATTTGCGGTTTTTCCCCATGATACATATTTTCCCTTTTCCATGGATAGTCCCACTGGGTATGCTGCGACCTATTGTACTTATTTATTTACTCAGGTTTTGTAGATGGTTTCAAAGCTCATGGCCAGGAAGGAGCAACCAGATGCTGCTACCGTGTGGGATAGAAAACTTGCCCCAGTTTCCCGCTCTGAACACAGATGCAGAGCCAGGTGCAGTCCCCAAACCCAGAGCCAAACCCCGTTTCTTCCCTTCCTTCCCTGCTCTAACCCAGCCATTAGAAAGTCGGATATTTGATTGCAAGTTCATCCTGTGTGGTTTTTTCCCAAGAAAGAGGTTATCTGGTTGGAGTGGTTTGGGTTAAGGAGCTGCTTCTCCTTTTGGAGAGAGGGCCGGGTTGGGTGGATGGGTGTAGGAGAAGCCCTGGGAGCTCAGAGGCTTCCCCACTGCCATGGGGAGGGAGAGCAGGGGCCAATCCACCACCAGCCCCTGATGAAGGCCAGCCAGCAACAGAGGATTTTTGCCAGCTGGAAAACATGAATATTTATGAACCTGGATTAAAAAAAAACCACGCAACCAAATCTCTAAGGAATCTGGATGCATGTGAACACCCATCCGGGAAGCAGAGGCCCTGGGGCCGCAAACGCTGGGAGCTGGCAGGGTGCTGCGGTGCCCTCTGCCCTGCTTCACCTGCGCTCTGGGTGCAGCCGGAGAAGGATGTCATCGCTGCTGGCAGCGTCCCTGGCATTTGGGGTGCTCGTGGCCACAAAACCAAAGCGTCACAAGCTTGACAGGCAGCCACCTTACACCTCCCAGCCTGCGGTCCCGTTCTTGGGTCACAACAGTTGAGTGCGGCAGACACAGCCATTTTAGTCAGGCAGGACACAAACACCAGGGTCTGGAGGGGACCTGGCGCGGTTGGGTTTTTCAGAAGCAGGAACATGTACGTGTAGGTGACTCTACCTGCACAACCAGGACCAGAAGCACCCAGCTGTGTATACAGCACCCAGGAAAGCTGCTCCACTGCAAGCTCCCCACCTGTGTTCGATGGGCTGGTGGGTCCCCTTAGAGACCAGGACATGACAACTTCCCTACCAGGCCTCCTGCTGAGCGGGATAAGGCAGGTGGGCCCTGAACCTCAGGTGTGATGAGTCCTTATTGAATTTTAATGGAGGGAAATAAGAGCCTGATGAGACCGGGATGTCTACACTCAACTGGAGCTGGTACCATCTGTGACTTACTGCAGGCGAAGGTAGGGGTGGAAGCGGTCACTGGAGTTCTTGAATTTGGGACACCGACAAGCTCTGCTGCTCCCCAGGGCTGGTAGGACCTGGCTCCCTGGGGTATGTGTCACTGGATAGGAGAGGTCACAGTGCCAGGTGCTGGCAGTATCAGAGGCTCTCTGGGTATGGGTGTCTGCATCTCAGGTCTCCATCACTCGTATGGGGCGGCAATAGTTCCCATCCACAGGTTTGAAAATGGACCTAAGACGTTTGTGTGGAGCTGCAAGAACCAGCTACTGGGAGACAGAGTGAACTTGTAAAGGAGTAGGAGGGTGAAGCTAAGCCTGAGAAAGGCAGGGGCTGCTTTTTGGGAGCTTTTTCTTTCACTCCTTTTCACTCCTTTCCACCCCTCACCCAAAGACCCCTTCCACTTGCCAGGAAACTTGGTCGGGGCAAGCATTTTGCCACCTGGCTTAAGCACGCACCAGTCAAGGAAACAATTCTGCAATTGAAAGAGGAAATCTCGGTCCCGGCTATTTCCAACCTTTATTGTTTGTTACTCAACTCATGCATTACACAGACCAGTAAGCAAAGCAGCAAGATTGCAACACTATGCATGTGCTTTCAGACATTTAATTTTAGCATTGCAAGAAGGATTTGTGGTATCGAGAAAGCCCAGTTCTAAGGAAAGAGGAAACCTGTGATTCTGACACTTGATTTTGACCATAAAAGGAAGCAGATCATTTGGGTGACCTAACAGGTTTAGTCATTCAGGCTGCAATCCCTCTGGGAGTCCAACAAATCTCTGCTGGGGTTTTCCCATTCACAAGGACCTGGGTTGCTTGGGAGCCCTGATCAGGGCTGAAGTCCTTGAGCGACCGGAGCTTTGTTCCTCAGATTAAGCTCCTCATCTTTGGACCTTTGCTCTGGGCAGCACGGGACTCACACACACCCATTCCCAAGCAATCTCAGTCCGGGACAGGCTTTGCCAGCGCGTGTCAGACCTTGATGCTGTTTCTTCTACGGACCCTGGGTCATTACATGTGTTTATAAGGTGCTGGTCAACATGTCGTTCAAAATCTTCCCACCTTTCCCTGATATCAGGGCCCTCCTCGGCTGCACATGTAAAAGGCGGTTTGAAAAGAAGTTGAATTTAAGGAACTTAGGAGCAAATGGAGCTCCTCCTGGAGCTCCTGCACAGCACTAGGGACTGAGTTCAAAGTTGCAGAAGCCCCTTTTGCCTTGTCCTGCACCGAGCGCTCTTCCACAGCGTGGCTTAGTCCCCTTCCTTTTGGGGGTTAAAAGGACCTCTGCGCTGTGAAGAAAATTGGGACTGATGCGTGGCAGCTCCTCTCTGCAGAGACAGGCCCCAAGACAGGGAGGACCTGTCTCCACGTGGGGCGAAGGCAGCTCATCTGGTGTTGACTGCAGTCCCGCAGATACCCCGACCCTTGTTGCACAGGGGATTCCCCCCGCCAGAAATACACCAAAGAAATACACAAATCTAAAAAAATAGCAGTGGCTTGGCGGTAAGACCCACACCGCCCCCAAACAGACCAACCCTAAACAAACCCCAGACCTCACCAGTTCCTCGCCCCGGAGCTGCCAGGGCGAAGGCGGTGGGCACTGGGATGAGGTTGGGATCCCTGCTGCACACCCAGTCGTGGGATGCACCAGCACCCAGCCTGTCCCAATTTTCTCCCCACTGGCTGCAGGGGGGGCTATCGCCGGGCCTGCCCAGGCCCCAGGGACACGACTGCACTGGCTGCTTCCTAAAATGCAGAAGCACTCCTGGGTTTGGGTTTGGTTTGGTGTTTTTTTTGAAATCTTGCAGATATAACATGCTTTCAATTCCTCAAAAACGGGGTTCTGCATGTGACCAGAGGCACCATCCTCTTTCCTCCCCATCCCTTCCCCTTCCACCAGCACATGTGTCTGCAGCTGGTGATGGGAGCCGGGGAGTCTCCTTCTCCTTCTTTTTAGCCGTCCACGGGGCTGCGACGTGTGCCCATTTCATTGAGAAAGTTACCAAACGCCGGCAGGTTGTGAAAGGGGAAAGCGGGAAGCTGGAGAAGGCAGAACAGGGGTGTGTTTGAAAGAAAGAAAGAAATCTTTCTTTTCCCGAGTACCTGGTTATGCAAGAACCCAAGGATCTTGGTTTGACCGTGAGAAAAAAAACATCATGACAAAGTGCTGGCCAAGGGTCAGTGTTGGCCCTGTTTGGTTTGTCGTGTCGATGAAAAAAAGGTGGGGGCGGGGGGAGAAAGAAAGAAAAGAGCTCTTCTTGCTGCAGCAATTGAAATTGGACTAGAGATCCCGTCTCATGGCTGCAAGGGTGGAAGGGCTGGGAGCGGGTCCAGGCAGCTGGCTGAGGGGAACCCTTGGGCTCTGTGCTTTTTTTGGGGGGTAAAGCAGGGCTGTGGGTGCTTTCCTCCATCCCTGAGAGCTGAAGCATGCCAACAGAAGGAGGGTGTCCCCTGGGATCCTCCATCACCGTGCTGGTTCCCGATGGCAGCTTGGGAGCAGGGGAAGTGCCAATCATCCTTCGCTTCCCTGGACCCAGTGAGAAGCTCAGTCTGGCTGATGGGTTGGAGATTGTGGAAAAGGAAGGGGCTGGAGAAACATGCTTATTGAGAGCTAAATTCAACTGCGCAGACCAGGGTAACTTCTACTCCCATATATCCCTGTCCTCCTCGTGCACAACCCCCCAGTGGGGAAGAGAGCGGGGCTTCCTCATCCAGTGAAACCCTGGACTGTGAGACCTGAGCGCGAAGTCCTTGCAGTGTGTCTTTGCCGGTTGGCCGTGGTGTCCGAGGGCAGGACACGTGGACTTGGCAAGGCTCCGCAGCCTTTCATCCTGCAGCAGGTGCCCCCGAGCCCCCCAGTGTGCGTTCACGCCAGCGCGTCCTGCTGCAGGGCCAGAGCGTGGGGGCAGTGCCAGAGAAGACGCTCCGGGGATACAACCGGGAAGGTCAAAACGTTGGACAGGTGCCGGGAAAACAGGCCACGACAGCCAGGGAAAGTGGAGACGCCAAGGGGCCGGGTTGCTTTCATCTAGGCACCTGGTGGCCACGGGGGGCTGGTCCAAGCTGACCCCTTGCCCTGATGCTGTGGCTGAGCTCACTGGGGAGACGGCGATGGAGGCGAAGCATGGGTGCGCAGGTGGCCGGAGTGGCCACCCGTGGGTGCCCTGTCCCCCCCGCTGGGCTGTTTTGCAGTTACCGGCCAAGGCAGGAATGCCAGGAATGTGAAATCCCGGCACGCTGCCCTGTCGTCTGCTCCCCCCCCCCGGGCTGCCCCCCACATCTCCGGCCCGTCACAAGAACAGGATATTCACCCGAGCGACACACACTCACACACGTCTTGTTATCAGGAAAAAACACTCAGTCAGCGTCTGGAATGGGCTCTGATTAACCGTGTGGCCACCGGGCCTTCTTCGTGGGGCCGGGGGGCAAAATGCCCCCTGGTCGTGACAGGGTACGGGCAGGAGGGTGGCAGCAGGTTGGAGCCACCGGGGAGGGCTGGAGGTGGGCATCGAGTGCTGGCACAGCCCTGCCATCGCCCAGCGGTCCCTCGTCCCCTGCTCTCCCCACTGGCAGAGCTGCAGGGCAGCGGGACGAGCCTCTACAGAGGGGACCATCCAGCCCCATGGTGGGGGTTGTCCCCCTCCTCGCCGTGGTGAAGCCGGGACCCTCAAGCCGAGTGGTGGCACCAGCCCTGTCTCCCCACATCAGCCGCCCTGAGTCATGTCAACACGTCCCCCTGCTTCCAGCGCGGGCTCAGCAAAGACGTCCTGTCTCAGGTAAACAGGATCTCGCCGCGCTGCGTGACCTTGTTTACCTTCCCCGAAAGAATTTGGCTGGAATTTTTTTTTATGATTTTTTTTTTCTTCCTAAGGGCTGGTGAGTCACCCCGTAGCAATGCGCACTGCCTTTCCACACTGACTCACCCCCGCTGCCCGCTCTCCTGCCTCTCCCTCCTGTCCCCTCTCCCCCGCTTCCTGGGCTCCAGGGAAGGCGAGAAGCCCTCGCTCGCCCAATGATGCAACCCGCAGGCTGGTGGCGGTGGCCATGGCCATGGCCGTGGCGGTGGCGTCGGTGGTGGCGTCTCTGCCACAGGAAACACGGCCGAGCGTTCGGGCAGCCCCTGTGCCAAAACACAGGAAGAGCGCCGAGAAATTACCCCGTGCATTGTCAACTCCAAAAAACACCAAAGAAAACAAAACAAAGCGAACCCCCCCACACAAAAAAAAAAAAATTGGCCTCACTAGAACAATTGCCCAGAAGAAAAGAAAAGAGAAAAAAAAAAAAAAAAAAAGAGGCCAATCGACCTGGCCCAGCGCCAGGACCCTTGTTTTCCTTTCCCAACACAATGCACGTTAAATAATATTTCCTTCTCGCAACAAGGCCCTCCTGGGCCGGTTTTTGTTTTTCTCCCCCGCCGCTCGGGGGTCGGTCAGCGCGGATGGCTCCTGTCACGGCACCATCGGCATTTCGGGGCTGCTGCTCATCCCCGCTGCCGTGGATCGCCCGTTCCCAGGGCCACGGAGGAGCAAGGGCCACCTGCCGTCCCCCGGCTTTCCTGTGGGGAGCGGGGGGCTCTTTGGCGCTTCTCCCAGCCTCTCCCACCCACCGGAGTGATCCAGGCTTAGCCTTTGCAGGATAATATCTCCTCGAGGTAAGCCAGGTAGCCATCCCAAGCCACTGCCATGTAGCCAAACCCAAGCTGTGAAGACATCCATGCAAGCTAATCACGGCGGTGATATCATATACGTCAACTTATTGCCAGATTAAAAAAACCCCACAGAATAACAAAACAATATACATCACGCGTGGGATGAACGGTTTCATGACATTTCTGGCCAGGCTTCCAGGCTGGGATGAGGGGAACCCCTGTTACTTGCACCTTGGGTCTTCGGTTCCCATGTGGCTCGCGCTCAGCTGTCTTTTCTTCGTGATTTCTCTTCCCGGTGACAGTGTCACTGGCACCCAACCGACTGTATTTAAATGTCTGCGTTGCGGAGGAATCCAAGTAAAACTGCTTTTGTTTATTCTAACTTCTTTCCTGAGAAATCTAGCATCTGAGACACCACGCCTCCTGTTCGTTGGCAGTGTCAATCAGCCGTCTTCACAGAGCTGATCAGGTCCGCATCTCTTTGAGGATTATTGGGATTTGTGATTCAATAGCAGGTGCAAGAAAGAAAGGAGCTGCCCTTTTACAAATCAAAATGGGGCCTTTGGACATAAAATGGCATTACTTCAGCTGTCTATGTGTCTCCCCAGATTTTTACTTTCTTATGTGAGGACACAGGCTGCTGGGCAAAATGGACCCAGCAGTTCTTGGGTGCTCACAGACACGGCACACCTCCGTTACCGACAAGGTTCAGTGCTCAGCCAACAGCGTGCACAGCTGGCCGGCCTTGTCCTGGCACCAGAAAAGAGGGACAGACTCTGCAGTGGAGGAGCAGATGGCAGATGTAAGTAGGCATTTGACGTACGTGTCCACTGACGCCCTAAATTGAGCAAACTCGTTTGTTTCAGGGATTGACCTTGTGCGCTGACATTCCTGAGGCAATCCAGAAAAGCCAGATCCAAGGTCCCACCTACCTGCATTGTCTGGGCTCAAACACCAGATCCTGCCTCCGGGTGATGGATTCGTGTTCTGGGTAATAATAAATGCTTTGTGAAGGTGACGTCTTCTTGGCACTGTTTTGGTCTGTTCTTCTCCTACCCAGAAGACAAGCCTGTCCCCCTGCTACAGGCTGTACACGGTCAGTCACTCATCTGTCAGGGTAACCTCTTGGTCAATGAAAGCTGGTTTCTGAGCAAACTTTAGCCATGTCAAAGAGGTTTTGGAGATGGATTAGTGGGAGGTCTTTAGGAAGGAAACTGGGGCAGAGCTGGGATGCAGCACCCAGCCCCGCAGAAGTGTTTGTTCTTCCCCTGTGCTCGCAGTGCCCTCCATGCGTACCCAAACCCATCCATGTGTGGTGGTAACTCCGGTCACTCACCGAGGCAGAGAAACCTTCTTGGCCAACAGTGGGATTCACCTCGCAGCAGACACCTAAACATTGGCTCTGAAGTCTCAGCCATCTGTCTCAGCTCCCTCGACAGTCAACAGAGTGAAAAGGGCAAGTCCAGCAAGTAACTTAATTCCCTGGCTTAATATTTTGAAGGTTGGGATGACTCACGCTGTGGCAGTGCTCAACGCTCTCCTTTGTCTAGAGAAGGAGACAAGGGTTTGTCTCTTGCTAGTGTTCGACTGCTTCATTTTCAGTTAGCTCAATTTAAGGTGCTTAATTTTTAGCTGGCAAACACCAAGCACAGTGAATCCCACCTCAGGAGAACAATGTGCCAGTGTATGACAAGCAGCAGCAAGTCCAGGAACACGGCTCCTGTCTTGATTTATGTAACGACTACAGTTAGTGTTAAAATTTGATCATGGGAACCACTGCCTCAGCAAAATCTGGCTTGCTTGACATGCAGAGCATGCCTCGTCCTCCAACAGCGTTGTCAAAGAATATGTCCCTCGGGGACCTTGAAACATGTAGGAAAGAGTTGCTGGGGCGAGCAACTTGCTTCTGAGCATGGGGTTTTCCCTGGATCTGGCAAGGCACTTGTTTTTATCAGCCGCCAAACCTTTGGCAATTCACCAGCTCCTGATAACACAAGTAAAAACCTGGGATAGCGAAACCCAAAGATTTGGCCCAGATTACTGTGTCTATGGGTCCTCACACCTGGTGGGAGCAACCAGGTTGACCATGTTTGCCTCTATGTCCGGGTCATCCCCTGGGAACAGGTCTCAGGGATGGAGGGTGGCACTGCCCAGCAGATCTCCTTCCCACCGGTGAGAACTTGGTGGAAACTTTTATCCCGCAAAATGTTTGTTTCTTGGCCTCCTCTGCTAAGGGAGCGGGTGCTGGAGGTTGTTTGGCTAGCTGATTAAACAAATCCCAGCGCCTCCTGCCAGACCAGGTGAAGTCAAGCCTTTTCAGTTGCCTTGTCCCTATGAGCCCATCGAGCAGCATTCAGCAGCTGAGTTCCTGCTGAATATTCACCTCTGAGGGACAGAATGTTGTTCTGGTCACAGCCCTAATGACAACCACGAGTTCAGCTTTGAAATGGCTCTTGGAAACGCCGCACAACTAGGATAAAGCAAGGGGAATACTCATGTCAGGATAGGCCAGGTTGTCTCAATATTGCTGTGAACACGCTCTTCAAACCATTTTTAATGGTCTTCAGGACTCAGGCTTGGAGGCCTGTACAGATAAGTGGTGGGCTTTGCTGGTCGTGGAACATCTCGCACGTTGAAAGCTGTGTCAGTGTCCTCTCAACTCACCAGGCTGAGGTATGTTCAAGGTGAGTATCAGAACGATCACTTCCCACAGCAACCCGTCACAGGGAATATGTGCTCTTTCAACTGGGAAAGTCCATCTCTAGCTCTATTTTCTCCCCCACTTGCACCCCATTTGTGGCTCCTCTGCTAACTACAATGGCAAAGTCCAGCAAGATCCCATTTTGGTTACGGAGGCAGGTACACATCTGGGATATGTGACGAAAACCCTCCAAGCTGATCTGTATCACAGAAAGTGGGAAGCAATAGTGGTGACCTCAGCCATGGCTTAGCGATTAAAAGTCATGTGAGTATTTTTAAAATGAGACGTAAGACACTACCCCATTTAGTTGGTATTTCCCAGGTCTCTCCACTCAGGTATAAACCTCCTACAGATAAGGCCAACCCTACACTGAATGAAAGATTGCTAGTTCAATGATCCACCAAGTATGACCCATCGCTGCCCTCACCTTCTGTGAACAAAGGTGTTACCGGAGATACATTTTTACATTCCTCATGCAATATGCGGCCTTACTTAGTGTTTCCATTACCGTTTCTCTTGTACATCCCCTTTTAACAAACTGCCTACTCCCAAAACCACTGGCCATGGTCATATGGAGCTTCAGCAGAGTGCTTTGGGATGAGGCACATCCATAGTGACAGCTTTATGGTGACATCTATAATGTTGATTGTCTATTTTTCCTCATGTTTAAATTATTTACGTGGTTATGCTATAAAATAGTTCTATTGATTGGCAACCTTCTCTGCATGAACTTCTAGGTGTTATGACGACCAGTGACTCTACAGACTCCTGCATCTTTTAGGGGGTTCAATTACCCTTTTGACCAAATTCTACCAAGAATCGTCTTTCTCTCGGGTTTTGCAAGTAGACGGTGCTGTATCCGTCAATCAGATTTCCTCAGCAACAAATCTAACTATGCTGCAATTTCAGGCTCTTCTAAGAAAACTTTCTGAAATGCAGTCTAAGGCTGTATGATTTCGGATGGGAAGCATAACTGCCTACTGAGAAAAATGGGAACATACGCTCCATTTTAAGCCCATTACAGAAAGGAATTACTTAGAGTCACGCGGACGCAAAGCTAATATCATCCTCTAGATAGTAACTGCTGCATCTAGTACTGCTCAGCAATGTGCAGAAATAGAAGTGGCCAGAAATCCACACAGACAAAAGCCAAGGTTTTTTTTTTCTGATGTCATTTGGGCACCCAGACGTGGCTGCTGAGCTGCGAATATCCCGTCGGCCTGACTGTGTCCCGGCGCTCCCTCTGAGCCCCAGTTCTCCCAGACACCTGCAGTTTTCTTTGAAGCGGGGACGTGGTGAGCCTTTCCCAGAGACATGTCAGGGCGCAGAGGGAAAAGCAGAGAGATGGATTCTATCTGTCAACTGGCGATGAAATACAGTGACACCCCCCCATCCCCCCACCCCAGCCCCAAAAGAAAGCTTAATTTTTTCTAGTTAAAAAAAGTGTTTGGCTCAATCCCTAGACCAGCTGCTTCCTACATAAATAAGAGGCATGCACGGTGTACAGAAAAGAATATTTGACATTCCTAATCAATTAGATAAGGGGAAAAAACAGTCCGTTTTCCTGTTCAAAATAAAATTATCATGGTTACTTCAGATTTCAAGGGCATTTATCTTTCAGTTTCAGACAGAGGGGCACTGAGTAGGCTGCAGGTTACTGACCCGGGGCTGGAGAGTGACTAGACTGCCGGCTGGGATGGAAGAGCCCAGGCCTGGCTCTAGAGGGGCTCTGGGACGGGAATAGCCATGGCAGTTGCCAGCCAAGTCAGGTGTGCCTTGGTAGAGCCGGGCTTTCGCGAGGACTGAGCCAGGGCTACAATAACTGGCAGCACTGCGGGAGGGAGTGAAAACACCTCCAACTAAATTGTTAGAGGGAAGTGCTCCCAGATCTTGCCCGTGCGCTCCCTGGCTTTGAAAAAATGTATAAACATTTACCCAAGGATATTCCAAGGACATCAAGGTGAGGAAAAAGGTGTCTGGGTGGCTATAGAAGAACACAGGCACCTTACTTACCCCAGTTCAGCTCCAGATATTTCAGTGGAAAGGGCACAACCTGAGATGTATTGGGTACCTTCTACCCAAAAGCTCTGGGCCCCGGGGCAGGTGCCGGGCATTGCTGCCAGCCCCACAGCGGAGGTAGGAGGCAGAGCCGCAGTGGCATTGTGCCCTCTCCTCAAAGATTATGTCTGTCCAGATCATCAGCAGCCTTTGAGGCCTCTTTGCAGGCTGTTGGAGGAAGGATGAGATTTTTGAGAGGACCAGCTCTGCTGTGTCCCCGTTGAGGGGAAAGCAGCAGCCCCATGGTGCTGCCCTTTCCCTGCCTTGGTGCAGCTGGGGCAGGAGGTGGACTGCAGCTCCTCTGCACGGGTTTTACCCCAAGCAGCTCCAACCCCCCTCCCCACCATGCAGTTCCTGGAGACTGCAGACCCGGGCAGCCATATCGGAAGTCTTGATTGCTACTGCTTTGCTTTTGCAATACCACTTCTGTGTTCTTCCAGGATTTGTCAGGACAGCGTGTTTCCCCAGGAAAAAAAAAAAAAAAGCACGCAAATAGGGCAATGAAGCATCTGAGCCTACAAACCTCTGCTCAGACCCAGAGGAGCCCTCTGGAGACTGCGTTCGCCCGTGAAATCCTGGGCCTGTAGTGCCACCTAATGAACAAGTGCCGTTCAGAGTCCACATTCATGCTGTTGCGTGCAGGGAAATCAGGCAAAGGGTTCCTCGGGGCACTTCATTCTTCTCTAATGCCTTTCATCCCTCTCCCAGTGCTTCAAAAATTAATTATTCCAGCCTGGCAACCCAGGCTTTAGGCAGCAGATAATCCTAGTCCTGTTCTGCGGACAAGACACAGAGCAGCCTTTTGCCAAGCCCAAATACACAAGACAAGTCAATGGTAGTTGAGCAAAAAATTAGGGTAACTCCTTTCTCTGCATCATTTCTGGAAACACAGCTTCCAGGGGACAGGGCAGAGAGGTGACACGGTGCAGAGTGTTGGAACCTGCACCCTCCTCCTGGGACTTGCCGCCTTGTTGCCTGTGTCACCCTCCTGAGTGACAAGCCATGAACTCCCATCTTTTAGGAGGCAGAAGTTGGGCTCCATTTGATTGGCAAGGACAGTTGTCAGGCATGACGATCAGGAACGGCTCTAAAGGGCCTGAATGACATTCCCTCAGGAAAAAAACAGCTGGTCCTCGGTCTTTACATAGGAAATCATCAAAGAGAAGGAGAACAAATGCTCCATACAAAGTGCAAGCTTCGTGCTGGTCACAGCTGCCTTCTCAGACCCAGAAAGCAAGAGACTGAGGTTCCTCCCAGTACTGCATTCAGGTTTATGGCCTCTGCTGGTATAAGGAGGCATCCCAAAGGGCAAACCATCGCCCAGGACAAGGAGGCAGCAGGCAGAAAATGTGTGAGAGCTCAGTCTCTCCCTGGAGCTTAGGAGTTAGAGCTGTGCATTCCTCCTCCTCCATTTACCTTCTCTGTCATGATCTCAGGTCAGGCACCCACCAGAGCAGGGACCTCCTGTAAAAGTGCTCTTACAGAGCCCAGCATGCGTGTAAATGGTATCTGTGCAGTCAGAGCCCTCTCCCAGGAAGTGGGAGGTCTGAACTAGGTGTTCTCCACGTCCTGGAGAGACTGTAACACACTCTTTCCACAAGCCTAGTCTGCCCTACCCCGCATGGCATGGCATGGCGTGGTTTGATGCGGTATATCTGTAATACGGATGAAGAGCACCTCCTAGCTTCTGCATCCCAAGGGCGTAACCCACATGCGTCCTGCCATGAAGGTTGGGTGCCCGCTTCTGGCATCAAAGCAGGAGATCTGAACACAAGTGCCAATCATGCCACAGACTGCACAGATGCTGGACCCTCAGCTAAGTGTGAAACAGACTCTGGCCTCATACCTGGTTTTTAAGTCTTTCAAAATTTTCAGAGTGCTTCAGGCATGAAGAAAGCGAGCACTGCCTCTCTGACCCCTTCTCACAGTAGAAGGAACAGGGGCCGTGCACTGTCTCATGCAAATAGTCCTCTGTGAAAAAAAAACCCAAACATTTTTAGGGCTGGATGCTCTACAGGCAGGAGGTACCATGAGAGGATCATACATGAGAGTGGGAGTCTTTGGGAGTTTTAAGCAATGAACAGCTGAAGTTTCTATAGAGCATGTGGGAGCCAAGGCTTTTCAAAGACATATCATGTGTCCACAGATGGGCAGGCTTTCACTAAAACAACAAAACTCAAATTAATTGAAAAAACAAAGCTCAATTTCATTGAAACCACAAAAATATTTTTTAAAAAAACAAACCACAAAAGCATTTATTATCCCTTGCCCACCCACACTTCAAGTCTAAACTTCAGAGCACTGAAAATCCTACCACAGCTTCCCATAGAGGAATTTATCTGAATTGTGTACTTTGTGTACCAAACCAGCGTACTTTGCTCATGCTGTGACACAGAAGTACTCGGCAGTCAAAGTGGCCCAGAGAGAAGGAAGACCATTCTCTAGCTAAGTGTTTATCTTGGAAAGCAGAGACGGGCATTTCAGCACCTTCACTAGGACCCGCTTAGGCATTTCGCATGAGTCAGGCAATGGATAACATGTACCCACAGTCAAGGATCGGGATTGGGACATAGATGTCCTCTTGCCCAGGAAAATGACCATGAAGGTGAGATGTGTCACACCTGTTCCCTGGCCCAGTGAACTCTGAATTTGTCTTGCACCAAGCAAAACAACTTCAGTGGTGAATGTGTGCTCCCCTTCCTCCTGAGATAGATAACAGTCTGGTGTTTGAGGCAGTTTCCCAGAAGATGGGATTTCATGGCCCTGAAGACAGAGGAGGGACCGGACCTTGATCACCAGCACTGCTGGGTGTGTGCTATAACTGTTGAGCTAACGTTTAACAGGTAAGAAAACAACAGGTTCTCTCCCAGCGGCATTTTCAAAGAAAAAGGGTAGCTGCCACTTTCTGCACTGATACTGGTCTGTGAAGTAGCTGAGCTCTTCAAGGAAGACTGGGAAGAAACACCTACCAGGTGGTTCCCAGTCACACCTGGGTGTGAGCTGAAGTGCAGAGGAAAACTGAGCTGCCATGACATTGAGATGACACTAAGGGACAAGTGCCAGCTGTGCGGTGTTTAGAGGATCACAGTCTGGGATTCAGTGCTTGCCATCCCATTTAGATGGTAGTCCAGGTGCCTCAGACAGACCTGTGCCCAAGGCATGGCCACAATGAAAGAGAAATGCTGGGTGCTCTGATCTAAAGAGGATGAAAGGCTGCAGTAGGCAACTGTCATGTATGCCTTGTAAGGGGTGGAGAAACCCCATGCTGGTCAAAAAGGGGCTAAGAGGGGAAGTGAAATGACACTGAACCCACAGGAGGTATTTTTCTTCATGGTAGACCCCAACCAGAGTTCTCAGAGGGACCTAAGCTTGGGCCAGATGATCTTTCTTCTGTCCCCTAGGACTATGTCCTGTGGCCAAGGCAAGGGGACTTCCATGTTTGTTTTCCTTGTGTGTGTGTGTGTTTGTTGTGTAACCCCTGGAAGCAGAGCACTACTTTGAGCTGGGGCTGTGCCTTGCTGGCCATCCATCCACTGTCGGGAAATCCCTGTGCTGGGCGCGGATCAGAGCCAGGTGAGGAACACACAGAAAAAGCGTAGCTTTAAACCCATTGTTCACTGGCTGCTATCACAAGGGCTCTGGATGAACTGAGGAGCTGCCAACTGGCAGCAGAGGACAGCTGCATTCTTTCCATAGGTTTTAAGAAACTAATATTAAGAGCACTAATCAATATGGGCATACCAACAGGATTGTTTTTCTGGGCTTAACCGCACAGATATTCAGTGCATCCTGCCTGGGATATATAAAAAGGACCTGCGCTTGCACAGCAGCATGATGAGTGCCATCTACTGCTAATTAAACATACAGCACCGCAGAGAGAGAGAGACAGAGGCCGGTTCATGCACCGAGGCAGTGACACATCACAAACGGCATTGGTAGTACGGTTCTTCATGGCTTCCGGCTCCCGTGATGTTACGGAGTCATGGCAGCACTGTGCTTGTCGGCTGACAAGGCTTCCTTCTGCTGCAAGGTCATTTCTTGAAGCTTCATCAAGCAGTATTTCTTCAGGGGATGTGCTGGGTTGTTTTGAAGCTGTGCTGATCTTTGCTGCAGTCTTCTGGGAAAAAAATAATAATAAAAAAAATAATAAAATCCTTGGCAGGATTAGGCTTGGTAGACTATAAATGACCATTAATAAATTTTTTAGTGTTAATGTAAGTGCTTGTATCAACTGGAAGCTGAATCACTTAATCAGACTCGTAGTAATTAAAATGGTAATTTTTCTGTACTAGATTCTGCTTGCAATTTTGACTCCAGTAAAACTCTTTGAAGTTAATTGGAATTTTGATTAAAGGCTCCTGGATCTGGGTCTCCGAATTTGTACTAAGGAAGGTTCAATATTTGCTTTGGTTTTGTGGACATTGAGTTCACTGCTATATATTAGTGTGACTGTACAATTAGTTGTAACGAGAACAACTTCAATAAAGATTGCTGTAATCTAGTTCTTGATATAGTTTAGAAAAGGTCTTTTATCACAGAATTGCTTTCAAAGCACTGCTAAAACAGGCTTTAAGATCTGAAAAACTTGATTGCTTAAATTGTTTGTCTTAATTATTTCTAGTCCCTGTAAATTGGCTTAGTAACATTCACTTAACGGTAATTCGCAATTTGGGATGGCGAGGGGGGAAGGCAGACGTTCTTGCTCTTCAGTTTTTGGATGTCAATGCAAAAAAAACGCTACCGAAATTACACTAGTAGAATGAAAAGTAAACTGGGGTGTAACAGCTTTAAAAAGTAACACTTTTGTCCAAAATGTTGCAACCCCCACCACCACCACCACCACTACCAAATAAACAAACCCTCTGCAAAAAAAAAACCAATAAAAAACCAAAAAACACAAAAAAAAACCCCAAGCAAACAACCAACAACCAACTGACCAGAGTATTGTGAGACACTTAGTAGCATTTTCTGAAAAGTAAAATGAGGCACAAGCAGTGTGTTCTGGGATCCACGGCACTCAAATCATAGAATTGTCTTGTTCGGAAGGGACCTTTCAGATCATCTTGTCCAACCATGAACCTAACACTGACAAAAACCACCACTAAACCGTGTCGCTAGGCACCAAGTCTACCCATTTTTTAGATGCCTCCAGGAGAAGACACTCAAAGAACCGGGGGAGCGTTGTCCTCGTAGCACTCCTGGCACACGGGTTTCTCTGCAGTCAGTGCCACCAGCCGCACCTGAGAACGGAGCCTCCGCGAAGGATGGAGGATTTGCACGGGAAAACCCCCCAGCAAACAAGGAACACATTTGTTGGTTATGTCGTGGGCTTCGCCTGGAACTTTGCTGCATGCTGATGTCACCTTGCACCACTTCCAGGCAAAGGAACGCATTTTTCGAAAGCTGCGACATAACCGATGCAAATATTGCTTAAACTTCACCTGGGTCAGTTGCTGGTGTGAGAAAATGGGAAAGCAGAAAGAAAGAAGGGAATAATCCCACAGAAATTATACTGCTGATATCGAGCGCGTGGGTTCTTGTTGTGTACCTCTAATTATAAGAGTATTACAGCTTGCAATCAAAATGCAGGTTGGTTTGCTTTGTATTCATTAACAAAGTCTCTTTAATTTTGAAATCAATCTATCTATCTATCTATCTATCTATCTATCTATCATCTCCTTTAAAAAGACACACATTAAATAACAAGTTGCAAATACCCTATGCTAAGAAGTGCAATGGTTTATCAATAACGGATTTGTCTGATAATTTGTTGTAACTCTTTAACTTCTTTGTAATCCTAAAGTGGTCATTGGAACATGGTTTCTTCCATTTTCCAGTCCAGCACCACAGTAGTTGGATTCAAGTGAAAGGAAAGGGATTAAAAACAGGTCGTTGCAATTCAGAGAAATGCTCTGGTCTTCTTTTGTCTCTAGTTTTTCTGAAGTTCTTAATTTTGACACACAAAGTAAATTTTATGTTAAATGTTTTTCTGCATTCCCTCCAAATCACAGAAGCTTAAAGTGAGAAAGGAAGGACTAAAAAGAAGATCAAAGCTTTTTATTATTATTGTTTTGCAATATAGTACCAAAACCATGAATATTCAACGGCTGTGATGTTACAAAGACAAAACTGTGTTATAAACTGCTAAGTCTATTTAATGGTTAGCCCAACGATCACAATTCCCGACAGTGAACTTTGAGCTCTTAAATGGCTGTGGCAAGAATAAGCACCCCACCAGTTACTGCATCCACACTTATGGATTGGGTATGTTGTGTGAAAATTAACACTTTCAAACTAAATGACTAATATATATGTTTAACTCGCTCTCACTGTAGGCTTCCTTTTGTGTAACATTTGCTGTTTGTACAGTAAGGTTCATCCTTTTCTCAGACTTTGCATACAAAGAGCATCCAGCGACGTGCAGTCACAGTGGAGGAGCAATGGAGCACAGTTGTGGGAGGAAAGGTAGCAACTACACTTGTAGAAATAAGTCCCTGCTCCGACGATAAAACATCCTTGGAGACTTTAAAAAATAAACACAGGTAGGGGTTGGAAGGGACCTTTAGAGATCATCTAGTCCAACCCCCCTGCCGAAGCAGGTTCACCTAGAGCAGGCTGGACAGGAACGCATCCCGGTGGGTTTTGGATACCTCTAGGGAAGGAGACTCCACAGCCTCTCTGGGCAGCCCGTGTGTGCAATGCCCATAAAGCCCCTCAGGACTCCGTGAGGAGGCACTCGGAGCCGGTGCCCGGACAAGACGAGCCACACCGGCTTCCTTCTGCACCGGGCCGTGCCCCTCCTGCCTCCACACTTTGGTCACCCGGTGGTTTCCCCACACGCCGCCGCCGCTGACACGCGATCGCCGCGGGCCATTCCTGTGGAAAACACTCATTAAACACCGCGGGCTTTGCGGCGGCTGGAGGCCGCGCCGGTGGCGGGCGGCGCTTCCTTCACGGCTCTCCCCGGTTTTGGACACCGACGGGCCCTTTCCGTGAGGAAAGCGGGGCGCCAGTGGCAGCCGGGCTCCCGGAGAAGGGAGGCGGGAAGCCAGGGGAGGCGGTGGCGGGGGGAAGCGGTGGCTGAGGAGAAGGCGGCGGCGTCCCCTCAGGCGGTTCCCGCCCAACCGGCGCCCCGCCCCCCCCCCGCGCGCCGGGGAAAACATTGCGCAGGTTCTAAAGAGGGGCCGGGGGGGGTGGGGGGGAAGAGGAGGAGGAGGGGAGGGGGTGCGGCCGCGCGCGAGGGGGGCGTGTGAGGGGGAGCGGCGGGTAACGGCCGCCAGCGGGCAACGGCCGCCGCCGCGGGAGGCAGCCCCGCTCGGCCACCCTCCCTCCGCCTGGCGACCGGCCGGGACCCCCCCTCCTCAATCCCCAGCACCCCTCACTCCCTCCACCACCGGTCGCGGGGGCCGCTGGTGCTCGTCCCGGCCGCTGCATGGAGCTGTCGGCCATCGGGGAGCAGGTGTTCGCGGTGGAGAGCATCCGCAAGAAGCGCGTGCGGAAGGTGGGCTGCGGCGGAAAAAAAGGGGAGGGGGGCAGCGGGATAACACACACACACACACACACACACACCGTCCCTCCCGCAAGCGCGGAGTAACGGTCTGGCGGTGGGGAGGGGGCGGCGGCAGCAGCGGCACCTGCCTGGGGCCGGCGGGGGAGGGACGCGCGTGTTGGCGGGAGTTGATCGCGGGGTGTGTGTGTGGGTGCTTGCCGGGGGGGGGTGTCTCCGTGGGTGAGGTTCTGTGTCTGTGTGTCACTGCAAGGGGGGGTGTCATTGCACGGCGGGGGGGGGGGGGGGGGGTGGTATTCAGTTTCTGCAAAAATCAGTGGCAGCAAACCGGAGGGTTTGGGAAGGTTTGGCAGCCGGATCGGTGACTTAGTTTCCCCACGGGTGAAAACGCTCTGCCTCCCCACAGGGAGGGTGAAGCTGTAAACACGCACCGTGTGGATGTCCTCGCGGGGTGGGGGGGTGGGGGAAGTTCCTTATAGGGCAGCGTCTTCGCACATTGGGAAGCTGATGAGCCCCCCATGAGGAAAAGGAAACTGTTCCCCCCGGCTCATTTACCCCAACGCTTTGCTGTGCTGTCCTGCGAAGGTGTCCCCAGCTGCAAGAGTGGCACTTCGAGGGGTGGTCATCCTGCACACACAAAGGCCTCTGCCGTGCTTTGGGAAGTGCTTAACAAGTCCCTCAGTATCATGCTAAATATTTTGATAGTTATGCACATTCCTTGTGGAGCCCTCGAACATGATTTTCAATCACTACTCTTCTTTTTTGCTTTTTTTGTTCTTTTTAAATCTTGTCCTTAGAGCGAACAAATAAATGGATAACTGAACTTCAGCTGTGAGCTGCTGTCTGCTTGGGTCAAAAGGTTGAGTGGCTGTGATGGACTGTGATGTGTTTGAGTAAAGCGTGTAGCAACTGGAAGGGAACATGCCGAAGAGGCAATTCATGGGTTCTGAAATACTGTATTTCTTGTCTCTGCTTAAAAAAAAAATAAATTCTTCTGACACTTGCTCCTGGCATACATCTCCCTCTCGTGTTTATGCATGCTGACTTCTTGTAGGATTGCCTGTAAATGCAGGAGTGGTTGTAGTCTTGCTCTCCGGTTGGCTTTTGGGCTTCTGCCTGCTAGGCTTCTGCAAAGATATGATCCCAAGCTGATGGTATTTCAAGCACTCTTAAATACCCCTGCGTGCCTCTTTTCTGGGGAAAAAAGTATAGCAAGTGTAGTTGAATAAGGAAGTGGCTTTGTTTTGAAAATAAGGTGATGGGAAATGAGCTTTTCAGTTGCAGAATTCAGTCTGTTGATTGGTTGCATCTCTTACTGTAGCCCATATTTGGTTGTGGAGTTCACCTGTTTTCTTCTTCCTTTTTCCGCCCTTAGGGTAAAGTAGAATACCTGGTGAAGTGGAAAGGATGGCCCCCAAAGTAAGTTCTGTTTTACTTGTCTCTTACTCTTTTTCTTTAATATTCAGTAATAGCTTACATTGTATCTCTGCAACCGAGCATCTCATTCGTAATGGGTAACCTTTTCTGCCTCATTCAAACAACGATAAACAAAAACAAAGAGCCACAAACCAAAACCAAATCTATTTCGAGACAGGCAGTTGAGGGATACAAACCGTGTACCAATCTGTTCTCACTGGGTTTTGCCACCACTGAAATATTCCATTGAGATGCTTTCTAGATACAAATGTTTAAAAATTCATTATGAGTTCAGCAGGGAACCCTGATTCTTCTGAACTTGGAAATGCTCCTGCTTTTCTGAGTCAGCATGAAGGTGGCCCCACATTATTTTTAGGGCTATATGCAGCCTTTTAAAATAGGAAACAAGTTGATGGTCTTGTCTTGTTGTTTTACTACTTTCCCTCTGCAATTCACAAACGGAAAGGGGCAATGTTTCAGATGTATTGATTGTAGCCAAATGCAGGTGATCTTTGTCCCTTGAAAATTACCGCCATGCCTTTGTTTCCTTGTCCTAAACCTTCTATTATTTTGAGCGCCTTTTCTGCTTTTGCTTTGGTCGCTATGTTGCAAAAAGGGGAAAATATTTTTTTTATTGCAGTATTGCTGTGCACTGCGTACAGATACTTCTTTTATTAAAATGCATCTGCCTCTGAAGAAGAGTGATTGCTCTGTGCCTAAACAGTCAGTAGAATGCTTTGAGATTAAAAGGATTAGGTAACTGGAGAATATTACTATGTTAGCTAGCAGTCCAGCTAGCTGGCCAACCCATATGGGGACCTGTCTTTGCTTTCCTGTTTGTAACTCTGTGTGTGTACATACACAGTGTGTGTGGGTATGACTGCATTACATGTGCAGTTGCACTGCATGTTGCTAAGCAAAGGCGGGCTGCTTTTACTGGTTTCATCCCTGCAGTTGGAAAGTGGGGCCTGCTAAAATGGTTATGACAGATTGTACCCAGTGTCCAAGAAGTTGAAATGTGTTCCTGCGTGCCTAATCCTTGTGCGTAATCCTTGTGCTTATAGGGCGTGTGTGAATATAAGCAGCTTCCCCTCTCTGGTGGTAGTGGGAGAGGGTGACTTTGTTCTTGACTATAAGTTCTGCTGTCAAAGTGTCACCTTGCACACTTGTTGCGTACCAGTTGCCATGTACTGTGGGTCAGTTCTTGGACCGTTTCAGCCTCCTAAGTAGCCAAGCCTAATTTAATAGCTGGTAGAGGTTGGGAAATGTATTTGTAGCCTGTGAGGCACCATCCCCTTTTGGCCAGAATACTGATGTTTATCCCATTCTCCTTTCAACAAACGCATTGAGGTCCTTCTCTTGTAAAGACACTTGCCAAGAAGGTGGGCTGAGGCATGGTGTAATGTTTCCTTGGACAGAGCAGCCCTTATTCTTACTGCTGCCTTTCCTTGCCCTGCGCCTTGGAACTCTGGGGGAGCCAGAAACTCTCCTTTGGGAATTATAAACATAGCCCTCTGCCCAGGGAGCAAGGGTATGTTAGGGTTCCCTTCTTTTGGTGCTGTGACATGTCCAAACACCTTCCCTCTTCCCCCAAGCCCCAAATCTGAAAGGTACTGATTTTCTTTCTTTTTTTTTTTCCTTCCCCTTCCATTTTAACTGTTCACTCGGTTGTTTTGAGTTGCATAAAACCAAGATGCTTTGAGCATTGAAGACACTTTCATCCTGCTAGCAGTCTCTGTTCCTTGTTTCTAAACATACATATGCCTGTGATGGCATGCAGCACTACAAGCTGTTTGCTTCCAACATATTGCATATCCTCATCCCATGTCATATTTCTCTTCATTCCCTTCCCCAACATTGTCACATTGCTCTTTGTAATCTCTGCACCAGTTATCCCATCATTCCCATCAGAGGCTTCGCGGAAGGGAATAAGGATGGGTCAGTAGTTTGCTGCTTTCCCACGTAATTGGTATTTCACTTTTTTTTTCTTTTTAATTAAAAATTCTTATTAATGCGGCACGTCTGATTTCTGGATTGTACTGCTGGAGTCAGGGAATGGAGGAGTTACAATCTGATTCTAGCTACAAGCTTGTTTACAACTTGTGTTGGAGTTAAGAGGGGAGGGGGAAGAGGAGGAGTAGAAGGAGGGGGAAGGAAGATCATATGATCTATGTTTTCCAGAGTGCCTGCTCTCTGCAGTTCTGCTGCAGCCTGGGCTGTGTGTACCCATATATATAGCTCTGTGTGTGTGCGCGCATGCGTGCGCATTGCAAACTGAACCATGTTTTTTTTTATATGCAGTGTTTTGCCACTGCAGCGAAGCCAGAAACTAAGCTGCAGAGAAAAAGGCAACACCCACCAGGATTTTTTAAAAGCAAATCCCCTTTATTCTCCTGCCCATGAAAAGCAATCAAATGTCTCTTTTCCCCCACCTTGTGTTATTATTTTTCTTAAATTTGTAGAATGAGTGCCAGAATCCCTGCAGCTGGGAGGAAACCTTCCTCTCTTCAAACAGCATCTTGGCTTTGACAGCTCACAGTCAGGTTGCTGCAGGAGGCTTAAGCAAAGGAGGGAGGGTGGGAGGGATCAGCTGGTTACGAAGACGTGTCTGTTCTTAACTCTCTGATGTACAGTGCACCTTGGGATATCTGAATTTTATATTTTTGTTTCTCCCTTTTGTAAAAGAATTGTACTTTCATTTCTAGAACCATTCTCCAGGAATGCTCATGTATTTCAATACCTTTCTTCTGTCTAATGGAGAGATGAAAGTGAAAAGCGTTCCCAAACCACCTCCCCTGTGTACATATATGCATGTATCACGTGCCGTCATGTGCAGCCCTTGCTTCATCCAGAAATGTAAACAGCCTAAAATGCTTTCCCACTGCTTAAAGGCACCGATAAAAATGCAGCTTTGCCACCAGCATGTGGCTTCTCTCTGGTCCTTCTCCCCAGGGTCTGGGAGCAGCTCTGCCTCCAGGCCCTGGACCTTGCATTCCAGGAAAATTAATGTTCTGAGGCATCAGGGGTTTCAGACTTGCTCTCTTGCCTTTGAGTTTGTATGGTAGAGACATGCCACCCACCTTTTCTGGGCAAACATGACCTCTTAGAAGCAAACATGCCAAAAGGACTACCTTGTGAATATTTCACCTTCCACAGTGGAAGTTTTCTCCCTGGTATTAAGTGCTGCTGTGCACTTTGGGAACCGGATTTGGCATTGTTTGCTGAGTGGGTTCAGCCCATTCCTGAGCATCTGAGTCCTATCATAGCTGTCTGGCAATCGAGGAGGGAGATGGGGCAGTGAGCGACACTGTTCATAGGCTACCTTCAGAGCATCAGGCTTATTTTGAGTTGTTGAGGTAGCCCTGACCACAATGCAGATGGGTTCCTCCTGCACTGGTACAGAAATACTGATGACCTCTGCTAGATAGAAATAACCTGCAGGGGGAGTCGAGCAAAAGGAGGAATAGTTGGAAAGTTGCCATTAACTTGCCTCAGGGCCCAGGTCTAAACATGTTTAGTTGAATGGCATCAGTGGAGAAAAATTAAACTCTTCTTAAATGAGTACTTTCAGCTCCAGTGATTAGAGGTAATTAATAATGCAGGTGAGAAAGCGTACTTACTCTTTGAGCACTCTAAATTAAGAGAGACCTATTTTTCTGAAAGCTGTATCAGATCACGTCTCATTGTTGCATGGGGTTTGTTGGGTTTGAGGGAGTGCTGCAGATGAGACCTGTTTAGGCATTGACTTAAAATCAGTTTGTAAGTGTCTGCACAGGCTTTGCAAACAGCATGGAGGGGGCCCTGGGGAGAAAAGCCTTCCCTGTTTTCCTGTAAAGAGCTGCTTGACGCTTGGCCCTGCCTGTTTTGGGAAGGGGAGATGGTGTCTGCAGGAAGTTGGGGAGGGAATGGCTGGGATTCCTCAGAGCTCTCGAAACGTTGTGGCAGGCCCCACTGACCCGTGTGAAGACAGTATCCAGGGCCTCAGCTTACTGGTAGCGGGCCTGCAGAGAGAATGTTTCATTAAAGTATTGTTTACTTTATATTCCTTATGTTTTTCTTCAGATACAGCACATGGGAGCCAGAGGATCACATCTTGGACCCTCGCCTGGTAGTGGCTTATGAAGAAAAGTAAGGGCGCATGTTCTTTCTCTCCTTGGACACAGGAAAAGGAACTAGTGTCTTTTTTTCATAGTGTGCATAAAGTTGTCCTGTTGTCCCTACTTCAATCAAAGATGAGATGTGTAGCAATGAATCCTGCTTGATCTCTGTACCCTGGTGTTGGCTGAGGAAGACAAGAGAGGGTTAAAGCAGCTTTGGTTGGCACTGTTCAGGAAATGAGGCCAAGAAGAAGCAGCATTGAGCCAAAGAGCAATCAGTCTCAGGTTTTAGTCAGGTCCAGGGCTGGACTGGAGTGATGCAAGGTGATAAGTTTCTCTAACCCATCCTTGATCAGCTGAGTCAGAGAAATTCCCATATTCCCTTATTGCAAGGCTTTCACTCTTACAAGAAGCAATTCTGGGATGTTTTCCAAGCCCACACTGATTGCCATTGGGTTTTAATGAAGGAAATGAGGGACCCGTGCTGCGAAAGATAGAAGTCCCCACTAGGTTTTGTGCCATGGTATTTAGTACTCAGTTTGATTTGTGTTCCTCTTTCACAGGGAAGAGAGAGACCGTGCATCAGGGTACAGGAAAAGAGGCCCCAAACCAAAGCGCCTCCTACTGCAGGTAGCCTCTTGCTCTTCTGTGTATTTCTAACTCATTAGCTGCTGTGCTGCTCCTCTGCTCACAGGGAGGTGGAAACTGTCTGTTGCTGTTGCATGGACAAAATCGGAAGCAACAAGCTAACACATCAACATGAAAACAGTGGGTAGGCAGATAGTTTTAACCTGTTACCTGAAGAGCCAGCTAACTTGTCTTTAAAAAAGCAAAACAAAACAAAAAAACCCAAACCAACAACAGCTCTTGCTCTCTGAACTTTGGGTTTGGGTGGTTGCAGGTTAGCTGGTTTGCCTGCTCTTTTAATTTCATGTTGGGCTTGGACTTTCCATCATGTTAAAGGTAGCCACTGGTTGGAAGTGGAGTTCCAGCGCTCTGACTGTGGCTGAGCAAAGTTGCCAATCCTAGGAAGCACGTATTAGGAAGAGCTTAGATGGCAGTTGAAGAGGTGAGGGAAACAGTGTTGTAGAAGCAGCACATCTCATCCTAGCTCATCTAGATATTCAGGGACTGAACAAAGAACAGCTTCCTGGCTTCCAGGTGGGAGCCTTGACTGTATTATCAGATTTATGCGCTGACCCTTACTGCGTTGGTGTCTTGGCAGCGGCTGTATGGCATGGACTTGAGGAGTGCCCACAAGGGAAAGGAGAAGCTCTGTTTCTCTCTTGCGCGGAGGTTTGGAGGAGGAGACAGTAGCCTGCCAGGGGCCAAGCCAGGGCAGGCAGAGTTCTCGGAGAAGACTGGGGGAGCAGTCCTGCCATTCTCTCTCCGGAAGCAACGCAAAAACCAGAAGTACCTGCGACTGTCGAGGAAGAAGTTCCCCCGCATGACAAGCCTGGAAAGCCGAAACTGCAGGCATGAATTCTTCCTGAATGATGCAGTGGGTCTGGAGGCCAGGCAGGACCACGAGGACTGGGAGGCCGTGCAGCACACCAGCAAAGAAGGTAAGGTCAGACACCTCTTGGCTGTGAAGTTCTGGAGCATGCGATGGATGCACTGCATGCTTCCTCATTGCTTGCCTCATTCTAGGATTGTGATTTAGATCAGGTCCTCAGAGCCGCCCTCCTGGCTCACATTGTGGCTGTCTTGTCTGCAAGTTCCTTTCTTGTTTGGATGAATAGCACAGATTAATCTGCTTTTTTGGTGCTGTTGCCTCTCGTAGTCTTATATAAGTGATGTCCCTTCCAGTGTTAGAAAACATGTGGAAGATATTGCGAGTTACTCCCTTCTTACCGTTTCCTCCCAGCAGAGGTGACATGCAGGTCTGATAGTGGTGAACTCTGCCTCTGTCCGCATATCCACACGTGTTCAGCCTGCTGCTCTGCTAAAAGGAGCTTGGCTGGCAGTGGACAAGCTTGGACACCAGCACTTCTCTCATAGTGCTGCTCTGAGGACCATACAAGAATGCCGCTAGGAACCCATAGTGCATTCTTCTGCCCCCTCCTTCCCTTTTCTCTCCACACCCCACATCCTCTAAAGTCTCGTGCTACA
Organism: Rissa tridactyla; assembly: GCF_028500815.1. NCBI lineage: Eukaryota > Metazoa > Chordata > Aves > Charadriiformes > Laridae > Rissa > Rissa tridactyla. The sequence goes on along the minus strand of NC_071466.1, from coordinate 163,126,539 downwards.
GAGCTATGTGAGAGGGGGATGAGACACACGAAGTGAGGATGGTAACTCCTGCCTGATTGCACTGAGTAGGCAGCATGAGTGTAGGCATGGGAGATGTCCAAGCACATTTGGTATTTTGGGGAAGGATACCAGCATCTTGTGCAGGAGGGCTGTGGGATGTGCGTGTTGCTCTGAGTTACCAGGGAAACTCTATCCCTGCATTATTAGAGCTTCTGAAGGCGTAGCTTTCCTGAGGAGTGGAAAACCAGGGCTTGTGCTGATTGTAGTAGCTAAGGGAATCCTATTACTCCTTGCTAGGAGTAAGCTGTTAGCCAGGCTGGATTAGGCAAGATTTGGGGGAGAGGGCTGTGTTCTGGGAGTCAACGCTATCCCCTCCTTTTTGAGAGGGACTTGAATAGCAGCCAAAATCCAGGGAGGCAGCAATGGGGATAGCAGAGGAACCCAGTGTTGCATCCTGGTAATGGGCACGTATGGGGCTGTCCTCCCCCTAAAAACATTAGGCTCTAAAGTGCTTGAGGATCAGAAGAGTGAATGGCACTACAGAAATGTGAAATTGTTTTTGTTCTCCCCTTGACATGCTGCCTGCATGGAATTCCAGTTATTGTTAGAGGGGATTGGACTCCTTCTGAGGTGAAAGTAGGCACCCCAGGTATTTGAGAAAGAGGACAGGAAATACACTCTTAAGGGTGTATTGTTCCTTGCCCAGGTTGGGACAAGATATATAATACAGGTATAGTGACAGGGAGAGGGTATGTTTTCCTTTCTCTGTGTATTTTTGTGGCTGTCTCTGGGGATTGGGGGGGAAGTGAGGCTTTGGGTGGCAGAGGGACTGATAATTATTCTTACAGTGAGAAAGTGCAGGGACCCTTGATTTTTCTTGTATGGAGCCATTGGTGAGCAAAGAAAGGATATGAGAAAGGGAGAGCAGCCTCTCAATGAAGCATTATTGATGGATTTTTGAGAGAATTGCACCCAGGCTGTGTCGCAGGTGCAGTACAAGGAAGACTCTCCATTTTGGATCCCTTTGACTCCTGTAGGAGTGTCTGAAAAGCGTGTGTAAGAGTTTGATTTTTGACTTTTCAGCAGGGTAGAGCATTTACAAGCAGCTGAGTTCACAGCTGGATGAGTGTGCTTTGCTGATACAGAACCAAATTAGGCGCTGAGATGGGGTAAGAGGTATCAGGGAATTGTGGATAATTAGATGAGCTGGGTGTTGTTACAGGGTCCTTTGACCACTGTGTAGCCTGCTCCAATGCCAGTGTGTGTCTGGACACCTTTGCTACTTTTTCCTTTTCCCATTATATTCTGCAGTGATCCTCCATTTTTCCTTAGCCTCTTGAGGGGAGGACTTGCCCATGCTCTTTCTTGCCTTGTATGTGCAGACTCAGTACCGGCTGATTTCACCCACTGTTTGTCAGAAAGCAGGACCCTTTTCCATACTTCCCTTCCCTTGCTTCTTCCTCCTTTCTTCTCCTTCAACCTCTCTCTCTCACTAACATGCTTTTATCTGCCTCTCCTTCTGCAGCAGATGTGGATGGCAGCCTCCCTTGGATTCCCACTGTGCCCCCCAGTGAAGTGACAGTGACGGACATCACGGCAAACTCCATTACCGTCACTTTCAGAGAAGCACAAGTGGCTGAGGGCTTCTTCCGAGACCGGAGTGCGCAGTTCTGAATCTCTGTTTTCAGTGCTCCCCAAAACTAGTGCTTTTAGGGTGGGGCTAGGGAAGGGTTATTTTATCCCTTGAGAAAAAAAAATCCAAAATGTCTCCTCTTAAAATGTTTACAGACACCTTTTTTTTTCTTCTCTGCTGTTTTCCCCTTTCAGATACGCAAAAAAGGGCAGTGTAGGGGGCGTGTGTTTGTCATTGCTTTGTCCATCTGAAAAACTGACAGCCCTTTCCCTGGCAAAGACTCCCCTCCTAGATGTGAAAGCAGCAAGCTGAACAATTCCCCTTTTATCCTGTTAAGTGGCAGCAGCTGCATTTGTGGGGAGAGGGCATGTGGAGGTGGAGAGAGAGCTGTATCTCTAGCCTGCTGCCTTGTTCTGCAATTGATATCCCTTGGATAAAGATACTTCTCTGTGCATTGCTCTTCCCACCTTCCTCCTCCCTCTCTTCCTGCAGCAGTGAGAGGTGATTGAGCCTACCTGTGTAGATAACTCCAGCCTGTTAAGACTTTCTCTCCAGTGCTGTTTTCCCTGTGGCCTGCTGTCAGGACTTCAGAACCGTTTTTGCCTGCCTGTGGTAAGTCAGTCTTTGCAGCACGGGTCCGTATAGACAGCAGAGGTTTCTCCCTTTGATTGTTGATCATGCAGAAAGACTGAAATGCATCTCTGAAATCTACATCGATGACGTAAATTCAATTTGCCCTCATTAAAAGCTCAAACCCAGAGCAGTTGAGACATACCATTCTGTATATGCTAAACGGGATTTCCAGGCTCGGCTCGGCTGTGTGAGGAATGCACTACGGAAAGTGGGGTGTTCTTACCCTTCGCCAAATTCAGTATTAATAACAAATGCTGCCCTGAATCTGTGGTAATAAGTTGGTTGAAAACTGACTCCTCTCCCCTGGGAGGAGGGGCTGATAGAACAACTGAAGCATTGCCTGTCACTGCAAAGATATCCAAGATGCTGGCACAGGCCCAGGACACAGGAATTGGACAGAACTGAGCTAGGAATGGACCTTGATTAGCAGCAAATTCTGTTCTTGGATCCCATCGAGAGATCCAAGGTAAACAACATGTGGGGAAGGCATGCATTAGATTTTAGGAGGGGAAAAAAATTCTTAATTCTTAGCAATGAGAATTCTTGGATTGTACTGCCTGAGTAATATTCTTCCGTGATGCCAGTCTCCTCACAGTATCTGTGATCCTGTACTACTTTACTGATGGGAACTTCCCCTTGGAAGGCTTAAAAATCTTTGCCAAGGAAAGTGGTCTGCATTTCAATAGACCCTGTCTGATCTTGCACTTAAAAATGCCTTGTGCTGGACTGCCTGTGACACTTTGAGGTTTTTGAAGAATTGCTGTATTTTGAGTTGGTAGTTTAGCATAGTATCTGTTCTTGCACATGCATGTTCTCTTCCATTTTTTAAAAGCAAATTTTATTTAAATAATGTAAAACTTTAAATATAGACCTTTTCCTATGGAAAGCAAGAAAGGTAAGCTAGAGTCTAAGGTCGGAACTGCAGGACAGAGTGCTGCAGGGTAACTTTGGCTACTGTCATGATTACTATCCTTAAATCCTTTGTTTCCTCTCCCTCCCCCACCTGATGCATCTCCTACCTGCTGTACTTATTCTCAATGAAGCTACAAGCCTTCTAAGCTATGAGGTAAAGACACCTGTGGAAATCCTAAATATGTTCCTTTGAAAGGCTTGGCTGCTGACCTGTGGAATTTGGGAGCTCTGGGGCTTCTGGTCCTCCAAACATCTACTTTTTGCAAAGTACTTGGACTGCCCCTATGGTTTTTATTAAAAGCAGATTTTACCTAAGACAGGATATGGCAGCTCCATGTAGACTTAGGATTTCCCCTTCCATCTCAGAGCTGTTTGAGCAGGCCTGTCTTCCACTGCATCATAGCAGTTTCAGGGTCACTGGGAAGATCGTGAATTTCTGGACTAACCTTTTGTCTTTCAAAAGAAGTGACATGGGAGTCTTTATTATGGAGAAATCTGAGAGGGTGAGAAGTGGAAACTAGGGGGAGGAAATTATGTGGTGGGAAGAAGAGTGAGTGGGAAAGAAGCTTGCAATAGCTAGCAAGGGCAAATTGATGAGGTAAGCGTACAAGCTCAGGATGTTTTTTGAACGTGGGTGTCCAGAGCGAGGCTTCTGAATCTGGAGGTGTACCGTATAAACAGGATCGCCCTCTTTTGCAGGATGTGGGGTCAGATGGCGTTGCCATCGTCACCCCCACACACACCCTCTTCCTGACACCTGCCAAATGTGCTGAATACCTGCATCTCTCTTTTCTTGTGACCCATGGACATGCCACATGGCTGAGTCCATTCTTGAGGGTTGTAGCAGGTTATGGTTGCAGAAGCTTAATATTTTAGTTTATTTTCTTAAAAGTCCTGAATTCCAGCTCATCCTGCTAAATCTTCATGGCATTTATAGGATCTGGCTTCTTTATTCTAAATGCAGCTCCTGCCACCTTTGTCCTGTCTTCATATCAGTGTACAAACACACCAAAAAAGCTTCCTATTTACTAAGGTTCCTGTCTTTGGCTGACATCGGAAGCAATACCAATCCTGCAGCAGGAAAGAGCTTGTCCTAATAAACTGTATTTCTGCTTTTCTGTCCACTCACCAGCTGAGACTTCTCAATGTTTTGTTTTGGCATTTCTCTTTAAGCATCTTTTCTTCCTCTTGCAATGGAGTTTTCAAAGACCTGTGGTGGTCTTTCTGAGAGGATCTACCCACAGCTTCGTATCTTAATAATTTTTTGGGTCAGGCTAGCTTGTTTTCTGCTGGTGACTAATCATCTCACTACACTTAGGGTTGAACAAAGTACCTGGCAACCATGCTGCTTTGTGTAGAGTCCAGTGAAGAGTTAACCCTTATCAGGTTAAGATGCAACAAGTAGCATATGCATGGGTTTGGTTTATGTGTGTGAGGAGGAGTTTGTGGTAGGAAACCAAGCAGTTACTGTGTTAGTGTGGACTTTTTTTTTTTTGACATTCATGTATTCTTGCTTATCTTAAAGATCTTTTTGAGAAGATTTTTCTCTTGGTCTTTTTAAAATGTTGCTCTGTTCCATATTGTCTGGTGTCATATCATTGTAAACTTCCTTGGTAGAGCTGGCCTTCAGGGACTTTAAAATTAGCTTTATTCCACTTCCACAGGTGTAGAGATGTATGGGGGTTTTACTTGTGATGGCAAGAGAGGTTGTCTGGGTTTACTTGTCTCTTCTTCCCAATACTGTCCATCTGCCAGTTCAACCCAAAATCTGAAAATTGCATTGGGACTTCTTGGGCTAACATATCATGAAAATCAGATGCCGTGCTCGGAGCTTCGTTAAGCATTCTGTTTGATTAGAAGAGCCAGAATAGCATCCAGCTGAAGCTGAGTTTAATAATTCTATTTGAAGCACAAGCCGAGAATAGAAATGGGCTAACTCTCTCATACCTCCTTTGGCTCCATGGCTGTAAACAAGAAAAACAAACTTCAGCCAGTTGAAATTACTGAACTGTATGCAAGAAACAAACTTCTCGAAGAAGAACAGTTCTAACAGTCATTCTTAGAACTGTTTTGATGTGAGAACTTACCAGCCACATTTGGAGGACAGAAGTTCTTATTCCATAGATCTTCTCACAGTGAACTGGTTGTATGTATGACAGAGCTGAGGGGCTTCATGAGATTGGAAAACCTTTATTGTTAACACTGTGGTTTAAAAAAAAAAAAAGGGGGAAAGGACTGCCTCTGTTCCTGGATGGTTCTAAACTAGATGCTATTGCTCTGTTATATAAGTGACACCTTGGAACAGAAAGTTTTAACTCATAAATAGTGGCATTAAGTAGCCTGGTAGCTCCTGCATGCTCCTTATTGTCTTGCATTTGCTTGGGGTCCCTTCTGCTTGTGAAGTCAGACCAAGGTGGGGTTTTGTTTTGTTTTTTTTTCTTTTTCAAGCAAGGCCAGGATATTATTGTGAGAACACCCAAAAGCAGTTTCATTTGCCAAAATAAGCCCAAATTTGTTAGTGAATTGACCCTTGCTTATGTTGGAGCCTCAGACAGAAAGAAGCTTATTGAGAAATGAATGGCTCTTTTTTGTTGTTAGTGTTGTGAAACTGTCCAGAATTGTTCTTCTGGTGTTTTGTGACTGAATGTATAAAATTGTTTGTTCACCTCACAGGGGGCCCTTGGCCCCAGTACTGTTTCCTGCTGTATACCAGCTAGTGCTGTTTGATGGTTTCACTGGAATAGAGAAGGGAGGCCTTGCACAGGTCAAAAAATAGGCAGGGTAGCTCATGCAAGACCCTTGGTGGTAGCCACAACAGAGGCTGGGGTGCGGAAGACAGCAGCGAGGGCTGTCAGCCACATCCATGTACTTGAGCGAAGCTAAATCTACCATCACCTCTCCACCCCTTCCTCTCCTCTCAAGCTTTAAGTACGTGCTTTCTGAAGCAGAGAAAGTTCAAAAACCTCCTTTTCTAAAGCTAATTGGTATCTACCCATCTTCTGTTCCTCCCTTGCTTACCTGCAGCCTCGGAAGAAGAGGGCAGTGGGCCTTTCTAGGAAAATAGTAGCGACAGCTGCTTGTCCGGGAAGAGAAGGGAGGGAAGGAGTTGTCTCAGACTTGCTCTTGCTAGGCGGTTGAGGACAGGCCTCTGGGTGAGCTGGCAGAGTGTTGAGAGAAAAAGCATGTTAGAAATGCAAAGAACTTGTAATGGAGCTGATCCCTTGCATCAGTAGGTGGATGTCCCTCGGAGTTCTGAATGGGCCCCGCAGAGAAGAGATGGTCAGTGCTGCATTTATGTACCTGTCTTTTACCACTTGGGAAAGCAAGGGAGATGTGTACATTAACAGCTCGCATAAGGTAACTTCTACATGGGAATGTATAGCATTGGCACATACGATAAAGGGAACGTGCTTTTGCCGTACTTGTGTAAAACAGTTCTCTCCAAGGGCATGGTAAACTTGTTTTGAGACAGCAGCTTATGATCAAGAGACCATGTTGTCCTCTGCCTGCTGAACTTACTTTGCTTGCAGAGAAAGCATGAACCTTCTGGGTGTCGAACCACCTGGATTCCACCCAAGCAGCTGGTCAAGATGGGAAGGCCTACAAAACAGCCCCAGGACAGTTGGAAGGAGAGAGAAGCAATCACTTAAGATTGAATTCAAACCCTTCAAATCCTTCCCTGTAACAAGCACTTCATGGAGTGATGACCCCTTTTTCTCTTCCAGCTCTCTTTCCCTTGCACCCTTAATTTCTTAAAGCACAGTGGCTTAGCAGGGAGCAGGTGGAAGATGATCCCTATTTAATTGGGAGTTGTAGAGAGGAGCAGAGCTCAGCGGGATCACGTAATGGCTGATGGGGGGAGATGGATTGCTACCAAGTTGGGATGGGGCAGAAGCTTTGCTGCCGAGATTGTTTCCATCTGGTGTGGGCTGCTCTGCAAGGATGCTGGGGGTTCTTGTCTGAAGCGCAGTGTGGATGACGTCTGAGAGCGCCAGTCGGATGTGGAAAGGGATAGCTCATAAGACTGTGCAGAACCTCTTATCACAGCTTATCTCGTTACTGGGGTAGCAGAGTTTTGACTGGGAGGGGGATTTTGGAGGAGGAGATGGAAAGCCTTTTTTATTATTATTATTTTTTAACCAGAAAATGTAGTGTCAGCACAAAGAAGCTTTTTGCAAATCTGTCAAAATGTTAAGCAGCTTTTTTTTTTTTTTTTTTTGCTTTTAAATCTGAAGTATGTTTTGAAGCACTTTGGAAATGCAAAGCACTAGGAGTGCTAACTACTCCTTATCGTCTGTCTAAAAGTGGCATTTGAAAAGCAAAAGATGTATCTGTTTCAGGCCGCTGGCTGCTCCTTATCATTTTTCCAGAGCTGCCACCCGGCCCTTTGCCTCCCTCCCAGGGCTGCAGGGGGAGCATGTTCCAAAGGAGGGCTCCCTAAGAGAGGAGAGGAGACCTGCGGAGTCCCTCGCTTGCCTTCAGGGTGCAGGTTGGTTTCTTCCCTCCCCACCTCCTTTTGTCTGAGGAAAGGGAAAAATGAAGTTGTGTTTCAGTTTGAGTGGTCCTAGTCTGGAACTACGACCACTTCTTCCAGCTCTGGAGACATCTTTATAGAGTTTCCTGTCTGAAAAAATTGCACCTTATTAGCTTAGCTGAGGAACGGGGAGATATCTGTCCTTCTGCAGGGAGTGGGGAGAGGAAGGGAGGGCGCACCAGGAGCTGTCTTCAATAGCTGCTGGATTTTTCCAGAGGCCGTTTCCTCACCTCATCTCCAACACAACAGCAACAAAAAAACTAAAATCATTTAGATGAAGCTTTTGTTCTGCGTATCTCAACAGCCGTTTGAGCAGGTCAAGATGAGAGAATCTTTCTTCCCTCACCTAGCCAGCTCTACAGCTGGGGGAAGCCCAGTTCTCTCGCTGGGTTTTCAGCACCAACCTTTTCTCTCAGCGTACGCACATCATTTGGATTCTCTTGCACACTGACTCATCTAATTTGATACACTTCCCTTCTGCTGAGGCGGGGGGAAGATGGGGGATGGGGTCAGTTAGAGGGGAGGGTCCCCGACTATTTTTGTCCTTGTCTCTTCAGTTGTTGCTGTTGTTCCTGTCAGCACGCTAGAGTATCTGAGTCTTTGCACACAGAAAGCTTCCTTTTGCACAGAATGAGCTTCTAGCTTTTGTACAGACTAATTGAATGTATCTGGGGGGGGTGGGGTGGGGTGGTGGTGAACAGGGAGTAAACCAATTCCAAACAAACCAATCGGAGTATAATGCCTTTTCTGAGCGAGTATGTGCTGTGAAAAGGAGACTGTAATAGCAAAGGGAGGGCAGGCTCAAGTATAATTTGACACAAAGTGTGGTTTTATTTTTGTACTGATATGGATAAGAGACTGTACAGCATCTATTTATTTAGATGATTTATGTGGTAAATGTTGCAAACAAAATTATTAAAATATTAAATATGAGAACTGACATTTACCTAATGGTCTGTTTGTGTGGTCATTTACCTCCTCTTGCTTTAATTCTACAGCAGAGTTATTTTCTGCCAGTCACTTCTGTTGGTATAAACATGTGGCGTGGCTGGAAAAAGAATGGAAGATGTGTGTGCTTGCGCGAGAAAGGCCAGTAAAGAAGGATCGATGAAAAATGGAGCCTGCAAAAGGCTGTTTCTGACATTATTCATTACTTTGATTTGAGGAGGTTAGGTTTTTATTAATTTTTAACCTGCTGGGTAAGTTAAAGCTGTACAGAGGTGACCTGGGATGGTTGGTCTTTGATGGATTAGAATTTGAAGAGGAGAATGCCGATGGCAGGGTGACTGCTGCTCTGGGTTAAGGGAGTTCTTGATGTCCTTGCACAATGCTGCGCTGGCAGGAGAGCACTGGTGTGCCCCATATCCTGCGTCTCTTGTGGGAACAGAGAAAATCTGAGGCGAGACCTGGGCTGCTAAACATGGACTGTGCTGGCTGCCAGTGGGGAAGCCCACCCTCCTCCAAGCCAAAGCCTCCAGTGGGATGGCCTGCAGGGCTTTCAAGGCGCTCCCTGGGGAGCACAGCAGCTCTTGGGTGGAGTTTGGCACCTGATTCACCACAGGTAATGTGGGACTGGGCCGAGGAGCCCGAATCCTGGGACAGCTGATATTCTGCGGAGAGAATCCCAAATGTCATTTAGTCCCCTTTGGTTTCTGACTTGCTCCTGTCAAGGCATGTGCTTCTTCATCCTCTGTGGAGGGGGAGGCTAGCTGTTAATTGAGGTACCTCAGCAAGCGAATGGGGCTGTCTGAGATGTCTCCAGTAGATGTAACATGGGGGTGAGCCCTGCATCCCAACGCAGCCATGACGTCAATCACAACAGCACATGGAGCAAAAGCGGAGGGGGTGTGTTTCCTGAGTCGGACGTGGCTCAAGGCAGCGTGGTTGGGTCTTGCCCGCATTACTGAAGTGCAGTCAGCGTGCTTGCCGTGAGCTGGGGAAGGCTGGACTTGAGTGATGGCATCGGAGCAGGACTCCAGCCAGCCACTTGGGTTCTGGCAGCAGCTCGTGGGTCAGGTGAAGTTGTAAGAAACTGCAGTGCAGAGTTACGGGAAAGCCTACTCTGGAGATTGTTTCTTCCTACCCCTGCCAATGCTGCAGAGGCTGGCTGGCACTAGAAACTCGTAACGGCTTGTCCTTTCACATGCATGTGTTGGTTGGATTAAAGGTTAATCTGGATAGTACTACTATTTTTTAATAATCTGTTGCTATGCTGCCCCTCTGATCCGTGCAGTGCAGCCGACTTGCCTTGTGCAGCTCTCTCCTGGTAGGATGGATGCCTGAGAACAAGGGCACTCAGCCCCTGCTACGGTGGGCAGCACCCGAAAGGGGAAGCTGCACGGTTTGAGCAGCTCGGTGTTCTCTGAGAAGCATGGAGTGAACTGCAGCGTGTGTGGCCCCTGCGATGGCAAGTGCTGTCAGGAAGCTGGCGGTCACCTCCCCTCTGTTCAGCGCCACTCGCCTTCCCTGCTCTTGGTCCTTCTCTCCCTAGTGTTTTCCTCGCCAAGCGACTGTTTTGGAAGCAAGGATGCAAGGAAGGGATGGGGAGGGACTCTTTATGAGGGAGTGTAGTGATAGGATGAGGGGTAATGGTTCTAAACCGAAAGAGGGAGATTTAGATTAGATATTAGGAAGAAATTCTTTACTGTGAGGGTGGTGAGGCACTGGAACGGGTTGCCCAGGGAGGTTGTGGATGCCCCATCCCTGGAAGTGTTCAAGGCTGGATGGGGCTTTGAGCAACCTGGTCCAGTGGGAGGTGTCCCTGCCCATGGCGGGGGGGTTGGAACTAGATGATCTTTCAGGCCCCTTCCAACCCAAACCATTCCATGATTCTCTGAATCCGGGGAACTTGTGTTATCACCCTGATCCAGTGGCAGCCTGGGTGGCTGGGCCTGCTGTGGAAGCTCGTAGGCAAGCCCCTGGGATATCATAGTACCCCAGTGGTGTAGGCACTGCATGAACACCATGGGCCTTCTCTCCACTACATCAAAAAGTTAGCAGGCTGGAGGGGTGGCTGTTCTGGCCACGCTGAGCCACCCATAACTGCCACACGGGGAGGTCCGTGGTCAGCTCTGAGGGGTCTGTCTTTGCTCTTGTGCATTTCAGAGTTGCCGTTGGGAGATCTCACCACACTTTGACATGGAGGACCATAGTGCCGAGGGTTTTTTTTAAAAACCCATGCAGGGTTTGCTTGAGGAGCTAGGGTGTGTGCAGCTGCTCTGGTTCCTGGTGTAGGCGAGGGAATGACCATTTCTTTACAGAAATCTGCCACTCCTGACAGCAGCTTCCCTGCAGCAAACACCAATGGAGTCAGCTGATCAACCCTTGGAGCTGTGCTAATGGAGACAGTCGGTCTTACTCCTGCCAGGTCACGGATCTGCAAAAAAATGAGCCTGGAGGCAGCTAACAGCTTTGAGCAGGTGAGTTTTTCCCTGTTATCTAGTGCCATTTGAAAAAAATAAACAAAAATGTTCTTGCACCTGCTGCTCTCCCCGTGCGCTGGTACATCGCTCGCCAGGGATTCTGGTGAGAAAGGTCTTGTTGGTCCCCAAGGCTTATTGCTTCTCAGGGCTAGCAAGAGCTGCTGCGGCATAGTCCACAGCACCAGGGTCTTGAGGGCAGTGAGGAGCCAAAAAAATAATTTCAGTGCCCGTAGTGAACAATAGCTGTTCAGGGAGAGCCATCTTCCCAGGTTGTGGTTTTGGTTTTGGTTTGTTTTTTTTTTTAAAGTGTTTTACTGGAAATGTGAATGAAACAAAGGAAATACCCAACAATGCTCCGAACAGCTGGATATGCTGCTGCTATTTTGCTTTGTGAGAGTAAAAGTCAGCTGAAAGAGGCTGGGGCTGGGCAGTACCCGTGCAATGGCTGCTCGCTGTGGCAGGAATGAAGGTGCTGCTGATGGGTGGAAGGAGAAGGTGACTGGGAAGAGCTCTCCGAAATGCTGCTGCCCTTCCTGCCCCATGGCCTTGTGCTCCTGCCCCGAGGGGAGGCGTGATGCTGGTCACCCGTTTGTCAGTTTGAGGACAAAGCCATTGGTCACAGCTACTGCACGTGTGTTTGTGTAGCTGCGTAAGGACTTTCCCCCCATTTTGATTTAGGAGTGCCTGCTTTTTAGGGTGGATGATGTTGGTGGTTGGAAGTTCAGTTATTTGACACTCCGCCAACAAGTGTAAAAGCGGTTTTTTAAACAAAGTGAACAGTAATAAATGCGCCAACTTAAATGTGGATGGTGTTAATGAACACTTAATGTGCAAAGTTTAAAAAAGCAAAAAGCAAAACGCAACGGGTGTGATCAGCTTGCTCTTTTGAAGTCACCTTCAAGCGTATAAAGAATTGCAATTAAACAAAATGGTGTCTAGAGAAAGGGGGCAGTCCAGAAGGACTTGTCCCATTCTAGGTGAGTCTCTTGAGTGATCTGGCTGGGGTTTTGTTCTCAGTTGGCCTGTGATGGCAAACACCTGAGAAAGGGCCTCTTACCACCTATTCTTTAAGCAAGTGCTATGACCTAAATGCAGAATTATCAGTGGTGAAGCGCGCTGTGGTTCAGTCCCTGACCGCAGAAACACCTTGTTCTGAATTGTTCGCATCTCCTGAACCCAGGGTCCATGTGACCGTTCGCCGTCTCTCCTCTGTCCGCCTTCAGCAACTTTTCCATCCACCCCCCTTCGAATGAGGACAAGGCAGTGGGGAACGCGTCCTCTCTTGAGTCACTTTTGCCTCTGCTCAGAGAGCTTGTGGTGGCTGCAACACTTCAGCTGCTGAGGTGAAAAAGAACAAAATGCTGTAACGGATCTTGCCTGAATCGTAGGCAGTGAGAAAAAACACTCATTCTCCTACCTGCCCACCTTGATTTTGGGAAATCCATCCCAGCTGGTACTGGGAGATAGAGATATATATCTCTATAGCCATTTCCAGAATATCCTCCTCCCGAGTGGAACTTCTGAGTTCCAAAATCCAGGGGAGGCATGTGGAGAAAGGGTCAGCAAAGGCCCCAGGGGCTGTGAGCACTCCCTGCCAGGCCGTCTGGAAGGCGGTGAGTGGAGCGGTGCCGGTGCTCTGCGGGTACCCGGTGAGGCAGTGGTGGGTTGAGAAAGAGCATCAAAAGCAGGATGGATGTTGCCTACAGCTCCCCCTTCTTCCAGAGGGTCTCCTTCTGAAACGCACCCCCTACTTACCCTAAAAATGGAGATAAAGCAGGAGAAGGTGCCATCCTGCTGTGCCAGGTGGGACCTCCAGGTACCGGAGGGCCACGAGCTCCACACGAAGAAGGTACAGGGCCCCGAGCTTCCATTTTGAATCCAGGAGAACGATTTGTGACTGAGGATTTTTCTGTTTTGTCTTTTTAGCACCTGCGAGAGCGCGTAAAGCACACTGCAAATTCAATAGGATTTTGCAGTAACACTCAGGGCAGGGAACTCCTCTAAGTGACTTAACATTTTTCTATTTTTTTAATATTTTTTTTAAAGGCTTATGGAGCATGCTTGGCCCATTTACCTTGCAGTACCTTATACTGGCTCAAAAATGAGGGCACGTACAAGCGCCAGCCAAAAGGGAAAAAAGGAAAAAATAAAAAAAAAAAAAGAAAAGAGGATTTAAGCGCCTTTATTGTTAGTTTTTGCCTTGGTAGGCTCCCCCACCTACCGCCGGTGCCACCCCACTAGCTGGAGGTGGGTGACGGCGCATCTGCGTCTGCAGAAGGAGAAGCGGCTGCGCGGCCCCCGCTGCCGCCATTGTTTTAAGTTAAAAAAAAAAAAAACCAACAAAAAACACACAAAAAAAAAAGGACCCGTTCGGGCGGGAAGGCGCTGAGACGCCGGAGGCGCAGCACCAGCACCGCCGCCATACCGAGGATCTGCCTCGGGCGGGCTTCCCCTCCCGACACTGGCCCTCGAACTCCGTCCCACGGGGACGCGGGTGTCCCCTCACGATGGGGGGGGGGGGCAGAGGCGCCCCCGCCCTCACACCACCCTCCGCGCGGTGCCTTTAACGGCCAGCGCCTGCGCGCGACCCCCTTCCCTTAGCAACCATCTTCCCCCTCCTCATAACAGGGGAAAGGGGGAGGAGGGTCACGCGCGGCCGCGGCGGGAGGGGGCGCGCGGGCGTGCGCGAGCCGGCGGCGGCACGAGGAGGGCGGGCGCGGGGCGGGGGGGGGGGAGGGGGAGCAGGGGGCGGGGCGGGGCGGCGCGGGCGGGCGGGCGGGATTATTATGGGCTGTGGGCGCCGCCGCCGCCGCTGAGGAGCAAGATGGAGCTGTCTGCAGTGGGGGAGCGCGTCTTCGCCGCCGAGTCCATCATCAAGCGGCGCATCCGAAAGGTGAGGGGCTGCCAGGGGTGGGGGGAGGCCGCGACACCCCCCCCCCTTTCCTTACGGCTCCTTGCTGCCGGGCTCCGGCCGCGCCGCTCGCCGGGCCCCCGCCTCACATACGCGCACCCCCCCTCCCCTTTTCTCTCCCCTTCTCTCCCCGTGTGTTGCAGGGGCGCATCGAGTACCTGGTGAAATGGAAAGGCTGGGCCATCAAGTGAGTGTGCATCCTGCTGGGGGGGGGGGGGCCGCCGTCAGCCCCCACCGTCCTGAGAGGGGGGGGGGGGGGACGCTCCCGGGGCTGCGGGGGTGGGGTGGGGGGGGACGGCACGGGACGGGGGGTCTGTGCGTAGGGATGTGGGGGGTTTGGGCGCTAACCCCTGCGCTTGTCCTTCCCCCTGCGCCGCTGCCCGCGCCCCCGGCAGGTACAGCACCTGGGAACCCGAGGAGAACATCCTGGACTCCCGCCTCATCGCCGCCTTCGAGCAGAAGTGAGTGCTCATCCACGGGCTGGGGGGGCGGCAGCAGGTTTGGCTTTGGGTGGGCGAGCGGGAAAGGACGTCCAGGCTCCCTCCTTCCCCCCCCCCCCTTCCTTTTTTTCTTTCTTTCTTTTTTTTTAAAAAAAAAAAAAAACAAAAAACAAAAAACAGAAAACTTGTATGCTTCTGTTTCTCCCTTTGGGACAAGTCTTAACTTCTTGACAAATTTGACTCCCTCAAGGGAACGAGAGCGTGAGCTGTACGGGCCCAAGAAGAGAGGACCTAAGCCTAAAACTTTTCTCCTGAAGGTAACTCTTATTTGAATAACTTAGGCCTAGCCAAATGTCTCTCAAACCTCACCGGTTCGTGCCTTTGGATGGACTGGACTTTCAAGTGACTTGTGTCTGCTGCCTGGCCCTGGGAACATGGGGACAACCCGACGGGAAAGCGGGTGGGGGGCAGGGACGCAGAAGCGTGTGAGGGGAGAGCGTGTGTGCGTGCGACGGGTGCCCCAGCAGGACGGTCGGTACGCACGGATGTGCATGGTGAGGCTGCAATCTCTTTTCCAATATCCTCTCCTCTTTACGGCCTTCTGCTGCCGCAGTGGAGAGATAGCCAGCCCTGCTCCCTCTTCCTTCAGCAGCCTATTCCATCCAGCCCGTGCCCTGCAACTTAGCAGCATGCCGAGCAATCGGGCAGCTGTGGCAGGAGTCCTGCTGCCACTTGTGCTCCTCCGATCATGTTTCAGGATGTAGGTGCTCCACGAGAGTTTCATGAAAGGTTCATGTTTTGATCTGCAAACTGTAGGCTTGTTTTGCTTATTTTTTGGGAGGGGTGGGGGGAAGGAGGAGTGTTTCACCTCTGCGTAGGATGGCAGCTGAAGTTTCCAGTTCCCCTCTGATAGACCCAGCAGCTCTGCAAGACAGTATTGTCGTAGTATCTCTGCTTGCTTACAGTGATGAATGAGGGAGATAGTCCCTAACGCAGCCCCTCATTTGTTTTTACTTTCTTTTTTTAATCAAGAAATCTGGTAGCTGTGTGATTTCTGCGTGAGCTCTGTGGATTTCTTACTCTACAGACAAAACTCCTTGCTCTGCTCCACTCTTACCCTCTTCCCTCTCCAACTATTTTGATCTCAGACTTCAAATGAATGTAGAAACACAACACACCTTTGTACGATTAAGACAGATGAGGGAAGTCACAGCTTCCCTGGCTTTGATCCAGTATAAAGCCCTGCAACAGCCAGGGTAGACCCTGTGGTAGGGCATCACTATCACCAAGTCATCCTATGGCTTTGGGCAAGTCATTTAGCCTTTGTGCATGTTTCCCCATCTGTGAAACAGGTTAATACTTTCCTTTGCCTGACAGGGGTAGGAGCTTTACTCAAGTCAGCACTGCACTTTAACTGTATGAGCACCGGAAAAAGAGCTGAGGGGTAGGGTGTCACCTCTCCTCTGCTTTAAGAGGACATAATGAAGCACACGGAAGAAATGCGGGAACAGGCGTATTCTGATGCTTACAGTAAAACCCAGGGGACTGTGGTAATCCTCGGAAAGTTCTGCTGATGGAACTGTCCTTCTCCCTCATTGCCTGTTTTTCTGTTAACAGTATTCTGTATCTGCAGACTGAGAACTACAAACACAACTGACAATGTAGTACTTCTTATTCTCTATTCAGGGAAACTAGACTAGTTGGGTTTTCTCTTTCTGGCAGTCAAGTATTAAATGAAACCCTTGTGTTTAGGTTTCCAACAATGCAGAGGAACGCTTAAAGGGAAACCACCGGCTTAAAATAGTTCTCTGCATGAATTAAAAAAATACTGGTATTTGTAACACCTGATATTGTTCAGAGTGGTAGAGAAGCGTTTATGCTGTGCTTTTAATGTTACTGTGTGTAATCAGTTTCTTTTCTTTTTTGTTTCTGAATGTGATATGGCAAAATCCACTGCCAGTTTTTCACTCATTTAAAAAAAAAAAAAAACACAAAAAAACCCACCAAAAACAACCCCCAACCTCAAAAATAAAACCTACTCATTCCTCCTCTTCTCCCCTTGCCCTTTAAAAGGCCCCTAAACTTGGAACCTGAATTATTCAACAGCATCCTTTGAATCACGTCCCTGACATGTTGCTGTGGCACATCTTCCTTCTGCCAGCTTCTCAAATGCTGCTGAAAACCCGTAGGTTTGTGGAGCTGGCTTGGTACTTTGTAGAAGATGGATCGCGATAGGGAGCTCTCCTGAAGGCTGGTGCCATGTTGTGGGAGAGGGTGGCAGGGCAGAGCGCTGCCACGGCTACTTGGTTTGCAGCTCTGGGAAGCAGAGGTGGTGAAACTGTTAAGAGCTCTGACTTGCCGTTTTTCTGCAACTTGGGATAGTACCCTAAAAATAACACCCCAGGCAAGGGAGCAAGAAGAAAAACGCGATCTCAGCTAGCCCTATCTGAACTTGTTTGGGCTCTGTTCAGGCAAACCATTGCAATTGAACTGCGGCTAGAAACACGACTGACACCAGCATGATAGCTTGTGTTGAGTGCATCCCTTGGTCAGTTCTTCTGACCTGATGAAGATGCAGGTTTGTCCTCTGCTAGCCCTGCAGCACTCGTGCTGCTGTGGGAGGATTGGGATTTGGTTCTGCCTCGCGCATGGCTAACGATATTTTCAGTTCTTTCAGATGCAGAATCTCTTCCGAGTGAGAGTTTCAGAAGCAGGGGAAGAAATTTGATTCTTGCATCCCAGAGGGAGTCTTTGGAGTTGGCAGTTAGAACAATATTCTTTTTGATCTGTTAACTGAACAGATCAGGCCTGGATGCAATGATGTTTAGCAGGAGTCTGGCCTAGGACTGCTTTGATAAACTAGTCTGCCCTTGACTTGGTGGCTTGCTGGGATTTTTCATGTGTATCAGTGCTTAAACTCAGGCGTCTGAGTCTCCAGTAAGGCATTGAAATAAGTGCCCTGATACGCTGCTCAGTCCCCTGGCTTGTGTGGGTGTTTTGGTTTGCCGTTGGGGCTAGGTTTATCCTGGGATTAGTTCTCAAAGGCTGCAGATAGGCACCCAGGGGGATTTGCAGAAAGCATTCCAGCAGGTTAGTGGCCCACGCCTTTGGAAAAGCTTTGGAAAGCTGCATCTTCGGCCACCTGCTGCCTTTGTAAGCTAGGCTCGTGTTGCTGAGAGCTGTCTAACACTTGCCCTTTCGATCAGACTGCAAGGGGAAATTACAGTCCAGGCATTGTAATATCGCTCTCAAGATGGCGGGTGTTGAAAGTGACCCCTGCAAATTTCAACTGCAAAGTTTTGGGCAGGAAATGGGTCTTTATCCTCTGCATACTAGGGGCAAACTTTCCCACAGCTGAGATCAAGCTTGGCGGGAGGTTGTAATTCTTGGGCGGCTGCTGGTATGCTGCAAGTTTTGTGCCGAGTTTATGGGAAGCGGAGTCCTTGATCTGTGATGGGCAGCACTGTACGTAAGGCTCTTACCTTACTACTTGGGTGTCTGGCAAAAGTTATCCTTGAAGACAGGCCCTTCAGCTGGAGGTCAGAATGGAAGCTGGTGAGGTTAGAAAAAGACAGAGCGCATACTACAGTGATTTTCCTCTTTTTTTCCTGCTTGATTCGCGCTTTTTATTTTGCTTTTCCCTCGGCAGTCCACTGAGAGGAATGCAAAACTCGCCAACTAATCTAATGAAGTCTAGCAAGTGCTATTAAGAGACAGAGCCCAATCTGCAAGCTCAGTGGGTGGCTAGCAAAGACCCCTTGGCGGGGTGGCTGTAAATACTAAGGTGAAAGGACTGGAGAAGGTTAATGGAGAGGAAGAAGTAAAGGGAGAGCAGAGGAAGAAGGGGCCGAGCACTGTGGTGTTCTGTCGCTTTGCCCTTCCTTGAACTCTAAAGTTGGAGTTGGGTTTCTTTTGATCTCCTCCCTGTTCGTAAATTATCCCCGAGCGGTTTGAAAACAGACCATTCCCCTTTGTAGCATTTTGTTCCTCATCCAGTAGGGAAACTTTAGTTTATGGCAGTGTTGCTTGGGAGAGCTGTGCTATGAACTGGCTTGCTGTTGCCTTGTCACTTGGAAGACTGCAGAAGAAAGAGGGCAATAAAAAGGCAGAATGGTAGCCAAAAAGGGGAAAGAAGAGCTCTTGCGAATGCTGTTTGGAGCAGGGACTGTGGGAATGCAGGTGGAGAATAAAAGACAAAGCAGAACCAGTAATTTATGAGAGAGTAGCACTGCTGTGGTGCAGCAGTGCTACTGGAAATGACTTGATTTTGAAATAATTAACTAGAAATCTGTTCACTTACAAGGTCTTTTTTTTGTCGTCTTTTTTTTTTCCTTCCAAATTGCAGAGATTTTGATACAAATCAGGTAAGAGAGGCTTTTCTAAGCACGTGTCCATGTACGTGCTTGTGTGCTTCAGTGCGTTCAGGGAATGAATGAACAAATATGCTTGCTGGGCCTCAAGGGACGTTTATTCAGAAATAGTAGGGAACAGGGGAGATATACTCGTTCCCAGGGGCGATGAGGAAAAGCTGTACAAGCTAAATAAAGGTGATACGTATCCCAAAAGGGAAGGGGGGGGAAGGGAAGCAATCCTAGCAATTGCCTTGCTCTTGTGACAGAGCACTGCAGCAAGCCTCCAGAAGCTGCATCCTGATGTAGGCTGAGCTGTAAGTAGAGAGTGAATTACTTCGTGTACATGCTGAGTACCTCTTCAGCGGTGAGCAAATCCTGCAGGCGAAAACAGCAAAACCCAGAGAGGTAGTTTCCGTTTGGGAAACTTCTGAGTTAAGTAGCAAGCTGTGGTGACACAGCCAAAAGGATTAAACAGGTTTGTTTTTCAAAGATCTCGTGCTCGTACGGCTCGTGAGTGTCATAGAGTAATGGATCCATAGCAGGGAGAAGTGCGTTTCCAACAGATAAAACTGAATGCTGAGCCTTCCCCAAACCAGAGGTAGCAAGTTACTTAACGTAAAGTTGGAAGCGGGGGGAGGAGAGCCCATAAAATGTGCTGTCCTCTGCAGGAAAGCGACTTGAGTTCGTATAGTTGATGCCTGAGTAAACCTGATCCTGTGGTAGGAATACTGAGCTTCGCAAGTGAGAGGGCTCTGGGGGCTGATCTGAGATAAAGCATTCGATACTATTTTTCTTGAAACCCTACCTGGAAAAACAAGCTCAAGCGAAGCTGGATATTTGCATATTGGTCTTTGGAACTTGCATTGAAGCTGGTCACTGGGGACAGCACTGTAGCACCTGGAGGGGACGGTTGGGGTCCCAGTTCACCCTCTCTCTTAATAATCCGGCCAAAGAGGTTGATAGTGCATGTGGTCTACCTGGAGACTGTTGAAACTGGAATTTAGTAAATGCAGAGAGCTGAAACATGAGTTAGAAACAGCTTCAGCCTTGAGGAAGTGCCCCAGAAGTAACTGGAAACACAGACAAATATCAAGTAAAGGAGACCTGGTAGTTGTGGCACACTGGAAGAGTCCTAGCCATGGACCAGGGCTCTGTGCTAGCCGCTGTGCAAGCACAAAACCAAGACAGGCCTGTCTGTCAAAACAGGACAGCTGATTAATGTGCACAGGCTGAGAAAGTAAAATCAGCAGGACTGTGGAAGTGGCCAGGCAGTGACCATCCCAGCATTATCGCTTTTCATTTTATGCAGTTGATGGGAAGCGTTGCTGAGGAATTTTGGTGTGTATAAGGCAACTGTGGCTTGGGGGAGATGTGGGGGGAGCCTGCTTCTTTCTCACATGGGTGATGGAAGGCAGCACTGTGGGCAGGTGGTAATTAGAGTCGACGCTGAGCAGAGGGGGCAGAACTCCTCACTACAAGGCATGATTACAGGGTAGGGAATTAATCTAGAATACATGCAGTGTTGGCAGCAGGAGAGGCCCTAAAGGATGCCTGTGTCTGAAGCTGTGGATCAAGGATTTTTACCTGTGCATCTGTCAGTACCCTTTGCCTGGCTTCCCTGTCCTGCATTTTGGAATGTGACATTGGGTTGCACTTTGCTCTACGCTGAGCAGTTGTAAACTGGCAAGAAGCCCAAAGCACTTGAGCAGCAATGCTGGAAAGACTGGCTGTGGTGGGGAAGCCAGGGGGGGGAAAAAAAGAATAAAATTGTTAATCCAGGCTGTGCTAGTATGTAATGTCAGGAAGCAAACTGTGTAGCTTGTCCTGGTGTCTGCCGTCTGCTTCAGAGGGACCTGTGAAGACAGGGAGCAAGCGTGGCTGTAGATGTGCCTGTGACCTCATGATGGGGTCTGCGGGGTCTCGTAAGTTGTGGATCATTGGGATGGGAGGGGGAGAGTTGATGAGTGGTGCAGGGACTATGTCTGGTGCTGCTGCTGTGCTCCAGTCTGTAGAATGCCTGGGGCAGGAACCGTGTCTAACTATTAATTTTCTGAATGCTTTGGGACACGGACTAGCACGTGAGGCTGAGCAAAGAGAAACTAGCTAGACACTGGGATGCTTCCTGCTACAGCAGGACGTGTTGGGCTTTGTCTGGGCTGGGGATGCTTCCCTGCAGCTAGGTGAAACAGACTGTACAGCCCAGGGTTAACGTGGAGGGTGTCTGTGCCTGCCTTGGCAGTCGTGTTACTCATCCCTGTTTCTTTGTCAGTCGGTTAATACAAAGTCTAGATAGAGTCCCTGGTGCAGATGAGCCTTCAGTCTGTGTTCTCACGTGCAGCTGGGGAAGGAGGCCTTATCTTTGCAGTCCTTTTAAAGCCAGCATACAAATAGTACTGCAGGGTACGATCTGGCATTAGCCAGGGAGGAGCAAAATGTCTTCGTGTCTCTGTTCTCTGCTTATTTAGGATCTTCTGTGGTTCCCATGGGGATGTCAGTGGGAGAAGACGGGCATTGGGTGACAACAGAGTTCTGGAGATGTGGGGCCAGGGCTTTGAGCTTATTGTGCAAGAGCGGGCCTGGGCCCCTCGCTTAGGTCTGTTAGATCCCCGCCTTTACACGCACATTTTTTTTCCCCAGGCGTTTCTGTGGTAGGAGGCACAGCCTGCAGGGTGACAAAGGAGATGGTGTTGGAGTGCTTAAGCTCTTAGCTGGCAAGAAGCCATCCCAGTCTTGGCGTGTGCTAGGGGGCAACGGGATGGAAAACTTGGGGAGGAAAAGCAGCCGTCTTGTCCTAGCACTGCAGTTCTTCTTGTGCCCACGAGATGGGGGAAGCTGCTCGCTAGATGGGCAGTCAGAGGGGGGCCTTGCCTGTCCCCTCCAGGCCTGGGTGACCTCTGCCTGTGACGACTGCTGAGAGGGAATAAGGAAGGGGCTGTGTTAGGGCAAAGTATGGGGTGCAGGTGGGAGGCTGAACTCTACAAGTAACTGCACTGACAAGGGATGATGTAAGAATATGCTCTGGGTTTCCATGCCCACAGGATCTTCAGGTCATGCTGCCTCGGCTTACCAATGAATATGTTTTTCCTGCTGCCAGAAGACATTCCCGTCTCTGGTGTCTGAACCAGAGCAGGTTTTGGCACTATCTCCAAGTGCCAGAAGAGCTAAAAAGTCTTGTTCACCTTCCCTGGCTCTTGGAGAGGGCTGGTACCAGGCAGTTGAAACAGTGCTATTCCTACTCTGTTTCATTAGTAGGTTTCAAATAAGTGTGGTGTTCAAAATGACAAGGCAATCTCTTCTGTGGAAATGCACTTAAACTGTACTTGGAGTTCCAGCTGGCCTGGTCTCTGGCTTTAAACACTGGACCTTTCTCCCACAGCAAAGCAAGGATAAACAACTTGCTTATGGTCTCTAGTTAAAATTAAGTCTTTGGATCTCTGCATTTCTTGTGTTTAGCTAAGACAGCTCCATCAGACCACCCTCACCCGCCTTCATCATAGTTCCTCAAGACCCCCTTCTACCATACTTTCCAGAGGAGATGAGTCTCATTGTGGGAGAGGAAGAGCAAACTAGATGCATTACTCTTCCTTTC
The DNA here is from genome assembly GCF_028500815.1 of Rissa tridactyla. Classification (NCBI taxonomy): domain Eukaryota; kingdom Metazoa; phylum Chordata; class Aves; order Charadriiformes; family Laridae; genus Rissa; species Rissa tridactyla. The sequence continues at coordinate 163,104,113 of NC_071466.1, read as the reverse complement.
CCCCTTGTTTGGTGCTCATTTTGTAGAAGACCAGATACAGTCCCCTGCCTTGGGAGTAGTATGTAATTTTGGATGCTAATTCAACAGTAACAGCCCCAGTGCCTAGGAGGGCACTTGGTTGTTTGGCTGTCAGTGGAGGGTTGTGCTCATTGGCTGTTGATGACTGAGAGAGCAACTTGGGAACCATTAACTGTAACCCTGAAACATGGCTGGAGGGTGGCAGTTTCCTCCTGGGGAAAGCACGTGCCAACAGGGACAGTGCCTAGGGAGTAATTGGCTGCCCAAAAAGAATATAGACGGTACCCTGTGCTTGTATGGGATATGTGCCATAGCTATTGGTAGTCCATAGGTGCATATGTGTGCTTGTCATTAATGTGGGTGTAAATGTGATGCGACATTGCTGGTAAGCACTTGACCTGAGGTGAGCAATGCCAGATTTGAGATTTGGCTGTACCGAGGCTGCCTCTCTGACCCTGTTTTTTTTTCTCTCCCCACCACCGCAGGCTCGGGCCCAAGCGGAGGCCCTCCACATTGGGGATGTACACTTTTCTGTCAAGCCTGGTTCTAGCACGTCCTCTCCCAAGCTCCACTCCAGCGCCGCGGTGCACCGGCTCAAGAAAGACATCCGACGATGCCACCGCATGTCCCGACGCCCCCTGCCTCGTCCAGACCCCCAGAATGGCGGGAGCGTGGGTGGTGGGGCTGGCATCCGTCCTCCTGTCTCGCCCTTCTCGGAGACCGTCCGCATCATCAACCGTAAGGTGAAACCCCGTGAGCCCAAGCGCAGTCGCATCATCCTCAACCTCAAAGTCATTGACAAAGGTGGGAAGCCAGCTAATGGGACCGGGGGCCTGGCTCGGCCCAAGATCCCATCCCGAAACCGCGTCATCGGAAAGAGCAAGAAGTTCAGCGAGAGCGTCCTTCGCACCCAGATCCGTCACATGAAGTTTGGTGCCTTCTCGCTCTATAATAAGCCGTCCACTGCACCTGCCCCCTCTCTGGAGGGCAAAGGAGAGGCCGAAGGCTCCCAGGCGGCCTCCTGTGGGCTCATTATGGGCTCCACCCCTTATGATGCCCCCAGCTCCAGCTCCTCCGGCTGCCCATCGCCAGCCCCCCACTCCTCCTCTGACCCAGATGATTCCCCTCCGAAGCTGCTTCCCGAGACCCTCAGCCCAGCCATCCCCGACTGGCGTGAGTCGGAGGTCCTCGACCTCTCAATCCCACCTGAGTCGGCTGCCACCAGCAAGCGTTCTCCCCCAGGAGGGTGCAGTGGGGGGCAGACACCCTCCTTGTCCCTCTCCTCTTCTGACCCAGAGCATGAAGCTGGCGACTGGCGTCCTGAGATGTCTCCTTGCTCTAATGTGGTGGTCACGGATGTCACCAGCAACCTCCTCACTGTCACTATCAAGGAGTTCTGCAACGCGGAAGATTTTGAGAAGGTGGCAGCAGGTGGCGGTGGTGGAGGTGGCAGCAAGTGAGCAGCCAGGTCCCCCTGCTCCAGGGGCATGGGGGGAGCTATACCTGTGAGAAGTCGTGGTGCGAATGGCTGTCCTTAGTTCTCTCCTTCTCCCCTTGGCTGTCCCTCTGCCCTCACTGCCACCCTTCCTCCTCCTTTCCTCCTGCCTACTCCTTCTTGCCTGAAGGCTGGAGCGTGTCAGTGCGGGGGAGTGGGGGCACCCACCATTCCTGGGTGTCACTGCTGCTAGGAGGAGAGGCAGGGAGGGTCGTGGTGGGGCTTGGGGAGTGGTTGTTTGTCCTTGAATGTGGTGTTGTCCAACGGGCGGTGGAGCCTTTGGGGATGAGGGATGGGTGAGTGTGTGTCTGTGTGCCTGTGGGGGTGATGGGGAAGGTACTCTTTCCCCTCCTTCCCCTTCCATCTTTGACAAAAACTGAAGAGGAGCTCCAGACCCTTGAGGGGAGGATGTAAGAGGATTGGAGCCCTTGCCCACTCCCCCCAAGCCTTCTCCCACAATGTGCATGGAGTCTCTTCCATTCCTATGTTTCCCCCTTGCTGTGACTCCGATCCTGCCATCCTTCCTGTTCTTGGCCTGTGGCCTGGATCTGCCGCCGTCTATCCTGTCCTCGTGGCAGTGGCTGATCCAGATGCCCCTAGAATGAAGGGGAGAGGGGCAGGTGAAGCGTCATGCCTGGAAGGTGCTTGAGACAAAGCTGGGGTGGTTGGGGTGTACCCCATGCAGCACACACCCCATATTGGCTTCCCCTTTCCTTTGACTATTGGTGCTACCTTGGCAGTTGTATGGGTGCTTTCAGGTGGCCTGGTCTCTCCTCTTCTGCATCTTCCAACTTGCTCAGCTTTGCAGGGGGAAGGGAAGAAAAGGGGAGTCTGCTTCTGGCCCAGACCTTCCTCCTGGTGTTCATCACTTGCACTTGCCTGGGGGAGTGGGCATGAAATGCCCTTCCCCGGCCTTTCTGTGGTGGAAGTGGGAGTGGGCCGTGCGTCCATCCTTCAGTCTGGGGGAAAATACGCTGACAGCATGATGCTGCCTCAGCCGGGTGAGGCTGGTCTCCCACCTTGCACATAAGCTTCCCCCAACCCTTTTTTCTTCCCACCGCTTCCTCAGAAGGAGGGAGGGACGGATGCTAAGGCAGGTCGTTTGCTCTTCCCACTTCCTTTCGTCTCTCCTGCTCTCCTTTCCCTGTGGTGGATGGCATGGAAGCGGATTCCCCTCTGTCTTTTCAGCATCTGAAACAGCCCTTACAACTGTCAACCAAAGGTGCTAATAAGAAATAACTGTCTCTCTCACATCGTATGCATGTACGCTGGATCTCTTCCCCCAGAGCTCCTGTGAGCCGATCTAAAAATTCCTTCTCTTTGCCTCTAGCAAGTAGGAGCGAGCAAGACCACAGCTTGCTATTCTTTACCCACAGCTCCTTCTTTCCCTGACCACCCTTGTTCATGTCCAAAATAAGCTCTCTTTTGCCTGCCATTTCTGGCTTCCTTCATTTCTGTGTGAGTCCTAAGCTTCATGGGGAGATGCCGGTCCTTTGCTCTTCCTTCTCCCCCTACTCGCACAGGACTCAGCCTGTAGGGGCAAGGAAAAGAGGTGCTGATCAATTTGTGGCAGAGCCTCCCCCTCTCAACCCTATCTCTGGGATTTGGGATGGGGCAGAGGGGTGTCACTTCTACATAACATGCTGCAGAGGTGAAAAGGGTGGAAAAAAATTCCCTGCGCCAGGGCTCACTTACTTGGAAACCTTCCCTGGGCAGGTAAACACAAGTGGAATTGGCCCCTCTGGTGCTTCCACATGATGATGCTCAGGAGCCACCAGCTCCGAGGAGTGCTCTCATGTGGAGTAGTGATTTTGTGGTTGCAGTGGTCTGAGGGTAGCAGTGAGGCAGTTTGTGGGAGAGACGTAATATTTGTCTGCCCAAGGGGTGTTGTCGGGGTGGTAGACCAGCTTCTGACCTTAATTAGGGCTTCTGGGCCCAGAGCTTGTCTCTTCCCCGCCTCCAGCGCCTGGGTTGGTGTAATAAAATCTTTGCTGCCCTCCCCACAAGCCTTGCCTTGCAGCGGGTGGCATTCAGTTCACTGTGGGGCACAGTGAATTCACACCAGTTGCAGTTCGATGTCTGTGTAGACAGTCTGAGGGGGATTCCAGGTGCTGTTAGCACCACCCTTTGCATACCTCTTTCTTTTTCTTTCCTTGGTTGAAGAGCTTAGTGGACTGTTTGGGGATGCAGCTGCATTCACAGCTGAAGCTAGGGGCAGGGAGAAGGAGACTTCCCCGATCCATTCACTAAACTAAGGCTTCCTATAACTTGTTGGACTTGTGTGCGTGTCTGTATTAATACCTGCCTGTATTTTTTGTCTCTCTTTTTTTTTTTCATCTTTCCTGTGCCTGGCACACCCGGGGATCCCTTACTTTAGCATAGCCTATCCATTTGACTGCAGCTTCAAAGATGAGCAGTTTGTAGGCATAGGGAAAAGCTCTTTCTTAGGGAAATAGCGAGGAGATTCTTCTCTTTTTTCCCCACCCCTTCTCAACAAGAACTATTCTGTGGCTGTGAGATAAGAGGAGATTCTTTGTGGGGTGGATGCAAACTGGCCAGTCACTTTAGGTTGTTGAGTTGCTGTTTGGTGTGTATGTGGTGATGTGTTTTGTTTCGTGGTATTGAGGTTCTGAAAAAAAAAAAAAGTTGAAGCGTTTAAGTGGGAGATAAAAGGGAACTTTAATAGGAAACTCTTGATGTGTTTTGGCCAAGATGTGTTGGCTTGGCAGAATTCTTTTCCCCAGTGTCTCTTGTATGGTGTTCTTTGGGGGCAGGGGACAGGAATTGTTTATTTGAAGGGGTTTTGCCTTTCTCCAGAGTGACAAGCAAGGGGACTGTCTGTGAGGAGCAAAACAGTGGGTCATTGTAGGGATACTCCGTGAGGACCTTCTTCCTGTGGTGAGGAGATGAGGGGACTTGTTGCCGCAGAGGAATTCGTGCAGTAGATCCTCTTTGTGGAGGAAGAAAGGAGTATGATCCGGCTTGCAGACACAGCTCGACTGCTTGTGTGACAAATCTCTCCCTGGGTAGGTCGCCAGGTGGGAACCAAACCCTGAACCTCTGGATCCGAAATGAGGATCCCATGCTGTTTTGAGTTAGAGGTTTGCTAACTTGAACACAGCAGCAGCCTCAAGTTCCCTTGGGTGGATGGACCACTTGAGGCTGACTAACCTACCTTCGTATTTACGTGGGTTACACTCCTCCTTCTGAATTTTTGCCCTTGCTCCTTAACGGAGGTGGGAAAGAAGATCTATCCATGCCCTTTAAAAAGGGTATGGGATTGAGGGAGGAGTTTATTTGAAAGTATCCCCTTCCCTTCCCCTTAACTCCTGGAAAAAAGAAAAACAAAAACAGGGAAATATTCTCTGTGTCTGTGCCATGTTTGTTCTCTTGTCGTCGTGTTTTTAGAGGAGATTTTATGATGGAGTGGAAAAAGTGAAATGATTAGTTTTGCATAAAAAAAGAAAAGTTTAAAAAAAATTTCTACAGGGAGAGAGCGAGAGAGAGAGTTTAAAAATGAATAATAAATGCAGTGATTGCACAAACTGTAGTGGTATTAGATGGTCCTTAGAGAAAAGAGTATTTTGTAGTATCGAAGCATGTGTGTCTGGGATGGTGTTTGGCTTGCTTGAACTGGAGGGAAAGGCATACTGGGACTAAGCAGCGATCGCTGAGCTGAAAAGGCAAGTTGCGTGTTGGAGGAACCCTGTCTACAAACCCTTCCCGTCCTTGCCTCCCAAGTGTTGGAGTGAGTTCCCTTCCCTCCCATACCTCTCCTGTGAGCTAAGGTGGAGTCTCCAAGTGGTTTTCCGGCCGAGTGGCCCTCAGAAATGGCCAGTCACGTTCTGCCAGAGCGTGCATCGGGCCACCAACATGGAAACAGTTGACTTTCTTTGCATGCACAGCAAGCTGCTAAGATTTGGGGTTGGCATGTACCTTTCCTGCCAAGTCGTTGTCTCTTCTCTTTTCCTTCCCCCCATATCCAAGCAGGATTACACACGGTGGGCTTATATCCCAGGAAGCAGGTACACCTCCCCTCCTTAGGGTCTCTTAGCTTCTTCCAGCGTCAGGTGGGGAGTGTCATTTTTCCGTATAGGATTCACCACATCAGGACAGAAAACTGAGTCCCATATGTATGTGGTCCGGCATCCCATCTCTGACAGTGGCTGGATCTTCAGAGGCAGATGAGAGAGCTGCCTTGTGTTGCTGAGTGAAGTGTACCCTTTTCTTGAGGCCAGCAAATGCTGGAGATTTTGGGATGGGGAGAGGAACACCCCAACAGGACTGTGCTCGAGTAGGGCTGCCACCTTCTGCTCCCGCTTCCTGCGGGATGGCGGGCAAGAGTTGCCTGAACATTTCTTCAAAGTGAGGAGGCAGCTTTTGCGTGCTGGCTTCCCCATCCAAGATGTCTCCGCTTGGGCTTTCATCTGGTGCGTGGGAGTGACTGCAGGGAGGAGGGAAGCCACCAGATGTTGGTATCTGAACAGAAGGTGGCAGGCAGGGGACACTAGGACAGCTTTTCTTGTCTGGACTTCTCTGGTGCCCATGGCTTTACAGTGGCAGGTGACGGATGTCTCGATGCCTCACGTAACCTGGGCTGCTCTTGGGAACTTCTTTTCCTCTCTGCCCATCGAGCTCTGTCAGTGCTTCCCACGGCCTTCAGCTTGGAGCGGCAGCCTCCTGTCTTGTGCTCTCTTTCTCTCCTCGCTGAGCAGAGCGGGACTGGGGAGGCGTGAAGCTAATGAGATGCAAGCTCCTTTTGGGATGGAAAACAGGGAAAATAGTGTGGCGAGCAGGCCCAGCTGTGGTGAGCCACTGCTTAGTTTCTGTTTTCAAAAGAGAAAGGGAGCATTTCTCTGCGTCTCCCCTTATCGAAGTTCCCAGGGAGATTTTATGAAATAAGTAAAACAAACAAAAAAAACCAACCACAATCCTGCTTTTTACCAGGTAGGAGCTGTCTCTGAGCTGAGTCTTCCTAGGGATTTCACTCCCTTTCCCAGCCCCTCTTTGTAGAGGAGGTTTTAGCAGCTCCCAGCGTTTGGAGATGATCACCTTCCTGGGGACCTCCTGGCAGAAAGGGGTTGCCATGCTGAAGGATGGTGTCCCAAGTCCTCCATGCTTCTGCCCACACCAGGTCATGGCATTAGTGGGGCTGCTCGGGAGCAAGTCCTTCCCAAGGAGGTGTAACAAACCTGGAGTGCGTGTCTGGCTAAGTGCTTATTTTTCCCTTCGCCTCCTTCCCCACCTTCCGAACGAGACCTTTTCCTCCTTGCCTGGCGCATCCTTTTACTCCAATGTTGCTTGCTTTTGCTGCATTTTTCAATCGCCCAATAATCGTGCAAGAGCTGGGATCTTATTTACTTTTTATATATAAATATATAAATATAAAAGAAACCCTCTCTTTTCCCCTCCTTCCCCACCCTGTCTCACCCACCACCCCGCACGCAGCCTTCCTCATCTCCGCTCTGAAGGCGGTGTGCTGTAGAGGGTTGATTTTGGGGCCGGGGATTCTGTGCCTCCTGGATTCTGTTCCTTCTTGGTTTGCCGTGGCCTTTCTGCCAGCTGTGTCACTGCCCTGTGCCTCGATCTCCCTGGTGCCAAGGGGGCGGTGGGTGAAGGGGACCATCCTGCTGAGGGTGCTGGCAGCCCGACTCCCGCGGCGTTTGCACAGAGCCAGAGGAGTGCCGAGTGTTGCTTCAGAAATCCCCTTCTCCCTGTCCGTGCTTCCTTCCCTAGGTAACTCCAGCAAGTATCTTCATTTCATCGAAGCTTTGGGGTTGAACAAATAAGTGGCTTTATTTTTATTTTTTTTTCTTACTTCTGTTTTTTTTTTTTTTAAATTTTTTTTTTAGGTCCCTCCCCAGAGCACAATGCATATGGTTTCTTTTGGGGAGTGTAGATGGGAGGAGATGTTGGAGTCATTCTCCGTCCTCACCTTTGCCCTTCCGTCCTCTACTTCTCTCCCCTTTTGATGTTGGCCTTGTGTCAGACTGACGTGGGGGTTGCAGCCCTGTCTGTGCAGGGCCGGCAGCCTTGGTGCCAGCAGCCTCGCCTGTGTTCTGTGTGGTGCATCTGGGGTGCCCCATGTCCCACCTGCCTCGCTTGCCAGGAAGTCGCAGGGCCCCGAGTTCTTCTTGCTTACTTTAAATTTCTCCTTTCAGGAGTGAAGGGAGGTGTAGCCAGTTTGTCCTTCCCGTGGTGGTGGGCTGCCTCTGGCAGCTCTTTTTTCTCTTCCAGCTTCTGTGTGGTGGGAAACTAAATGTCTCCAGGACCATCCAAAAGCATGGTCCTTGGGGTGAGAGTCCCTCCACCTCGGGTGAGCGCTGTGGGTGGAGGAATGAAGATGCTCTCTGCGCTCCCGGCCTGAGCGGAGCAGGGAGGTGGGCAGCAAGCACCGTGTGGCAACGCAGGGAAGAAGTAAGGTGACAGAAGAACGGCCGGATGCAGTCAGGGTGATGCCAGCTTCAGCAGTGGCTCAGAAGATGTGTCTGGTGGGAGGGAAGGGGCATGGTCAGGACAAGCCGCTGAAGTGTTAATTCCCGTTGCAGGGCCCCGGTTCTTGACTTCGTTCCTTGTTCAGCCGAGCACTTAGAGCTTGCACTAAACCGCAGGAGCGCGGCTGGGTGCATCAAAGCACTTCGTGGGGCTTCGGGGCCTCGTAGGACTAACGGAGCCCTTACATGCTCCCGAGCAGCCCCCCCCGCCCCGGCTGCTGTGCCCCGTTCCCTGGGGGTGCCGAGGGTTCCCTTCTGGGCAGAGCAGCAGGTAAGTCACTCTTCAGCTCTCCTGGAGGGAGCCTACTGCTTCCCACCCCCTGGCTCCAAAGGGAGACGTAGTCTTAGGTCAAGTTCTCAAACAGAACCAAAAAAAAAAAAATTTTCATTGTGATGACTCTCTTTTTTTCTTAGAAAAAACACCCCAAAAGTTGTTGTGCCTGCGCCTTCCCCAAGCTAATGAACTTGGTGTGCTCTCCTCCCCTCTCTTCTGTTCTCCCCTGCTGTTGAGCCTTGTACGCTCCTTAAGAATAGAGGACTCTCTCTTTCTCTTTTGGAATATTTTTTTGTTCCCCCCCCTTCTTTGTTTTCTTTTTGGATAGAAAGTTGTCCAGCGGTGGTGGAGGACAGGGGCCTGCCTCATCCGTTCCTTCCTTTCACCTTCCCCAGTGCCAAGCTTAGGCTCAAATCCTGCAGATTCCTGCAAATACCGAACTTGTAGCAGGCGAGTTACCCCACTGAGCTCTGCGGTACGTGGGTGCTTCACGTTCTGCCTGCGCTTGAGTTTTGGCAGCATCAGGGCCTTATCCTTTCTCTTAGAGAAGGTCAGACCTAACTCCTAGAGTGCTGGTGGTTCTGGTGCGACCCATCTGTCTCTCTGTTTCCCCTCACTTGGCATACAGAGTGAAGGTGGTATTTTTTTTTTTTTTATTTAAAATAAACCTAAATATGTATCTTTGTACTTTTTTTTTTATTTTGGAAAAAAAAAAGCATTTAAGGATTGTGCACGGATGAATTGTATATCTATTTTTTTTTTTGTCTTGCAATTTTCATTTTAAATATAGTGTTTGTTCAGTTTCGTTTTGTTTGTTGTTTTTTGTTTGGTTTTGTTTTGTTTTTTTTTTTTAAATCCAGTTCCCAGCTGGCTAAACTCTGTCTAGAGCGGATGGGTGGGAGGCGTAGCCACTGGAGGGGTGATGGAATCGCCCCTTCCCCTGGCACTTCCCACAAGAAAATGGTTTTGCTCCAGGTTTGGGGGTGGGGGTTGTGCTAATTACTCTTGTATTCTTGTACATTTTGTTCTTTCTGCTGCTCTTGAATATTGTATCAATGCCAGAAATGGGGAGTTAAAAATTAAAAATAAAAATTAACCCCAATAAATTGTTACATTCCAAACCCTGTTGTCTTCTCTTCCTGTGGTGGACAGTGACCTGCTCTGGGTGTAAGCGACCTGGTATTGGGGAGTCAGCTCTGCGGTCAAATACAGCCACGTTTAGTACCTTCTCCTGCACCCTGGGTCAGTTCTGGTTTGGGTCTTCACACCTTTCTGGGCAGAGTCTTCTGTAACGCTGAGGGAAGGGGGGGTGGTGCTTTGTGAATGCTGAACTGCACCAAGTAGAACCTGAACATGCTCCTCCACAGTGCTCTGAAGAATCTCGCGTGGGTTTCCCACATCCTTTTCATTTAAAAATGGAATTGGATCCAAGCATGACCATGCACTTGGTGGCTGAAAAGTGCTTTAGGCTTTTCCCAACTCTAAAACGCTTGCCTGAGTGCACTTTACAGCATGCTAATCTGAGAAATATGGTGAAAAATACTCTTAATGAGTGTAATCAAAGTCCCAGATTCACTGCGTTAGTCTCTAGCCCACAGAAAGGTATAAAAAGGTTACAGGAAAAGGTCAGGTGGGGAAAGCGGATGGGTTTTGGGCACCAGCTCTTCAAGCATGGGAAGTCGGTACTTCGTGCTGGGAAAGGGCAGTGGCTGGACACAGCTGTGGGGTGTCACCACGGATCTGGTTCTGACCAAAACACCCTCAGGGCTGCCCTTTGGTGTGGTGATCCGGGTTGTGCCCAGAGGGGAGAGGGGTTGGGCTGGAACTGGTGCTTCCTGGGGGAGTCGCTGCTTCGTTAGCCAAGGCTGCAGGTGCTTTGAGATGCCTCTCTGGTGTCCGAGGCTGGGAAAGTCACGGGAGAGCCCTCTCCGGCAGTGACGTATCTTGGCTGGCCGGCAGCAGGGAATGCTGCCCGCCGAAGCCGAGTGCGGCCAAGGTGCTGTGCTATTTGTGTCGTGCCGTCAGGCTCAGCTTGCCACCGCTGCCTGCCAAAGCGCCTGCGGGGACGGCACGCTCTCCCTCGCCCTGGTTTTGCTCAGAGGCAAGTGGGCTTTTGGCTGGATCCGGGTACAGCAAACAAAGCCACCTCTGACCCACACTTTCTGGAGCCATAGGAAGGCTGGAGAGGCAGATGCCAGCCTTAACCGGACACATCCAACAAGGTCCTCTGCGACTGTGCTGGCGCAGGCAGACCCTGTAACCAGGGGAGGTGAAACAAGCCGCATCTGTGGGGATGTGAGACCTGGAAATTAAAAAAGACAGGATTTCCGTGCTATGTGAAGATCCTCAAGTGAGATGGGCTGCAGCGTCCTGGGCTAAGGAGAAGGTGGAGCTGGGTCCATGGGATTGCAGCTGTGGAGGAGCCAGGGTGGCCCTGGGTGTGCCCCTGAGCTGGGCGATAGCCCTGGGCCGGGGGGGAATCTCCCCTGGGAAAGGGTTCTCCCCTTTCCTCACCCCCACCTCCCTCCTGGCCTGAGCATCACCAATGGACCAGTGCTTCCCCCAGCCAGTGGGGGGCTGCCTTGTTCCCACCGGGAGGGTTGGACTGGGGGCAGTGGGTCCATCTGGCTCAGAGCAGGGGATCTCCTTCCCCTCATGCCAGCAGCCCATGCCAAACATCCCCCTCGCCCAGGGGGCCGTGGCAGGGCATCCCCTGGCCCGCCTTGTCCTGCCCGTGGCCACCCCTTGGGGACAGCTGCCAGCCCGAGACGCCCTTCGGGTGTTAATTAGATGGAAGAAAATCCCTTAATCGCTTGCTCCCTGTCCCTCTGGGCTGAATCCGCGAGCTTTTGTTAAAACCAGCTTCTGTCGCCCATCCTGCCCAAACCCGGCTCCCCAAAGCCCCCCCATCAGCTCCCCTCACCCCATCGCCAGCAGGAGCACAGGGTTTCGGCGTCACCGTGTCCTCACAGAGCCAGCTGCCCACCGAGGATCTTTGAATCGTTATTCACAGGACAGGGATGCTGCTCTGGCTCCTCACCAGCCTGAGTCATCACCCCCTGCGAAAAATCTATTTTTGTCGCTTCTTCGTCTCCAGGAAGGAGTTGTGGTCCCTGCTGAAGGGGAGGGAGAGGTCGGGACCCCGGGGGCGCTGAGCCCTGCCCTGCTGCAGCACCCAACTCTTCTGTCTCCGGGCACGGGCGAGTGGGTCGGGGCTGGTGTGAGGGGCTCACCCGCCCCCACTCAATGCTACAGTGGCGTCAAACGGAGGGATCGACATTGCCACCAGGATCCTGCAGCCCTCGGCAATAAAATCTGGATGGCCGGGCCAGTGCAAAGTCCCCAGCACAGCATCATGTCTCCCAGCCTGGGAGCCAAAAAGCCTCGTAGAGGTGTATGGCATCTTTTTCACGGGGTGTGCAGGTAAAGGACCCCCTTCCCACCCCAATGTGCACGTCGTGGGGTGGGGTGGGCTGGTCCAGCACCCACATGGGTTCGTTTCACATCGACTCCTGCCCAGCCGCTGCCAGGGGTGGGCACGCTGCAGGCAGGGGGTGACACAGGGGCATGCAATTCCCTGCCACCGCTAGGAAGGGGCAGTGGGAGGCCGGTGGCCGCCCTTTGTGTTTGCAGGGCGCTGGTTTCCATTTTCTTTGCATCCCGCACCAGCGCCCGCTCGTCCCAGCGCTCTGAGCTCTCATCTGCCTGCAACGCTCGCCGGCCTCACCGCTGAGGACAGGTGCCTGTCACCAGGTTTCTCCACATCTACCTTCTCACTTCTCTCCACGCCCATCTCTGCTTTTCCACCTCACAGTTTCCTTCATCTCTCCTTCTTCCTTAAACTGCGCCATCCGACCACTTCCTTCCCTCCTGCCCACAGCCTCCCAGCACAGAGAGCCGGGCAGGCCTCTTGCTGCCTCCAGGGTGAGGATTTTGGGGGGCTGGGGTGCCATGCACTCTGTGGGGACAGAGGGTGACTGTGCCCCGCCAGCAGCATCCCATTCCCTGCTGTCACAAAGCCGAATTTGAGGAGCTTTCATAGCTCTGGCTTCCTTACTACCCACTCAAACCTGCCTGGGGGGCAGAAGATGTGATCTTTACTGGTGTTTCATATCCATCGCTGGAGCTGTGTTAAACACACACGCTGCCACATGCTGCTAGGAAGGATTTCCTGCCTTTGCTGAGCAGAGCTTAAAATTGATTTTGTTTCCTTTCCCTCCGCTGCTCCTCTCAGCTCAGCTGGGCCGGGTAGCTGAGGCCCTGGTGTGCCTGGGGTGGGAGAGGGCACGGCACGGCTTGTGTGGGACGGGCAAGCGCGCTGTCGGAGCAAGGAGAAAGCAGGTGAATCATAGAACCATAGAACAGTTTGGGTTGGAAGGGACCTTAAAGATCATCTAATTCCAACCCCCCACCATGGGCAGGGACACCTCCCCCTAGACCAGGTTGCTCAAAGCCCCATCCAGCCTGGCCCTGAACAGTGCCTGAAGTGTCTTCTTTACGAGTGGTTTAGGATAAAGCGATGGCAGGGGAAGATTAAATGTAGGTATTTATTTCCCAAACGGATGTCACGGGCGAGCAGGGCAGGGGGTGAGGCATCCTGTGGCTGCTCTGCCACCGTTGCATCTGGTGTGGGGGAGCAGGACAGCCGCCCTCCCGGGGGAGGCACTTTCCAAGAGCTGGAAGGTTTAATTTTTAGGATAAAGGCAAGGAGGGAAAGGCCTGCCAGCATCCCAAAAAACCCTCCCAGGGGATGCCTGACTGCGAGGTGTCGACCCTCGGGGTAATGAGGGGCCCTTTACTTCCAGTTTAAGCATCTCGCAGGGGAAAATCCTCCCTTGAGCTGTCCCAGAGGAGCATCCCCTCGCTGGTGGCTCCCGCAGGGCTGCTTCCAGCGAGCCGAAGCCCAGGCTGCCCCCGTCCCCAGGTGCCCCCGGGGTGCTTTTGGGGTACCGTCCCCTCCTCCCCGTCCGCTCCTCCCCATCCCCGGCGCCCCTCGCCCGCTCACCTCCCACCGCCTGGGCCCCTCGCACTTGCAGCCCGGGGAGGGACGCTCCGGGAGGGAAGCGGGGGGGTGTCCCTAAGAGGGGCCGGGCCGGGCGGGGCTGCACGGCCGAGCCGGGGCCGGGGGGGGGAAGGTGGCGGGGGCGGTGCGGTGCGGTGCGGGCGGCGCCGCCCGGCAGATATAAGCGCGGCGCGGCGCGCCGGGACGCCGGTGCTGCTGCCGGTACCGTCCTTCCCTGCCGGCTGCCTCCGTCCCGTCCCTCCACCCCCTGCATCCATCCCTCCGTCCATCCCTCCGTCCATCCCTCCATCCATCCCTCCATCCCCTCCCGCTTTGTTTTCTCGCCGTCCGCGGGCTCGGGCCCCCCACGCCGCTGCCACCCTGAAGTTTCTGGCGGTGCTGCTGGCGGCGGGCATGCTGGCTTTCCTGGGGGCCATCATCTGCATCATCGCCAGCGTCCACCCGGCCGGCTCCGCCGCTCCCGCCGCCCCCGCCGCCGACAATGACTCGGCCGCCGCCGCCCTCCTGCCCGCCGCCGACAAGGGGCTGGGGGCCCTCCACGGCCCCGCCGAGGCTCTGGCCAGCGCCGGGCCGCGCCTGCCGGGGGGGCCGCCTCCCCCCATCTTCAGCCGCTTCGTCTGCACGCCGCTGAGCGCCGAGTGCCCGGCCACCGGCACCGGCACCGGCCCCGCCACCGGCCCCGGCCCCGGCCCCGAGGAGCTGCTGGCGCTGCGGAGCGCGGCGGCCCAGCTGCGCCGCACGGCGCTGGAGCAGAAGGAGCGGATCCGCATGGACCAGGAGACCATCCGGGAGCTCACCGGCAAGCTCAGCCGCTGCGAAGGCGGTCTGAGAAACCCCGCCGCCGCCGCTCCCCCCGCCGCCGGGCTCCGCGCCGCCCCGCGCCCCGGCACCATGGGCCACCCCCCAGCCGAGCCGCCCGCCGTGCGGGAGCTGGAGGAGGCCGTCCGCGCCCTCCAGGACCGCATCGACCGGATAGAGGTGCGAGGGATGCTCCCCGGGGGGTCGGGGAGGGGGATGCTCCCGGGGTCGGGGGTAGGATGCTCCTGGCGGGGGGGATGGTCCGCACACACCATTCATTCCCCAGGCCTGCTGCCACCTGCACCCCAAACTGGCTCATTCCCGTCATGAGGCTTCAGGAAGGTTGTCCTCGCCCCTCTCTTCCCCAAGGTCTCAGCCCAGGGGCTCGCCCTCAGCCCCCCCACTCTTCCCTCCACAGCAGGGTGGTCCCAGGGGGCCGGGGCTGCCCTGCTTCCCCCCCAGCCTGCACCCAGGTAGGGCATCTCACTCGCCCCGGAGCACCCACCAAGGCCTCTGCTGGAGCAAGGGCAGCAGGTTGGCAGCTCCTCGGGGTAAAAAAGGGATCCTGCCCTTTGACAGAAAGGTAAATGCATGTGATCCCGTTGCGTTACGAACAGGACATCTCACAAAGTAAAGTGTGGTGCTGTCTGCCGCGACCACAGCCCCCTTCTCCGTGCAGTTTGTTGGAGCTGTAGAGAAGGGGACAGTGATGGGCTTGCTGTGCCCATCACTGCAGCATCAGGCTGTTGGCACTGGGGAGGTGGACCCTCAGTCCCCATTCTGTAGCATCCGTGCAGCGTGTGCCCGGTGGGCTGAGCCCTGGCCCGGCCACAAGCCAGCGGCACCAAAGGCTCTGTGGTGACACCTGGGATGGGGCCCATCACAGGGCGCACGTGTGTGTGGATTTATTGGGGCTGATGCGGGCTCAGCTGTTGCACAGACCTTGGCAGAATTTGCAGAAAACGGCCAGGGCAGCGGTTTAGGCACACAAGAGCTGCTGGAGGGGAGTTGTCTGGTTTCCCTGGGGGGGTTTGCTCCAGATATCCCAGCTTTTCTGGGGGTTGTGTTGTCCTCTCAGGTCTGCCGGGGGCCAGAGCCGCCTGCAAGGAGCTTCCTGTGAGTCCTCAACCTCCTTATCTTCCCGTTTGGTTCCCTGTTGTTGCCCTCTCTACTCCTTCCCAGAGCGCGGAGCTGGGAGGGGGGTCAGGCAGCACACCGTGAGGTCCCTCACCCCAGTTTCACCCTTCTGCCCCCCTCGCTGCAGCCATGTGGGCGCAGTAGCAGCAGCCCACGGGTGGGAAATCCAGAGCCATTAAGGTCACAGGCCGAGAAACGAGACTGGGAGAGAGGGTTATCGTAATGGCTGGAGATGCGAACAGGGATAGAAAGACGGGGAAAGGCAAATAAACAGGTGCACGTGTGAAGGGAAAGAGCCGGAGACGGGAGGAAGCACCTGTGAGCTGCCAGGGCAATGCACACGCGCGTGTGAGAACACGGAAACAAACACAGAGGCACGCCAGGTGTGTGCGGGGAGACGGGGGGGACACAGCCCGGCGGAGCACGATGCCCGCAGCCCGATGCAGCCAAAGGGAGGGATGGAGCCACCCCGAAAACCCCCCTGCAGCCCCCAACACACAGATTCCCCACACGCAGGGATCACAACCGAGCTAAGAAATGCACGTGCAGGCAGCAGATGCGCTCACCCAGAAATAAATGCGGAAAAAACCCAAAATGATAAGCCCTTGTGTGCACACACGCAGACAGACAGACACACTCCCCCCTGTGTGTGCACGAGGACCAGGGGCTGCACGGTGGGACGGTGACCAGCACGTCAGTTTGAACCTCGGGGAGCATCGGGAATTTAGCAGCTCTCTGGTCACACTGTCCCCCTTCTCCGAGGAGCTGTGTCACCCGTGAGCCACCCTGGCCCCTCTCCTGGGGTTCCTGGTGACCGCAGGAGGTTTGGGGTGGAGGGGGGTGAAGCTCACAAGGGCTGGAACAGGCTCTCGCGTGTCCCTGGGGAGCCTGAAGTGATGCCGGGTCGAGGCTCACACACACATAGTGATGGGGAAGACAAGCATCGCGTTGTCAAAAATGTTCCTTTTCGCCCTGCTGGGGACCCGAGGGTCCCAAGGGTGCTGTGCAGGGGAGATACAGCACCCCGCGGGTTGGGAGACAGGGCAGTGTGGTGGAGGTGGGATGGACTGTGGCTGCCCTGGCTCCGGCCCGCCCTAACACGCTGCCTGTGCCAGCCCGGTGACAGCCACAGCCTGGTCACAGCCCAGCCAGCCGAGCCCTGGGGTCGCACCTCGGCCATGCAGTGATGGTTGCTTGTGGCCCCCCTCCCCAGCCTGCCTTTGCCCCCCCCCTAGTATATGAGCAGACACCCCAAAACACGACGGTGGGTTGCCTGCGCCTCTCCATCCATTGGCCCAGGAACATGCCTGGGCACCCCATGGCATGGGGGGCACCCTCACTCCCTCCTAAAGGGAGGTGGTGGTCACCCCAAGAGGTGACCTGGATGGGGACAGTCCTGGGATGGCCGCCAGCGTGCCGGAGGCTCCACAAAACCCGACGTGAGGGAGAGAAGGAGAGGAAACGCTGTTGAAGCCTGGGGTGGTTTAGTCTCGGGAGAGGGATGACATAAAATGCCACGGGCCCCCCTGGGAAGGCTGCATCCCAGGGCATCTCCCGGTGGGTTTGCCGGCAGGGATTACTGCTGGAGGCTCTGGAGCCGGAATTGCAGGGAGGGGGCTGGCGGAAGACTGCTGATCTAATCTGGGCGCTCTCGTCCCCGTCTGTAAGGCATAACAAGATTTATTGATGCGCCCAGAACCTATTAAGTCATTTGATTCTTAATTTTGGCGGCGCAGCAGCAGGGTTCCCCCCACCCCGGGCTTGCTCTTTGCCCCCCGCCATTTCAGCAGGGACAGGCGAGTGCCAGCACAGCGTTCACGTGAGGACATCTTCCCTCACCTCCTCCTAACCCTCCCCCCCAGGCATCGCTCGTCCTTTCCTTGTGCGCAGCAGCCTGGATGAGCTTTTTTCCTCCTGTTTTCAAGGGATCCATCCATCCCCCATCACTCTCCGCACGTGCTCACGTCCATAAGCTCAGGCGCATCTTGGCACGCAGAGCCGGGGGGCCCAGGTGCTCCTTTTCCATGCTTTTAATTACTGCTGCAAATGGAAACGGAGCGGTTTCAGAGTGGGGAGGGAATTGCCTCAGCGCCCCCCTGGGCTGTGCTGGGGTGCAGATGCCCTCCTTGACCCCATTGTCCCTTGGAGGGGAGCCGATGGGGAGGGGGGACAGAGCAATGGGCCCTACAGGGGACCCAGCCTTGGTAGAGCCGTAATAGCCTGTTTGCTTATCAGCCGGCACGCGGCCATGCCGGCCTGGCCGTGCCGTTGTGGTCGGTGACCCGGCTGCTGGCAGGAAACCCACGGGTAAGGGCATGGAAATGGGATTGAGCCGGCTGCCTCCCTCCTGCCTCTGTCTCTGGCAGAGCAGGGATGGAGACCTCCAAATTGTGACAGCCCCGGGCCACGAGTGAGGTTTGAGGGGGACAGGAATCAGCAGCGAGCTCTTCTCTTGTGAGGAGGAGGGAAAGGCCAATGCATCCCTGCTCACCCCCCCACCCCGGGCAGCCCTTCCTGGAATTTAATGACCCCTGAGCTCCTGCCTGGGTCCAAAAGGGTCCAAAAAGGTGTCAGGGTCCAAAAAACTCCCTTGCAGCGGGTGTGCCATCCTGCAGCAGTGAGCATCCCGTGGCAGTGGTGGCCACGGAGGAGCTGAGGACAGGCTGGGGGCATTCATGAGTCCGAGGAAGGGAATGGGGCTGCTGTGTGCGCTCACCCATCTCAGCATCATGATCCCTGGGATGTGCCGGGAGCATCGTCCCATGGGCATCATCCCGTGGTCCTGCCCGCCCCGTCCCAGCAGCTAAGGTGGGCATTTGTGTGCCGGTGACCGAGCGGGGCCCAGATTTGCCAGTGCATTAGTAAATGAGGCTCTGATCTCCTTACATAAATCAAAGTGAATTCGTCGACCAAGGGCTACAGCCTGCGCGAGCACACGCCCGACGTGGTTGCCCCGGCCCCCCCCCCCAACAACCTTCCCCTCCCTGCCCCCCCGCCAGCCGCTGACATTTAACGTGATTAATATTACCTGGCATCTTTCAATCTTTTTTGCTGGCTCCGGTGGCCAAAAAGCGTCGAACGAGCCTCCCCCGCACCCGCTGCCCACTCCCCTGCTGCCTGCGCACGGCGGCAGATGGGATGCCGGCCGCCTGCCGAGCAGCCGGGGAGAAGGCGCTTCCCCCCCTCTCTCCCCTCCCCAAAGGTCACCGGTAGATAACAGCTGCACAGCCAGCATTATTAATTTCGCAAATAATTTGATTTGGGAGAAAGATGCTTGCGCGACAGCTCGGGGATGCGGAGGACAGTTGAGGGATGCAGCCCAGCTCGGCACCAGGGTGCCAGGGGGGGGATCACCCGGCACATCCCAGCTGCGGAGGGTGGGATGAGGAGATCCAGTCTCCTGTCCAGCCGTGGGCTGGCTGCAAAGGTGGGGATGGTGTCTGCTCCTGGGATGACGAGGTGGCCTCTAAACTCTGCCCAATGAGGGTGCCGTCTGCATCCCTTGCCATAAGGATCATGGGGCCGGCAGCGTGTCCGGCTGTCGATGCCCCGGCTGCCGGGCTGGAGGGGCCGGGGAGAGCTGGAGAGTGAGATGGAGGGGGAAAAACTCAGGAAGGGGGAAGGAACTGAGCAAAAAGGGAGAGGCAGCGTGAGTGTGTGTGTGCACGCGCGCGTGCGGAGGGGAGCATCGGGAGGAGATGCTCCGAAGCCAGAGAAATTAAAAAGCCATAGGGGAAAAAAGTTACAGAGGGAAGAAAATAGCAACAGGGAGAAAAGCAGGAGGAAGGAGGAGGAAAAAAATAAAAGCGCTCAGTCACTACTGAATAATGTAGGGCAGGCTATCGGGGGCTAGCGAGAGTGACAAAAGCTCCCAGCCTTTTCTTTTTTCGTCATTAACAGATGGAGCCGTGCATGAAAGCAGGGACGTAGGCTCCAAACCCGCAGCTCGAGCAATCAAAGCGTGTGGCAGACAGGATCGCGCCAGCCTCCGCCGCAGCCGGGCGGCCCGAAGGGATGAGAAAAGCTCTCGGAGCCCGTGGGATGCGAACAAAGAGGCGAAGGCGACCCCCATCCCACCTGCGCTGCCCCCCACCAACACAGCCAGCTCCACTTGGATATGAGCGCGGGCAGCTCCGGGTGGGAATTATCCCTGCCGGGAGGATTGGAATTAACCTTTCCGCTCACCTTTCCTTCCCTCCCTCCATCCCTCCCCTGCTTCCCAGTTGCCTGCGCTGGCAAGTCCGCAGGACGCCCCCCACAAAAAAGAGCTAAAGTCCCCTCCCTGTTGCCAAATCCCTCCCTGTTTTACAGACACCAAAGGTAGGATGCCCTTTGCTGGCGCTTTTCCCTTCCCAGAGAGGTTTTGCTCTCTGAGAGCATCCCCAGTGCCACCGGAGCAAGCCGGCAGCGAGAGCTGGCGTTTGGTCAGGGCTGGCAGATGTCCCCTGCACAGCCTCTCTTTTCTCACTTTGGTTTTGGTTCTCTGCGTTGTTTTTCCTTGCAAAACCTGTGGTTTTGTCCCGGCAAAACCCACTGGAGGCTTTTCAAGACCTTGGAGCATCGCAGCCGCCCTCTCATTTGCAGCCTGAGTGTGTTCCTGCCTGGTGCGGGGCCATTTGTGCTCATGCCAACCTCATCTTCTCACCCCGCTCTCCCTGCTACCTTCTCCCTGCTGTTCCCGTCCGCCAAGGTTGCTTCCTGCCCAGCCAGACTTGGCTTTCCTCCGGCCTTCCCCTCCCCTCTGTTGTTCATGAGGGATAGCAAAGATTGGGGGTGACATCCTCCCCACTTGGCATCTTTGTGTGTGCGATCATCAAGTCCTGTCCATCCTGGAAAAGCGGGATATAGGGAAGAAGAAAAAGCTGCAAGCCACAACCACACATGAGAGTGGTGACCTCCTCTGGGCCAGCTCCAAGGCCGGAGGGGGCCTGCCCAAGTCAGTAGGGATGGCATCACCCCATGTCCCACCAGCACAAGCCTTGTGAATGTCAGCCATGCAGACCCCTCTCAGTGCCAGAGCAGCCATGGTGGCTCCTGCTTTGGCCTCTGACAGACCAAAGGTCACCACAGCCACTCCTGCACCTTCAGGGAGGTCTGGCAGTGTGAAGAAGGGGGTCACCATCTTTCCAAGACCACGGCAGAGAGCCTAAGACCCCAAGGGCATAGGGAAGGGAGAGGGCTGCTATTTATTGAGAAACACCAGGAGCACGGCAAAGGGCCACCTTCTCCCTTCTATCCTGGTTTTCTTCCAGACGAGATGGGGGTCTCCCAACGAGGTGGGATCTGGGGTCTTTGGAGGGTGCAGTAGCAGTTGGGAGCATCTTTGCCAGGCATCGGGTTTCAGATCAGCCAAGGGAAGAGTTTTGGCCTGGGTTTTAACCCTGATGGGACAAGATGTGCTTGATATCCTCAAGTGATGGGTCACGTCTTGAGGATTGGAGGATCTGCCACTGGCCCCACTTCTCTGTGGCATCCCGATGGCCCAGGAGAGGCTGGCTTACGCTTGCGATGAGCTACCTGCCCGAC
The DNA here is from genome assembly GCF_028500815.1 of Rissa tridactyla. Taxonomy (NCBI): domain Eukaryota; kingdom Metazoa; phylum Chordata; class Aves; order Charadriiformes; family Laridae; genus Rissa; species Rissa tridactyla. The sequence continues at coordinate 163,083,348 of NC_071466.1, read as the reverse complement.
CTGGCACGTGTGCACGCACCCCCGCACACCGGCTGAGCTGGGCTAAGAGGATTACAGCCCCGTTATGTGATGTTAATGTGCTGGCCATGGCGAAGCAGCCTCACGTGCGTCAGGGAAGGGGAGCTCTGCGCTCCTTCCCGTGTTGTCTCCTCCTCCTGGGAGGCTGCCCGCAGGAGCAGAGCCAAGGGATGACCGGAGCACCCCTGCCTCCTGTCTTTGCTCTGTCTCTGAAGTGGCAGAAAGTCAGTAAGAGCAGCCAAGCTTTGTTTTGCAGGAATAAACTCAACGGGGGCTCTGGGAAGGGAGGTACAAAGTCAGCCGGAGGCTCTTGGAGAAGACCCTGCTGCGGATGCGGGGTTGTGCTCCCAGCACTTCCCATGGTGGTGCAGGCTGGGCATGTCCTTATTTAACCTTTCGCAGTGACACCGTGCTGAGTTTTCTCTTTTCTCCCTCCTTACCCCTCCCGAGTGCAGCAGGAGCTGCCAGCCCGCACCAACGGCTCGGCGCCCACCGCCCCGGCACTCACCCGCGACGCCCTCCACACCAAGATGGAGCAGCTGGAGGAGCAGCTCCTCTCCAAGATCCTGACCCTGCAGAAGGAACGCCAGGCCGCCAGCACCGACCGCAGCCAGCAGCAGCACAACATCGAGAAGGAGCTGAACTCCCTCCAGAACCGGGTGACAGAGCTGGAGCACGGTGAGTCCTGCCCGACGGGGATGGAGGTGGCATGTCAGGGTCCTGGAACAAGCCACCCTCATCCCAATGATGGGTTCTGACCCTCCTCACTCCTCCTCATCCTTGACACATAGGGCCGCCAGGCTACAGCCCTCCTGATGCTTTCAAGGTGACCATCCCGGTGCAGAACAACTACATGTATGCCCGTATGAAGAAGAGCCTGCCGGAGCTCTATGCCTTCACCATTTGCTTGTGGCTGAAGTCCAAGGCCCTGGCGGGGCTTGGCACCCCTTTCTCTTACTCCGTCCCAAGCCAAGCCAACGAGATCGTGCTGCTGGAGTGGGGCACCAACCCCCTGGAACTGCTCATCAATGACAAGGTCAGTCCAGCCAGGGGGATGGCGGGAGGGAAGCCCCTGCCCTCATCTCCCTTTCTTCAAGCCTCCTGGGAACTGATGCTCCTGGGGATGCTGGGGTGGAGGAGCTGGGAGGAAGGGGCCTGGGGTGGAGGGTGGAGGCAGGAGGATGAGGAGGATGGGGAGGATGGCTCAGTGGGGTGGCTTTTGAGACGGAGAAGCAGCACAACCAGATGTCTGTAGAATTTGGGGTGCCGCCATCATGGGGGTGCACCACTTGCTCTCTGAGGGGCTGGGGGGACACTGGGGTGCCCCGGAAGTCCTACCAAGCACCAGGCTCTTGCTCTTCTTGTGAAGGTTGCCCAGCTGCCGCTGAGCCTGAAGGACAAGGCCTGGCACCATGTCTGCGTGGCATGGACCACCCGGGACGGCAAGTGGTCGGCATACCAGGATGGTGAGCAGCGGGGTGCTGGAGAGAACCTGGCCTCCTGGCATGCCATCAAGCCCCAGGGCGTCATCATCCTGGGCCAGGAGCAGGTAGGTGCCAGCCTGACACCGAGGGCTGCTGGTTCGCATCGCTCCGGTGCGAAGGTGGTGGGGGGGACAGCCCCCAAATGGGGCGAGGGGCGGTGCATGCAGGGTGTGTTGGCAGTTGGGGTGAGGGGCTCTCCTGCCCGCTCATCTGACCTCTGGGTGGGCCATGTGTGCTCATTGTCTTCTTGTCTTCCCTCTCTCCCCGATTTGGTCCACACCTTGTCTTCTTGCATCTCCCCCACACATCTGTCCCCTCCTCTCCTTGCCATCGGGCATCTTATTCTGCTTCCACCTCTTCTCCCTCTACGCCCTGCCCATTGGATATGTGTCCCTTCTCCTGTCCCCATCCCTGTCCCATCACCTCTCCCGCTCTTCCCCAGGACACGCTGGGCGGCCGCTTTGATGCCACACAAGCCTTCGTGGGGGAGCTGGCGCAGTTCAGCGTGTGGGACCACATGCTGGCACCAGCGGAGATCCTGGGCTTGGCCAACTGCACTTCCCACCTTCAAGGCAATGTGATCCAGTGGGACGACCAGGCGGTGGAAGTCTTTGGGGGTGCCAGCAAGGGGGGCTTCACCGCCTGCGAGGAAGGGAGGAAGGCATGAGCGGCCCCTTGCCCCCTCCCCAGCGCCAAGGAGCCCGGTGGCAGCCCCGAAGCAGGGAGCCCCTTTCTCCCCTCCCAGACCACCAAGCCTTGCCGGGGCAGTGCTTGAGTCCCCCATGCTGGCATTCTGGGAGGGAGGGGGGCAGCCCTGGTGGCCTCCCTCTTGCCCCCATGCCAGCAGCGTGGCTTGTGCCCCCTCCCGGCATGTCTGCCCCCGGGTCTCGCCTTGCCCCGGTTCTGTTTCAGGAGGACCTCACCGTACCCGCAGGTGTCTCTGGTACGGCGAAGGTCCCTGCCTTGTCAGCCCCAACAGGGAGTGGAAAGATGACCTCCATCCACCCCAAGCGTGGTCCGGCCTCGGTGGGATGCCAGTGTGCGGGCGTCCTTCGAGCATATCCCCTTTCCTTATTTATTCCTAGCGCCCCGCTATCTGGTTTTGTGAGCCCATACTCCAAATGAGCCCAAAGGCTCGGCCAGGAGCATCTTCCCTTCCGGCCCCATCCCCTCTTCTCCTGCCACCCGGGGTTTTCAAGCATGGCCCCCGGAAGGAAGGAATGTCAGAGGGTCACTGGGGCAGCGCTCCCCCCTCCATGCCCCTTCCCCTGCCTCCACTGCCTGTTCAAGCAGGGCTGCCCGAGAGGAGTCCAGTTTTCGAGGCACAGGGAAGCAGAGCGGAAATCCCCCATTTTGGGGGGATCGGTCGGCCATCGAGGGAATGGGGAGAAAGGGGCAAAGCATCTCTCCCAGCCCTGGCCAAGGAGGAGGAGGGAGCACAGCTCTGCCATCAAAGGGAACAAGAACAAGGAAAAAAAATGAGAGAGAGGATGATGGTGGCCAGAGGAGCCCTGGCATCCACCTCCCGGCCTTTTGGGTATGGAATGGGGTTGCTGCCCTCACCTCTGCCTGGGTCCCCTGCTTTGAGCTGCCCCTGGCCAGGGACGGGGCTGCCGCCGGCCTTGAAACTGGGGAGGGTGGTGGGGTGGGCTGGTATTTTCCCCGTGGAGTGCCTGAGAATACGCCGTTTCCACGCCGCGTAGTCACTGACGTCTTGATACATGAGTGTGAGTGTGTGTGTGTCTGGGAGGGGTGGGAGGGTTATTTCGGGGGTCTCATGGTTGCTCAATGCGGTGTCCAGCTTCCAATGCTCCCTCCTACCCCAAGTCCCACTTTGCGCTTTTGGCGATGGCTGTCCCCCAGCCTGGGGGAGGCGAAGCGGGCAGAGGGGACAGTCCCACCACCCAGCATCACCTTCCCCCCAGGGTCCCCGCTGGTGACAGGGCAGCTCAGCCCACCAGGGGGACATGGTGGGGCTGGGGGACAGCCCTCGTGCCAAGTGGGAAACACTGTGACCTTCGTGCACCCCGACGAGCTGCCTCCTCTTCCTCGCTCGCTCGCGCGCTTTCTCTAATGCACGTTTGTGAAAGGGGCCCCTGACGCGCGCCTGTGTTGGGACGTTTCTTTTGTAAAGCTGATTGTGGACAATAAACGTGATGTTTTCTGTTCGAGCCTCCCACGGGGGCGCGAGCTCCGTGCGGGGATGGAGGGGACGAGCCGGCCCCAGCCGAGGTGTCCTTTGCCAGGATGCTCAGGGTGGCATCCCTGGAAGGAGACAGCTGCATCCCTGGGGCCCGCAGCTGCATTACAGAAATATTATCGTGAGCACCTGGGTATCGTTGCCTTGGGAGGGGGGGACGTGTCACAGTTTGGACACCCTTCATCTACCCTGTCATGGAGCAGCACAGCTGCTGCTGGGGGGAAGCACCACTCCATGGAGGAGGAAATCCCATCCCCACTACTGGGAAGCAGAAACCAGTGGGAAATCACGGCCTCCAGGTCAGACCATGATGGTGAGGAGCTCACATGGGGTATAAATCTAATTAAGTACTAGTAATGAGTTCCTGACCTAGCTAGGCACGAGCTGGTTTGCCCTCGGCATGGCTCTTGGAGCCACCTATTCTAGAGCAACCCACGGCCAGGCATGCATGATGCTGTTGCCCCTTGGTGGGTCCCATCCCTCCCAGGAAAGGCACAACCTCACCGATATTTGGGGAAACCAGAGACTCACTTTTCCCCAGGGCCTTGCCATTGCTGGTCTGCCAGTGGGGTCTCCTCACTGAGCCAGAACCACCCCCTCCGGCTCCCACTTCTCCTTCTGTGGGGTATTTAATGCCATAAAGCAAAGTCTGGGGCTCTCACCTTCAGCACATCTCCTCAAAGTTGAGGGTTTTTTTGAAGAAAAAAATAGCTCCGAGTACATATGTCAGCTGGAGCATACACTCAAGGGCTTTGTTGAGCTGGAGGCTGACCCCCACATCACCAAGAGGAGGATGTTCAACAGGTGACCTCTGCTTGCATGCCCAAATAACAGCAGCAGAATTAGGAAGGACAGCAACTGTCGGAGCAGGAAACGTCCAAAACCATCGCTGGGGTCACAAACTTAGGAAGAGGTGAAATAAGGGGGGAACTGGTCCAGAAGACCCTCCTATTTAAACTGCAGGAGCCCTACTAGAGCACTTTTGGGGCTGCCGGCCAAGGCAGAAGACCTGCAGGAGGATGAACGAGGATGGAAACAGCCTGGCCACTGGTGTAGGGTGTTGGTACAAAACCTGTTCCTCCGGAGCCCGGAAACCCAGCCCACGCCAAAATCTGTGTGAGCTCTCTCCCTCAGAAAAGCAGAACCAAAGGGAGACCAGGAGATGCTTGGGCAGGGACTTGGGTGCTGCCCTCCGCCTCCCCGCCAGACTATGCTGTCGCAATCCCAACCCCAGCCATGTCCCTGGGACACACAGATCTGTCACTTCTGGGATGGAAGAATGGGGGGAGCCCGGTGGCATGGCTTCTGCAGGGCAACCTCCTCTCCGCCCAGAGGGTCACAGCCAGTTGGGCAGACCAGGGAGGACGCAGGAAAATTTGATATAATTTATCCAGACATTTTAAAAGCTTACAGCAAAATCTGTATAATGCTCTTCAGGAACCGAAGGCATTACGGGGAGATTAGAAACTGGTTGGGAGACAGAAAATCAAGAGTAGGAATAAATATTTGATTTCCATCCTGCCCTGACTCTCTGCAGGAAGCAGCGGCTGCTTCTCACCCGTCTGGGGAGGAGGAGAGCAAGAAAGGCCCATTTGTTTTTGGTAAGCCGAGCCTTGCAAGAGCTGCAAACCTGCGACAGGGCTTAAAAGGTGGAGGAGACAACAAATCAATGGCGTTGCTGGCTGGAAGGAGTAATTACAATGACTTACACATATTGCTTGCTTCTAAATTAACCAAGAGCACTCAGGAGAAGCCCCGCTTCTCTCTAAGGGCAGCCGGTTGGAAAACAACATGCCGCATGCAGAAGAGACAAAGAACAACAAAGTCACCCTTTAGGGGAGGTTAAAGAAGGAAATTTTTAACAAGGGTGCAGAGAAGTTTTTGCGGTTGGGGTAGGTGCACTCAGCTGGGACACTGTGCTGTGTCCAGATACCTAAGATGGGAGGGGGAAAAAATAAAAGAGGGAAAGAAATGGAGGAAACCCAAGATGTGGGCAGAGCAGAGGCACTGTTGGGCTACGGTGGTTCACCGGGGGGTGGCATAAGAGGAGATGGTGGGACAGACAGACGGACGGATGCAATGAAGACCATCTGTATGCTCTCCTCTATTCCCCCACCGAGGGGTTGTTAACACATTTCGAGGGGCAGAAAGGGGCTGCTATTTCCCCTCCTAATCCGTGAGACTTGCTGCTGCAGGGCTTCCCATGCGCCAAGGGCTTAGCCAGACTCAAACAACCCCTGCCAAAAAGGGCTTGGTCCTGCAGTGAACAAGAAGACCAGGTCAAACAGGGCAACTGGAAACCTTCAGGCCTGACAGCTATTAATTATAGGGTTTGAGAAGAAAACACTGCAATTCCCAAACTCCTCCAGCCCTTACCCAGCTTTCCAGAGGGCACTGCCAGCGGTGCAGGCTCTGCCTCCCTGGGGACATGCCTCAGGGGGGGCTTTGGGGAACTCCTGTGCTCCCCGACAGCCACAGCCTCAGCTTAGGGCTCGCAGGTTGCAGTTCTGCCGCATGTCAACCTCCCAGTCCCCCCGAAACAGGTCAACACAGCCTGTTCTTCATCCCTGGGGAGGTGACACTTCCGAACCCCCGTTACCAGTGCTGCCCTAGCAATGGGAGACTGCCTTAATTGCCTCCCCGCACCTCTCCATCCTGCCAGGAGCCTCTTCCGCTCCCTCCCGGAGCCAGGCAGGCTCATTAAGGCTCGTGCGGTGTTTGCACGGGGAACGTGCCATGCTTCCAGAGCATCTGGCACAGGAACGGCCCCCGCATGGCTGCTGGCACTGCAGCAGCACCATTACCTGAGGTAGCAGCTAAGCGATCATGCGTGGGGCACTGCCTTGCCCAGCAGACATGGGGATCTAGCTGTCCAAAGCAGGTTCCTCTCTCCTCCGGAGCAGAGGGCTTGGCTGCTTTCAGCTGCCACACGTTCCCACACACCAGCATCCCCGTCTCTGCCTTCCCTCAGCTCAATGCAACGTGGTGGGGCTCTGATCCCAGCAAAATGCAGCTTCAACATTCCCATGGGGCCTCCTGAGCAATCCTCCTGCCTCCAGAGAGCCACAACCATCTTAACCCACCCCAGAGCAGCTGCAGGACAGACCTCAGCATGCCCCACGTCCCCAGCCGAAGGTCCTCCGGTACCACCCAAGGCGGTGTGGAGCAGTGCCCAGTCCCTGGGCTGCGGCCGACAGGCAGGACAGCTATCTCCAACCTGCTGCCCGTGGGGATGATGTGGGGTGGGGGGCCCAAAACTTGGCCAGAGAGAGTCTGCGGATCCCCTCTGCCTGCCGAGGAGTCAGCCTGCGTCCATCCTCCTTCCATCAGCGATGGAGACGGCTAAAAGAATGCAAGGGGTGGTGTATATAGACATATACTATACATATATGTATTTTGCAGCCAGCAGTTACATTTCTGTTTCTCAGCTAACGAGTACAACACAATTTAATATCAGATGGCAAATGGCACTTCTTTGTTTTAATGCATTTCACCATGTCTGCCGAAGGCAAAGGGCTGAAAGAGTTTCCACCTGCAATTAGTGGTGAATAAGAAAAGACCAGCCAGAGCAGAGTAACTATTGTGTTTCCTCACAGATCCGGAGGGGCGAATCGGACCCTTGCTCTGGACTTGCCTTCACCTACAGATGGGCTCCTCATCACTCAGTATAGACACTGAAGACCAGGTGACGTGAAGCCAGCTGCATATCTGCCTTTTGGGCTAGCAGCTAAGGGACCCAACAAGGTTTTGACTGGCTTGTGATGTTGTAGAGAGGCAGCTTGCAGGAAACCCTGTGCCCAAGGGCCAAGAAATGAAGCTGCCTGCATTCTGCTAAGCCATGGCAGATGAGGACAGGCCAGCGGGATGCTCTCCTTCCTCAGGAGGCATTTCAACCTTGTAGCCCCGCTGTATCACCCACCACAATCACAAAAAAATATAGCATTCCTAACTTTGAGCCCTCTGCAGTTAGGGGTTTGGCCATTTTTCCTTAGCTTTTCACCTAGGAGCTGCCGGTGAATAATCCTTACAACCAGTCCCAGCATTTCCCGAGGGAAACACTCCCTGGGGACACATTGATCAAAACCAAAGCACATTTAATTGAACCCAGAATCGCACATGCATGCGTGCTCCCCCCCCACACACGTGAACAGAGGCATACGCACACAAACACACCAGCTCGCGCTGACTTGCGGCTTAGTAGCAAAAGTGGGTGAACTACATAGGGATTCAAGCACTAAAAAAACCACAGCAAGAATACGATGCTTGAAAGTGCTGTGTCCCCAGAGAGATTAGAGTAGCTGCCTGGAGATAAAGTAATGATGATGGAAAGACCTTCTTCCTCACAGAGGTTCTACTCCTAATTATCTCCCCTGAAAAAAAAAAAAAAGCATGATCTCCCAGCTTTTATCTGTCTCTTGACAATTTTAGCTCCGTGCCTGCGTTGTTGGAAGAGACTGATGCTTGCTGAAAGGAGGAAGGAGAAGGAATCGGCGCAGGAGGTAAGAGCGGCAGGAGGACGAGGGGGACAGGAGGCAGTGCTTCATTCCTGTCACCAGCGGCAGCGAAGGCAAAGGGAAAGACAAATGATCGCTGCAACATTCTTTCTGAGCCCAGAGACGGCTCCACCGCTTCCACCACTGCTTTGTCAGGCAAATGACAACCAGGAGGTCTGATTCATTGCTACACCAGCGAAAGAGGCAACAAGATGTCCTCCCTACAGCTATAGGAGAATATGGTGAGGGATGAAGACTTCTTCACAAGCTGGCAGGGGCAGAAGAGTGCCCAGCTTGTTCCTCCCCCACTCTTTTCCTTCTCAGACAGCTAGAAAGCAACTCGTCTTTCAGCAGACAGCCAGCAATGAGGATGCTTCAAATACACGCCAGCCAGAAGACCGCACAGAAGGTCTGACCCTGGACAAGGATGGGCCCTGATGTAAACCCAGGCATGACGCCCAGCAGCCGGGGCTTTGCACAGAAGTCTTTCCCCTCGATATTATCCTGGAGCTTGCTGCTTCTCCACCTGTATTTATTTCAGACAAATACAATCCTAGACCTCCAGGAAACTGTTCAAGCCCTGATTTAGACGCAATCAGTGTTTGGCTAGCAAGATGCAGAGACAACGCAGGTTTCCTAGAGAGCTGAGAGACAAGAAAAACCTCAAAGCAAACAGACATTACAGACATAAAGGACACGGAGGGTGGGAAGGGGCCGATGGGCCTCCATCCATGAGGATGGAGGTTAGTGTTACAGGAGCTGCTTGCAAAACCATGACCTATCCCCCCCCTCCCGGGGTCATTTTCTCCTTTCCAGTTGCATCAACATGCAAACATGAGTGGTTGCCTCTCCCATTCAATGAAAACACATTAAAAATCCCTGAATTGTCCCATATTCACAGAATGGTTCGGGTTGGGTGGGACCTTAAAGATCATCTAGTTCCAGCCCCCCTGCCATGGGCAGGGACACCTCCCACTGGACCAGGCTGCTCAAAGCCCCATCCAGCCTGGCCTTGAACACTTCCATGGTTGGGGCATCCACAACCTCCCTGGGCAACCTGTTCCAGTGCCTCACCACCCTCACAGTAAAGAATTTCATCCTAATATCCAATCTAAATCTCCCTCTTTCAGTCTGAAGCCGTTACCCCTCATCCTATCACTACACTCGCTGATAAAGAGTCCCTCCCCATCCTTTCTGTAGGCCCCCTTTAGGTACTGGAAGGCCGCTATAAGGTCTCCTCAGAGCCTTCTCTTCTCCAGGCTGAACAACCCCAACTCTCTCAGCCTGTCAAAATTGCTCCATACTGGAGCAATATCCTTGCTGTTTAAGCCGAAAGGTAGAACTAGGCCTCAAAGGGGTTTTAAGTCAGAAGAATATTAAGTCTCCAGATACCAGGCAGCTTGGCTGTGCGTGCGGCTCCGAGCCTGTTGCTGAAGCCTGCCTAGCCGAAACCCACCCAGAAACCTTCATATGGAAAGGATGGGAAGGCCGGGAGCCTCATGGAAGCCCCTTTTCCAAGCTCAGGCCAGCGGAGACACGGCTCCTCCTGGCTGCCGGGAGACGGCCTTCCCCTCCCAGCAGCTCCTGAGCCAGCCCCGGAGCCGTCCCACGGAGGGGAAGCGCACAGGGCCGGGCCTGGCACTCACAGGGCAGCTGTGTCTCCTGCGGCCACGCAGGACCGCGGCCGCGAGCTTTTCCGCGGGTCTTTCCACGGCAGGGGTGTTTAACGAGGCCCCTCCGCGGTGCTGCCGGCCCCTCCCCGGCCCCTCCCCGGCCCCTCCCCGGCCCCAGGCGCTCCCCCCGCTCCCTCCTGGCAGGGGCAGCGAGCCGCGAGCGCCGCCACCCTCGCGGGGACACCGAACCGCAGTGGAAGTCAACGCAAAACGAGCCCCCCGCCACCGCCCACAAGCCCCCGCGCGGTAGCCGGCAAGGCAGACCACCAATCAGACGCGCCGGGCGGCGTGCTCACAGCCAATGGACGGCGAGGTAGGTGGGACTTCCTGCGCCGGTTGCTACGACAAGCACTGCTCTTCCTTAGCAACCGGCGCTGGGGCGGTGGTGCGGGCCGCGGCGGCGGTGGAGGTGAGGCTGTGCCCGGAGCCCCTTCGTCCCCTTGCCCCTGCCGCGTCTGAGGCCGCTTGCCGAGTTCTCCCCTCCTCCCTTCCCGTCTCATGGGGCTGAGGGCGGCGGGTCGGCGTGAGTGGGCTGCTTCGGGTGTGAGGCCTGCTCGGACCGTGTTCTGCTGCCACCCCGCACGCCTGGGTGGTGCTGCGCCGGGCGCGGAGGGGCCCCCCTGCCCCGGTGGCTCCGATCCCGGCTGCTCCCCCTCCCGCCGCCGGGGCTGTGGCGTGCTTTTCCGGACACACGGCTGGCGGGCTGCCCCCAGGCCGCTTCCCTGTCCTGTCTTTTAACCGGTGCAGCCGCCCGTCGGCTGCTCCTCCCCGGGGAAACCGCCGCCGGCCCGCGGGGCAGCCCCCGGCGACCTGCCTCGGTCTGTGGCCCCGGGCACGTCTCTGTTAAAAGCTGGGTATTGAAAGTGGGTCCCGGGGTTTGCCCCGTTGTGGGAGGCTGGTGCCAGCCAAGTGGCTGTTCTGTCCTGTGGAGGTTGTGATGGGGACATCTAAAGGTCCCACGGTCCTTTGTGTGAGAGCTTGTAGTCAGTTAGCTTTGGTGCTTTAGCCAGCAGCTCTACACACTTGGCATAAATGCTTGGCCTGTGTGGTGTTGCCTGACACTGTGGGGTTTTTTTTGTTTTCCCTTTAATATGGGGTCACCCTTGCTTCCTCTGGGTAGGAAAGGAAGGTGCTTTGTTCTGGGTGAGAGAACCAGAGGGAAGATGACGGTGAAATGTTCTGAATCTGCCAGTCAGACAGTGCTGTGCCTCTGCATTGTCCCAGAAGCTAGTTGGTTAATTATGCCCACAGGCATGGTCCAGTGTTTTCCCGTATGGTCCTCCCCAGCTGACAAATGCTTGGGGATGTGAGGAGCAAGTGCACAAACCAGACCAAGATGTTCCCATTAAACATTTCCGTCCAGACACGTACATTGATCCTGTTCCTAAAATACTCTTACCCTTTGCTTGTCATGCGCAGTTTGAAACCCTCATGGATAATAGTGTCCTGGGAAAATCCTTTTGGAATTAATCAATAGATATAGTGGCTGATGCATTGTTCTCTCCTCCCTTGTCAAAGGCTGTACACTCACTTGGCTCTTCCCTCAAGCTCAATTGGTGCTTCTGGGAAGTGCTGTGCTCTTGAAGCCTCATTTGTGGAAAGGGATACATTTTTTGGATTTGTTTGCATTAATAGTCTGTAAGATAACACTCTAAGTGTGTGGTGTGTAAAGATGGTACTGAGAAATAGCAAGCAACTGAGATGGGACAATATTCTCATAACGGTTTTATTGGCCTTGCATTTTAATTCAAAACTTTCTTTCTCTTTCCTGTGTTTGTTTTTGTTCAAGCAGTGTCCTGTGAGCCATTTCCCCTTCTGCTGAAGCTGCTCTGCCCGTGTTCACAGAGCCGTGTTCCTCTCGGCTGTTTGTGCTGCAGCACCTTGCTGAACTCCACACAGCCCCTCCGCCCCTTCCCGGGGTCACTGTGGAAGGACCATGGCAGACACCGGGGAGGGGAAAAAAGAGGAGGCTGACTATAAAAGACTTCACAGCTTTCCACTGATTAGGGTAAGAAGAGGGCTGGATTATGTATTTACCAGTGCTACAGATATAAAATTCTACCTTTGTTCTTAGCAACCTTCTAAACTAGCATTTCTCCCACAGAGTTGTTGCTGTGAGAATGTGTGTACTGGTGGTCCTGTGGAGGGGTCCTGGTTGTCACTGCTGGTTTCTCCCTGTCCCTGACCTCTGTCAGGGAAATTTATTATCATCATTGTTCCCCCATCAGCCAGGGGAAGCCTGGGACAAAGTGATCTATGTCTAACAGAATGAAGATGCTGCCTTTGGAGTCCTTTCCTGTGTTCTGGATGCAGCTTGCTTTTTTTCCTATGGGAGCTGAAGTAAAAGGTCTTGTTAGCCAGCCAGATAGCAGAAGAGGAAGAAAAGGCTGTGTAATTTAGAATTCTCGGTTATGCTTATAGCAATAATTAAGGACTGTGGTTGAGCAGTATTAACATACTTTCCCTTAATCTTAGAACAGAAAAACTGACAAATGTATTTATCTCCTCCTTTAAGCTGTGCTTACTTAGTGCTAGTCTTAATGTTAGGTAGAGAAGAATTCTGCATTGGCTGGGACAAAGGAACGAATGGATCACTTGTAATGCAATAAGCTGTTTTCATATTTACCCTTCTCTGAAACACTGGAAATTCTTGGTGTACGGACAAGCCCATGTTGCTGGTGATGCCCCCCACCTTGAAGCAAGCGTTAAAAATCACAGGGACTAGCTGCCTTTTGCCCATGCCCAGCAGTCTAGGCTCCCACTATAGCCTGTGCAAAAGTAAGGGTTCCTTACTGTTGTCTTGTGTCTAGCTCTTATTTTTCTGCTTAGTTCTTCTTGTTTGTTTGCTCTTGCCAGCATACAGACATGCCGGAGGAGATGCGTGTAGAGGCCATGGAGCTGTGTGTCACGGCGTGTGAGAAATATGCTACCAACAACGAGGTACTAGCCAAATCCCAAAATGGCCAGCCTTCAGTTGCTGCAGCTCAGAGAACCTGCAGGAGCAGGGCTAAGGGTGTGGGCAGAGTGGAGTCAGTTCCTGACATCCTGTGACTCTCTTTCTGCAGAGAGCAAGCATAGAAGGCAGCAAAGAGCTTGGCTAAATCTCAAATTCAGTTCCCTTTGTCAGCAAGATCTATAATAGCCCTTTGCGTTCTTGCAGGAAGCAGAGATTAGTAGCGATGCTGCATCCCAAACCTTACCTCCTTCCTCATCCTGCCTTGCCTGCAACATGCTTCCACTCTGTTCATAAAATGCCCTGTGTCCTGAGGGCTTGGTTCAGAGCTCTGTGGAGACAGGCCCTTCCCATCTGTTCTTCAGTGTGGAGCAAGGTCATCCCCACCAGAGTGGGGAAGAGACTCTTGTTTTGGGGATGAGTATGTGAAAGTCTTCGAACCTTCAAGTACAGTCTGTTAAGTCTTCCCTCTTGGCTTTCAGCCTCTTGAATGAAATTACTGAGACCATATAAATGAGGGGTGATGCAGAAGTTATGGTTTTTGGAAAGGTTGCCCTTAGCTTTGAGAGCCAAAGAGGAGAACACACGTGGCTCCATGGGCAGGGCACAGACTGCTTGTTGCTGGAGCAGTGTTGTGTTGGAGCAAGGCAAAGCTATGAAGCCAGAGATTGCTTCTGTCCCATCCTGCATGATAACACCACATGTCACTGCAAAATCTTCCTCTCTCCTTTTTTAGATCAAGCAGGGTGTGATCTGGAAGAAGAGAGCCTTTTAAAAGTCAGCCTAGTTTCAGTGTTTTGGTAATTAGCTGGAAAAAAAAAAATGGACTCCTGTAAAAATAGCTGCAGCTTAGTGACCTGAATCTCCTCTCACACTCGCTGCACCCAGCATAGCTCCATCAGCATCTAAACCAGAACTCTTGCTTCAGACTGTGAATAAGAGAAGTGATTGCTAGATGCAGTTCAACTTTAATTTCTCCTAGCTGCTGTGTTGAAGGCTGCTGAAAGCAGAGAGACCTGTTTTACCCTTGAGCGCAGCTCTGGGGAGCTCCTGGTTCCTGCAGTGCAGCTGCTGTACCTGTTGCCCATGGCTTGAGCAGTCTATTAAAGAGAGAAGATGACTAGGGGGATGTTTGCATAAAAACTCACTGCTTGCTCTGTCTCACCCTACACTCTCCTCCTTAACATTCTCCAGAGCGCTGCCAAGATGATCAAAGAGATGATGGACAAGAAATTTGGGTCCTCCTGGCATGTGGTGATTGGGGAAGGCTTTGGCTTTGAGATCACTCATGAGGTGAAGAATCTGCTGTACATGTTCTTTGGTGGCAGCCTGGCTGTGTGTGTCTGGAAGTGCTCCTGACGTCTGTCCGGGTCCCAGACTTGCTGCATACAAGAGATTTCTTCCTTCTTTTAACAGGTTTTGTACAATCTGGAGGTGGGGCTTTATTTTTAATAGTTAAACGTCAAGATTATTTTTTTTTTGTACTGATGTAACGGTTACGTGGGATACATATAGTTGGTGTGTGTGTGCGTATAAACTTGCTAAGCAGTCCTGTCCTTGCTCGTGGGATTTCTCATCTGTCTGTGGCTCTTTCCTCGGTGTTTGAGCCGAAGCAGGAAGGAGGTGGGGAACAGGTAACCTCACGACATGCTGCGGAGCCGTACAGCAGCACTAGGAGGGGGAAGCGAAAGAGAAAACGTTCTGTCTAGCCCTGTGTTGGTTTTTTCCCTCCCACTTGTTCCACGTCGTGTCCTCTCTTCTCTGCCTTCTCCACTACTGCGTGTTATGGCTCTGACCAGCACCTGTCTCTCCGCTCTCTGAATGCCAAGAACACCTTCGTCCCCCACCCTTCTAAGATTCCGTACAGAACTGGCGGTGCCAAGGGTCTCATTTCGGGCTGCCCGTGGAGGTGTTAGCCACAGGGAAGCAGACTTGGCTTGCCCTTCCCCGCGTCTTTTGGGGAGGGTACAACAGCTGAGCTGCCTGGGTGTAGGAGGTTGCTATGCAAACTGCCCCCTCCTTTCTCACCCACTGCACACTGAGATAGCATGAAAACACGGGCGGCTGACGACGCCTGGGGAGTGGGTGAGAACTATTCATAAGGCTCAAATGCCTCCCTGTCAGTTTTTGGGGGTGTTGCAAGTGCTGTGTACTCTCAGCATCTTGTTTGGAGGCTGGCAGAGGAAGGAGGCTCCATGTGAGATATCACTTGGTCATCAGAAACCTCACGTCTTTTTGGACTAGCGTTCTTTTTGCCTGTTTCTTTTTTCTAAAGCTGTCAATGTTGGAGGATGGAATGAACGTAATTGTATGTTACGTATATGGCATATTTATATAAATCTGGGGAACCGTGTTTTTACAATAAAAATTTAGTAAAATGTCCTTTTCTCTGTGTGTTCTAAAATGAAAATCCCAAAGTAGAGGACGAGAAGGAAAAGTAGTTCAGGAAACATGGGAGTAAGCAAGCAATGGTGTAGTTCAGGTGGAGGGCAGTGACAGGTCTCCATCCGGCATGTTTCCCAGGTGACTTGGTACGAGACACGCTCTCATCCTCCCTGTTCAGTTCCTTTCACCAGTGCAAGCCACAATGCTGAGGAAGGTTGCCAGGCCCACAGTGCTACTGGCTGAAGTCCTCAATCCACACAGCTGTCCAAGCAGTAGCAGCAAAGGAGGGTACCCGTGTCCTCTGCCCAGCCAGTGTGGCTCTGCTCCGACCTTCAGGGTCTTGCATTTGTGGCTTCCTTGAGTTTTCAGACTTTCCTCTCAGAACAGTGCCAGCAGTACCATTGACACCTCGTGTTTTATGAGAGGCCACACTCTACTCCCTAGTTCAATTCCGAAGGACCTTTCTGCATTAGTGCCTGCGGTGGATCAAACTGGTGGAGGGTCTTACAATGCCTTTTGTTCCTTCTCTGAACCTCAGTGTGATGCTAGAGATATCCTTCCTCCATTTCATCATGTCAGAAGCTCTCCTATAAGCCAGAAATTAGAGTAATGTGAAGACAACTAGAAATTATTTCAAATTTAGACGGCCTGTGCTGGTTGGGCCCACTGTCCTCTTGCATAATTCCTTATTGATCAGGTGGAAGGGAATTGCAAGGTGGGTGGGGACACACGTAACTGGTATCATAAGGTAGTTGGTACCATGATACCTGCCCTGTGTGGTGTAGAAGGGTCCAAATCCTTTGAGCTGTCTCTTGGTGTGGTTGCTCTGTCTCACTCCAGCTGGCTGCCTTTACGTGAAGATATAGCACTGTTGACTGGCGCTTTCTGCAGCTGGCAGGTGGAAAAGATTATTTTTCTCTTCCACAACTTACTTTCTCCTCTCGATTCAGGGGAAAAGGTAAAGCCAGAGTCTTTGGAATGCCCAGCATTGGAGCATGATGATACCTCCAGCCATACCATAGTCTCTTTAATCGTGCCCCTTTCATACTAATGAATAATTAACTGCTGTGTGCATATGCACAGACACGCTGGTCATGGGCATCTCTGCAGGGTCGTGGTGACCTGCAGGTGATCATAGGGAGCTCTTACCTCAGCACACAATCTTTTGGCCTCACTGCCAATCTGTTATCTCTTTGGCCACCAGCTGACCAAAGCTAATGTCTCTGTGACCTGCCTCGGTGATGGGTGAACGTTGACCAGCTCCCCAGCCTTCTCGAAGCACGAGGGTGCAAACAGATTGAGGTGAGCTAGGTGTGAATTTGCAGCGAGTCAGCTCCCACACTGTACCTCCCCCAAGGTAAGCGCAAGGTGGCTCGCAGGAGAGCAGCGGGCTATTTTTGTTTCCAAGGGTAACAGCTTTCCCACAAGAACTCACCACCAAGAAGCCAAACCTGTCTTAGCTAGTTTGCGTGCCCGTCATCGGCACTCTACGCGAAAGCACAAACCTCAGCTTCCCAAAATTCAGCTGTGCGTGTCAAGGCCCCTGCTCCCAGGCAAGCGTTCTGGCCCATGTGTGTTAGAAGAAAGACTTTCGTCCTCCTTTTCCTGTGGAACTGGCACATTTTCGGGCGCGCCCGTGACCGTCAGGGGAGTATGGTTCATAGATCAGAGATGGTCCCTTGTCCTGTGTTTTCCTGCAAGAGACCCCTCTGCAGCTGACGCTTTTGGAGCCTCTAGGGCCTATCTGCTTTTGACTATAAAACTGCAATCTCTCGCCAAAGGATTTTTACCTTCCAAATTTTCAGCAGAAAGCTGGGGAAGTTTGCAACAGGTGGCTTGCTATTGTGTTCTTCTCTCCCTCTCATTTCTTGCCCCCTGCAAATGGCTGCCATTACCCATCAAAGCACCAGGCTGAGTCAGATGTAGAAAAGGAGATGAAAAACGCGGAGTGATTCATCAGTGCCAGCCGATACGACCCTTTCTATCCTCCTGGCCCGGAAAGCTGCGATAGCAGCTCCGATGGCTGTGCTTCATGACTTCATCCCTCCCCGCTGAGGGGTGATGGGCAACATCATTATCAGCTGCCGGGGAGTCCTGACTGGGTGCCAGCAGTGGAAATGTCCTCGGATGTAGGGCTCCTCCTCCGCGCCCAAGGGTGACTGGAACCCGCTGGGAAGAGGGGAAGGCGATGGGAAGATGGAGGAAGAGCTTGGGAGAGGGGGGGGTGGCGGGGGAGGGAGACAGGAAGAAAGAGGTGCAAACTCAACCGCTTCTCTGCGATGATGTCATGGCAACGGGGTACGTGGAGATGCTGTCAGGCAGTCGGGGCAGGCTTTGAAGCTCTGCAGCTCTTCCTCGTTGCTGCGGGCTCGTGTCTGACTCGCTGAAAAATCTTTTGGTTAATATTTAATGCCGGCCAGTGTTGAAGTGCTAAGGGTGGTGAGTGCTCCACCCGATCCCTCTGCCTCCACTTCCCAATGGGATGCTAAATCGGGGTGGGGGCTAGGATTGCAAGCTCCCCTAGCCTGGGGATGGGACTCCTGGCCAGTGGGGTGGCTTCAGACCGTAGGGTCCCTGTCCCCATCTGGGTCTAGGAACGACGTGGGAGGGAGGTTTCTATCCCCCCGAGCCTGGTTTGGAGCTGATCTGGGGCTCTGGAAGAAGGAGGGTCTCCCTCTCCCCTCCCTCTCCCAGGGCTGGCTCTGGAATAAAGAAATCTGTGGCCCTGCTCCGGGAGCTGAGCCCAGCTCCTTTGATGCAAGCGGTTAGCACATGTTTTCTGTTGGTGTTTTTTTTTTTTGCTTAAGCAATGACCTAACGATCCTGTGTTCCAGCTACAGCCCCTCCTAGGCGCCTTCTTTCCAAACCGTACGTCCGGACTGGATCCAGCAAACCTCCCGGAGCAAGACGCCGTGTTCCCTTCCCCGGGGAAGCCATCTGCTCCCCTCCGCCCGGCTCCTTCTGCAGGGCTTCGAGCTCGCCAGCCGGGTTGGAAAGCTTTCCTCCTCCTCCTCCCCGTTCACCCCAGCTCCCATCGGCCATCTTGTTAGAGCAAGGCGCAGGGAAAGGAACGCGGGGCCGGCTGAATCTGGGGCGGCTGATGGTGTCAGCCGGAGGCGGTTTCCAGGCAACTGTCGCGCCGTGGGACACGGCGAGCCAAGAACACCAGGAACACTGCGTTCTCGCTGCACCGCCTGGGAGGGGGCCGAGCCCGGCACGGATGGAGCCGGCACGGGATGATGCGGAGAGGGCAGCGCGAGCGAGAGGGTAGTGCAGGGATGGCAACGGAGGAGGGGTGCTCCAACGTACCCCCTCCTGCCCACCGCTCGCCATACCCTCCCTGTCTTGGAGCGAGGATGTCCAAGCTGGCTGCTAGTACATCACACAGCGAGGAAGGACCGTGTGATGTACAGTATTTCATGTGCCCCCTGCATCCTTTGGGGAATCGAAAAGAGGAAAAACATCGCTCCGGACTCTGTACCCAAGCCCCCAGGCTTGTTCCGGGTGTTCCTGTGCTTCTCTGTCCCTTAACAAATCCAAAGCTCCCTCCCTACAAGTCACCAACTCTTTTTGCCCACGCAACCCAGCTCTGTGTCCCTGGGTGTCACTGGAAAAGTGAATTTCTTGTAAAAATGGGCTGCCCTTCCCTTCCCCGGCACTCGGTGGGTCCCGCTGCCCCTCTGTGCCAATGCTTGGGGCAGCGGGCAGCATCCCTGCTCCTGCCTGCCCGCCTCCCCTGTCTGCTTCAGAGGCCCTGGGAGCATCCCTGTCCGTGCCCCTCACCTGCCTGGCAGCCATTCCTTAGGCTGACAGCCCAACTTTTCTCCTCCCCAGCGGTGCTAATGCTCACATCCCCTTCGTTTTACCTAATTTGAGTGTTCTCTGAAAGGGGGTTTGTGTACAAAACATTTTGAATAGATGGGGTGGGGTGATAAAATTGCTCTGGTTGAGCAGCAGGAGAAAAATTCTCCTGGATTACGAGTGCGCGGGTGTGATGGACACAGGGCAGGGGGCTGCATAGTGCTGGGTGGCAGAACCGCTTTAATGCCCTGTATACCAAGAAATGTCCTGCAGTCCCGTGCGGGTGACAGCACGGAGGGACAGGATGGCGCAGGGGTTATCTACAGCCATCGCTGTCCCCGAGCCAGCCTTGTGGCTATTGATTTGGAACTTGCCCCATTCACGCTAACCTTGGCGGTGCCAGCTCGCCCCTTATCAGCGCTGATAAACCCCCCCGCAACCTCCCACCCCATCCCGCTGCCGGCCTGGAGGTGTCACCCCGCGAGGTGCCGCGGTGACAGATCTTTCCTGCGGCTCTGCCTGTGCACCGGCTGCTCTTCGGATGCGATGCTCTAAATCCAAGACATCTGGCTCCTGGTTTTGCCCAGAGGCTGTGGCCGCACCAACTCTCTATTAGCCCCGGGTGGGTGCCCACCCCTTGCTGAGCATCTCAAGGGAGGAAGGATGTGGCGCCGGCTCCAAACGCTTTTCCAAAGGAAATTTAAAATCACCCTCCTCTTTCTTCTGCTCTTGGCCCTCCTGGTGCACCTGGCGATGGATTTGGCTCTTTCCACAGCCCCCGGGCCCTGCGGCTGCGATGCGAAAGCACCAAAAGCCTCAGGCATCCCGTCAGGCAGCCCCGTGCTGGCCGGCCCCAAAAAGCTGAGCCTGCGAATCCTTCAGGATTTCAGCGGCAGCAATGGCTCTTTGGAGAAAAGCTCCCGTCCGCAGGGAGCGGGGCTGCACACAAGGGCTGGAGAGCCAGGGATCCGGCGACAGAGCGGAGAGGGGAATGCGGGGAGGACCGAGGGATCGAAGCTGGCAGCGCTCTTCGATCATCCTCTTTACAACATCCCAATCCCAGAGGTGACGGAGAAAGACAAGCTGTTTGTTGTCAACCCCATGGAGAAGTTCAGCCTGCGCAGCAGCGGGAGTGACGAATGGTGAGGAGCGAGCTCAGCCCTGGCTTGCTTTTGGGGGAGACGGGGGTTTGAGGGGACAAGCGACAGGGACCAAACATGTCGTTTCCCTGCGTAGATCAGCATCCTACCCCGGAGGGGCCCTGATTGCTGAGCACGCTCTTCTTGTGCCTCAAATCTTCTCTTAACCCTGAATTTCTGGGCTGCTACCCAGGAGCCTGTAGCATACAGCAAAGCCAAAGCAGACTCGAATTATTGACAGTAATATGTAGGGTACCTTTAGGTGACCTCCTCATCTCCTTTCTTTCCCCAATGCAGAATAGCCTTTGGTCTCTCTCTCTATATATATGAGGAAGTCCCCGCTCCAGATTTCTATCCAGTTTTATCCCCCTCTCCTGACATGTTGGAGATGCAAAGCCTGCAATGTAGGTTACTCTAACCATGAGACCGTTCCTGTCCCGCATTTCGCAGGACATCGCCTGACCTCTTTAGGCTCAGCCGTACGGTGAGCTCACCATTGCCGGCTGCCTATTTTTATCTCTGGACTACTAACCTCTAATTAGGAGGGAAGATATTAAAAGCTTTAACGTCGATAACACGTAGCAGCTTCCTTATGGAAAGCACACCTTCCAAACATAGCGACTGCTAAAATTGGGAGAGAATAAAAGCTGGTTTAAGAGCTGGTTTCCACAAATGGGTATTTGCCTTGTCTCTGAGGACCACCTCGCCTATGGATGACCATGGGAGATGGGTCTGATTTGATGAAATTGGGGCACAGTCAGCATTTTCCTAGAGAGAGAGAGACGTGGATTTGGGTTATAGATGCCCTGGGCGGGACTGTCCCATCGCAGTGCCGGTGGGTGCTGGTGCAGAGGAGGGGCAGATACCCCCCAGGAGCTCCCCTTGAATGCCAGCCAACTGCAAATTTGCAGGAGGCAGAGTGACAGGGGTGTTGCTAATCCAAACTCATCCTCCCCAGGGAAATCAGGGGTGTGTGCTAAACCCATCCAAGGGGAACTGGATGTTGGGGGTGGGAGTTCAGGTCGGTGCTGGGGATAGCTGGGAAGCCCCTGATGCTCCACCCCTGTTTTATGGACGCATGTGTGTCCCCAGTGAGCACATGGGCGCGTGTAGCCAGTTGTATTCCCAGGAGCTAATCCCTTTGGGAAATATGACAAGACGAACTGCTCTGGCAGGGGAATAGAGGCACGGATGAGAGGAGCAGAATCAGCCCAGGGCTTTTCCATGGGGAAGCCACAGAGCCCCCTCTGGCCGTGCTGGCGGGTCTCCCTGGCCACCAGCCGTGGGTGGGATCAGCCCAGCTGCCAGGAGCCCCAAGGAAGGCCCATGGGGCAGGGGGTTTTGCCACCATCCAGGGCTTGTGCTGGGCCTTCTCCCCGCCTCGCCCTCCATGTGCTGGATCCTGGGAAGGGCCTGGGGACGTGGGACCCGTCCCACCCCAACTAAATGCTGTCATTGTTATCGGGGTGGTGGTGGCTGTCGTGCTGCAGGGTCAGCAGCAGTAAAGCCGAGACGGTCCTCCCGACAGGGAAGACGGCCTACGACACCTACCCCACCTGGCTCAAATTCCACGTCGGCATCAACCGCTATGAGCTGTACCCCCGCCGAGACCCCCTGATGCCCACCCTTCTCCGGGACTTGGCCACACAGAGGATCATCAGCTCGGGTACCACCTCCCTGCCTGCACCCCTGCCCACACCCCTGCCCCGCTGCCTGCTGCCAGCCTCCCTCATCCCTGTGTGCCCCATTTCAGTCCAGAAGTCCGGCGGGACCCAGCTCAAGCTCATCATGACGTTCCCAAACTATGGGCAGGCCCTCTTCAAGCCCATGAAGTGAGTAGAGCCAGGGACAACCCCACACCCCACCCGCATGGTCCTGTTAGGTGGCAAGGAGCAGCCGGAGGAGACCATGGAGGGAGAAATGGAGAAATGCTGTGTTTGCTCCCTCGCTTCAAGCCCACTCCTACCCCAAAATTGAGGCGAGCGGTGTGTCCCCTTCCCCTCGCCTTCCCTGGTGGTGCTTGCAGCAGGCTGGGCGCAGCTTGTGATGGGGTAGTGACCTCCAGTGGTGGAAAGAAGAAGATTGTCCATGAGGACCATCCAGGACCCTCCAGTCCATGAGGGCTTCACAACTCTTGGGTTAAGAGTGTGTGTGTGTGGGGTGCATGGGGACGTGGCTGGGCGATTTGGGACCGCACCACCCAGCAGAGTGTGTCTGGAGGAGACTGGTTCTGGTTGTGTCTCCAGTGGCACCATGGACACAAGGTGAGGGGTGGTTTGGAGTCAAGCCCACAATCAGGGTGCTCCGTCCTTGGCCATCGCCCCCACCCTCCCCTCTCCTCCCAGGCAGACCCGGGACCAGGAGACACCCATCGACTTCTTCTACTTCTCAGACTTTGAGCGGCACAATGCGGAGATTGCAGCCTTCCACCTGGACAGGTGAGCGCAAGCTTTGCATCTGACCCTGCCCTCCTGCCACAGTGAAGCGGCTGTTGAGAGAACCTGCTTCTTCATCCCACCTCTTCCTCCCCATTGCGAGGGATACCTGTGTCTTACGGCGGTTTTAATGACTCGCCGTGGAAACCGGTCTGGGTTGGCAAGAAACTGTTTCAAGTTCTGCATTTCAGGATCCTGGATTTCCGGCGAATTCCCCCAGTTTCTGGCCGTTTGGTCAATATAACAAAGGAGATTCGCGACATCACAACGGACAAGAAACTGGCCAAGACTTTCTTCATCTCCCCAGGTGAGCTCTCACTGCCATCCATTCTCTTGCGTGGCTGCCCATGTGGAGCTCATCTGGAGCCAGCTGCTCCTGCCCTGGCTCTTCCTCTGCTGGGGCAAACTGTCCCTTTGGGGGCTGCTCAAGCTCCCGCCTGGTCCCCGGCCGCAGGGCTCTGCTCCTCAAGGCTTTCCTTGTCATTGCTTTGCTGGTGGCACGTGGCCACGGTGCATGGAGCATCCTTACTCGTCCGCTTGCTGGACCACCCTGCATGGGGGTAGCAGCCTGGCTGCCCTCCTGCTTTTTGTCAACTTTGGCTTTGTCCCCATGGCCAGCGGGCAACGTCTGCTTCTACGGGGAGTGCTCCTACTACTGCTCCACCGAGCACGCCCTCTGTGGCAAGCCGGACCGGCTGGAGGGCTCCATGGCCGCCCTGCTGCCTGACAAGACCTTGGCCAAACGCCGCTCCTGGCGCAGCCCCTGGCGCCGCTCCTACCACAAGAGCAAGAAGGCTGAGTGAGCTGGGGCAGAGGGGACAGGGGGGACACGGCGCAGCAGAGCCGTGGGACGGGAGGCGGCCGCCCCATGGCCGCTCTCACGGTCCCGTACCCCCTCCCCGGCCTCTGCCCGCAGGTGGGAGCTGAACCCCAACTACTGCGCTCAGGTGCGAGAGACGCCGCCCTACGACAGGGGCCATCGCCTCCTCGACCTCATTGACATGACGATCCTTGATTTCCTCATGGGTGAGCCCCACCGTGCCGGCGCTGGGGGCTGCGGGGGCCCCTCGGGTCCCCCAAAGGACTCTGTGCCCCGTGGTACCGTGCCCCTGCGAGGTTTGTTGGCCAAACCATTGCTCAGGCTGCAAAGGGCTGTGCTCTTACCCAAAAACCAGAGCAAAGGGCTGTGCCGTTCGGGCACATCCCGGGCAGAAGCCAAAGGATGAGAGATGCCAGGGAGATCCCGGCTGAACATCCCGGGCACGGGAAGCGTCTCCTGGCAAGCTCCCACACGCAGCCCCCGGAGAGCTGAGGATGTCGGTGATGCTCCCCAGGGCTTGTGCTGCCTCTTCCCATCCCCGGGGCCGCTCCTTCCTCCCCACACTGTCCCCCTGCCATCATCTGACTTGGAGAGCTTCCCGTCTCCTCGTCCCCGGCCGCCCAGCTGTGCCTTTGCCATTACTTCTGCTCCATTTGTCACTGTTGTCCCTCCACGGGGCTGCTGGGATGAGAAGGGGCCTGGAGGCCATGGGGGCTCTTCTCGGGTCCCCCCCACAGCCACAGCCACCAGATGGGCACCTCAGAGGTGCCCCCAGCCCTTTTCCCCAGCTTCTGTGTCTCGGTCTCGCGCCGGGAGGGTGCTCCGTGTCCCTGCTCCTGCTTCCCGGCCCACCACGCGATGGATAATTTGTTGCCCCACCGCAGGCAACATGGACCGGCACCACTACGAGACCTTTGAGAAATTTGGGAACGACACTTTCCTGCTCCACCTGGACAACGGCCGTGGGTAAAGTGTGTGTGTCGGGGGGAAGCAATCCCGGCACAAGGGTGGGGGGAGACCGCGGGTCTTGCCGAAATGCGCCCCGCGTTGGGCTCTGAGCCGTGTGGCGATGCCGCCCTGATGCCCACCGATGGGCTTTCCCCCCCACAGCTTCGGCACGCACTCACGCGATGAATTGTCCATCCTGGCCCCCCTCCGGCAGTGCTGCAGGTAAGGGGCTCTGGCCGCCCACCTGGGAGCTGCCATCGCGGAGAGGCTCCCCAGGCTGAGACCTCTCCTTCCTCATCTTCATCAGCATCAAGAAGTCGACCTACCTGCGGCTGCAGCTGCTGGCCACCCAGCCCTACCGCCTGAGCGACCTGCTGCGGGAAGCGCTGGCCACTGACCCTCTGGCCCCCGTCCTGGCCGAGCCCCACCTGCGGGCGCTGGACCGGCGCCTGGGGAAGGTGCTGGAGGCGGTGGGACGCTGCCTGGCCGGGGCGGCCCGCCCGGAGGAGGTGGTGGTGGATGATGTGGGGTCACGGGTGTGATGGGTGTGGGGGGGTGGGGACTCGGTACCCCGCTGGGTTGGGGTGTTTTGGACCGTCACACAGCTCTGACTCCATGTGGCATCGGCTTTCGGCGGCACCGGAGCCAGCGGCGCGATGCACCGGGAAAGCGGGCTGTAAGGATAGCCGGGATGGGGAGGGTATTTAAATAAAAATGTTGGCCTAGTGGGGAAGACACGAGCTGAGATCCCCCCCACCGGGGCTGCTTTCCCAGCCCTGGCCTGTCCTTGCGTGCCTGCACGAGTCACTTCAGCCCTCCAAAGCCTTTTAGGAAAGGGTAGGGATTTTTCCTGCCTTTCCCCAGCAAGGGCTGCCAAGCTCGAGCAGTTGGAAAGCTCATTCTTCCCCCGCCCTTCCCCAGCATGGCAATGCCCTGGTGACCCCCAAAAAGAGAGCTGAGGCTCCCCACCGCCGGTGTGGGGAAACTGAGGCACAAGCTCCCAGCCGCTCGCCGGTTATCCCTGCCCAGCTCTTCCCACGCCCACACGAAATTCCCTACGGCTCTGGCATCGCCACCACTGCCTCCGCACCAGGGGTGCAGCAAGGGGGGGACAAGCCCCACTCCCCACCACCACCACAACATCCCCCTAAATCCCCCGGGAACTGCTGCCGGCTCCCTCCCTGCCCGAAAAAAGTGGCTCTCAGGAGGAGACGGATTGACCCAGGGCCGTGCACCCTATTTAGTGCCCAGTGGCTCAGCACCCAGCTTATCCCCTGAGCCTCCCGGGGGGGTTAATCCACAGCAGGGTTACGTCAGCCAGGGCAGGTGCCACGGCTTGGGCCACTATTGCTGTCCCCAGGATGGGGCACAGGGTTGGTGTCGGAATGGCCAGAGATAAAGGTGCCACCAGGGAGGAGAGAGATGTCCCCCAGCCCGGCCGGTCACCCGTGGGAAGCCACAGGAGAGGGTGAAAAAGGGCGGCTGGCACAGAGGGGGACGGAGCTGCCCTGGAAAAGCCAGGCGGAGATTTAGGCTGGAACAAAAAAATGGGCTCGAAAAAGGAGAGAAAAAAGAAGAGGGGAAAAAAAAAAAAGGAAACAAAGAGGATCTGTCCGTGTTACACAACGGGGCCAGGGACTCTGAATGGGGGTTTGTTGTGGTGTGTGTGTCCCCCAAGCTGTGGCACGTCCTCCGGCCCGTGCCCCAGCTTGCGCACCCAACCCCGGCGCGGGGAGGAAAAGGTTTTGGGGCTGTTTTGCAACAGGTTACTCCCCTTCTGCCCACTTCATATTTTTTAATCCTTTGCTATAAACACCTTTTTATTGCCGTATCCAAAGCCGGCGGGGCCGTTCCCAACCCCGTGCCCCACGGACGCAGCCCCACGACCGTGTCCGGACACGGGTGGCCGGTTCCCGCCTTCCTCCCTGAGTCTTCCCCCCCCCGCCCAACGCAAATCTTTTTATGAGGCGCCGTCAGATGTAGAAGCCGGGGCGTGGGAGGGCGGCTGTTTTCTCAGCCCGGCGAGTTTGCTGAAGGTCCCGGCTGCGCCGTCGCGTGTTCAGGGTCCCACGGGAGCAGCTGGGTTTGGCTGGCAAGCCATCGCCCGCCGAGCCGGCCCGGCCGCCCGTGGAGGGAGTGGGCTGGTAACGGGGTGTCTGCGGCCACGGGCCCGGGGACCAGCAGAACCTGCCTGCCCGGTCGAGGCGGTGTGGGCACACGGGGCGTCGAGCGGGGCTGCCCACGCCGCGGGGACGGGTTCGGCCGTGCCGGCTGGTGCGTGGGGCGGGAAAACGGGAGTGGGGGCGAGTATTTCCCACCCCACCGGGGCTGGCAAACCGGCCGCCCCAGCAAAACCCAAATGGGGCCGGGGCGTAGCCCTGTGCCCGGGAGCCCCCATTTTGGGCCGCTGTCACCCATGGGACCTGCCTGGGGGGGGGCTGCCCTTGCCTGGGTGGGGGCTTGGGGCGCGGGCTTGGGGTGGGGGCTTGGGGCGGGGGGGGGGGGAAACCCCAGCGCTGAGGGGTCTGGTGACCAGCTCCCTGTGGGCGAGGCGGGGGGTGGGGATGGGCCCTCTCCATCGCTCCCCCTTCCCACCCCCCGCAATGATTATGATAATAATAAAATGAAATAATGAAATGAGATAAAATAAAATAATAAAATAATGTAAAATAAAACAAAATAAAAATATTAAAATAGTGATGATGATGAGGGTGATAATAATAATATTATAATAATGATAGAGGGGACACCGAAAAGGCGGGGGGGGGGGGGGCGGTGGCCCCGGCGGGCGCGCGCGCGGGGCGGGGCGCTGGCGGCGGCGGCCGGGGGGGGGGGGGGGGAGCCGGGGCCGGGGAGGGGCGGAGGCGGGGACCGGGGCTGGGTCCGGGGCCGCCTTCCCCTGCAAAACAAAAGGGAGCGGAGCGGTGGCGGCAGCGAGCGGGGCTGGTGCGGGTTCCCTCTCTGCCCTGCGCGACTCGCCGGTGGGTTTGCGTGGGGCGGGGGCACGGCGGGTTTTGGCGGGGCGGCGGGGGGGGGGGGGGGAAGTTGCGGGTGGGTCGGTTCGTACCGGGGTCGAGGGAGGGAGGGGGCAGCGGCTCCGCGGGTGGGTTCTGGCGTGGGTGGCCCGTGGGAGGGGAAGCGAAGGGGTTTATAACCCTATAAGGGGAGGCGGCGGCGGCGCTGGCGGTGGGACGGGCGGCTCGGTCCCGGTCCCGGTCCCGGTCCCGGTCCCGGCGGCGGGGGAGGCCCGGGGCAGCAGGTGCCCCTCGGCGGGCTCAGAACCCACCCCCCCACCACCACCCCCCCGGCCGCACCGGGCACCCCCCGCCCGCACGGGAGGGGTTTCGCTGTGTGGCGGGACCCCACGCCTGCAGCTCCAGGCGGGTCCCTTCTCGCTGACACTTTCCTCCCTTCTCGACCCCCCCAGGTGAACCGTGACCCCCACATACCCACACCCCCCGTGCCGCCGCCATGTCCCGCCGCAGCCAGCGCCTCGTCACCACCCGCTATTACCCCGGGGACGACGATGCCACCACCAGCAGCAGCAGCAGCTCCCTGCTGGGGGGGCAGCAGCTGCCCTTCAAGGAGAGCACCAGCCGGTTAGTGGGGTGCAGGGGTGGGGGGGTCCAGGGGGGTTCCCCCCCCCTCCCAAACATGGCCAGGGCACTCCATCCTGCGCCACGGACTGGCATCAGGGTGGCTTGAAGGGAGCATGATGGCGAGCTCGCTGCGTTTCGGCATGGCCGCCGGCTGCCTTGGCACTGGCTGTGCCCCCGCTCCGGGGAAAGCCCGGTGCCCCCCACCCCTGGCACCTCCGCGTCCCCTGGCGCAGGAGGCCGCCATGGGTGGCTCAGGGTTGGAGGGGATGCCTGCCTCCTCCCAGCCGCAGCCGCCTCCGGCGTGATGGCGGGAGGGAGGTGCGCTGCGATTGCCGGGCCGGAAAACCGCAGCCGTGCGAGCGGAAGCGGAGCCAGCAGCCGCCTGGCCACGGGCGGGAGGGACTTTCGCAAAGCAGCAGTTGCACCTTCCGAAACCTGCCGCCATCCGGTACAGTGGGGGGGGGGGTGGTGAGGGAAGTGATGCCAGTTGAGAGATTGGAGTGAATTCCCCATTCCTCCTGCATGGGTGCACTATGACACACGCACACACACACACCCCCCCCCAAAAGCCACACATGGCTGATGAGCGCATTCTTGCTCCCCCTGGCAGGATGACCAGGAGAAAATCGAGCAGCACGAAGCGCCTCTCTCCTGCCCCCAGCACCCAAACCTCCTACTACAGCGAGTCCATGGTGAGCGAGTCCTACCTGGGAGGCAGCCGGGGTCTCGCCGCCTTGGGCAGCTCCGTGCTGGACGATGCCCTGGACAGCAGCACCTACTGGGGTGAGCACTCCCTCCCTCCCTCCCTCCCTCCCTCCTTTCCTCCTTCCCATGGCAGCTGGGGACCTCCCTGAGCACCAGTAGGGGGTGTTGGGGCAGTCCCCCAAGCCAGCTGAATGGGTTGCCCCCTGTGGTGGTGGTGGGTGGTTTCTTAAGGGGGGCTCTGTGTTTTGGGGGCAGGTGGCGAGCTCTCCACCAGGAGGAGAAGAGGCACAGGGGACACGGAGTCCAGTAAGATCAACGGGCTGCTGGAGAGCAAGATGTACGACACCTATGCCTCTTCGTCTGGGTACTCCTCGGAAGATGACTATGCCGGTAGGGATGCACCAGCTGCTCTGCAGTGGCAGGGATGTTGGGGGAGACCAGGGGGACCATCCCACGGCCTGGCTGTGCCCAGGATGCTGCCAGCCCCCACTCTCCTGCACGCCACCCCCCATGCAAAGCCTTCACCATCGACGGTGCACAGGGATGCAGGTTCCGTTTGGTGACTTGCTGCCTTGCTGCTTCCTTTCCAGGTCACTTCTACTCAGGCCAGAGTAGCTCCAGGTCGGGGCTGAGGACCGCAGCCTCCCGGGTGGGCTCCTTCCTCTGGCAGGTGCTCACCTCCCCGGGTGAGTGGAGGGACGGTGGGGGCATTTCTAGCAGCACCTTTCTTCCCTGCCAGCACCTCCACTCCCCACGGGCCATGTTTGCTGTTCCCTGGTGGGGTGGAGGGGCTTTATCTCCCCATAGGAGCATCCTCGGGGACAGAGGGGACATCTCTGCCGGGACCCTGCCTGTGACTTGGTTTCTCTCCCGGCAGTTCGGTTCATGGGATGGCTGTTCTCAGGGCTGGCAGCTGCCTGGCACCGCCTCACCGGCGCAGCTCCTCGCCTGGCTGGTGTCCCCTTCTCCAGGTGAGTGTGGTGGCGGGACACCGGGATGGGGGAGGCATGGGGAAAACCCACAGGACCCCAGAGAGGGGGTGCCCAGCATGCGTGGAGTGTGTGTGTCTTGTGCCGAAGCCCGTCTGGGCTTTTCTTTTCCATCCAGAGGAGCGTGGTGATGGGGGGAAGGTGTCTGCGGTCTTACAGGCACCTCTTTCTTCTCCATGTTCCAGGCGCTACCCGTGGCTGAAGAGGTCCCTGCTTATGCTGCTGCTCCTCCTGCTCCTCGCTGCCGCTGCCTACGGTGAGTCAGCCCAGCTCGATCTGTTGCCCTGAGATCTGGGGCAGTGCAGAGCGTCCCACTGCTGTACCCAGGGGAGGGGATGGGACAAGATGGGATGGCCCCGAGCTCAGTGCTTGTGGCTCCTGGTATCCTGGTGCATCTTCACCCCTGTGCTTGGGACTTCCTGGTGACCCCAGGAGATGCTGATGGCTGAATCTCTGCACGTCCCCCCTGTGCTCTGCTGTGGCCCATTACCTGTCACTTTAACCATCTCATCCCCCTGTGTGCCCAGGAGCTTGGTACTTCTACCCGTACGGGCTGTCGACACTCAGCATCCCTGCCTTCCCGTGGTGGGGAGCTGGAAAGCTTTCCTCCTCCGACATGGCTGGGGCAGGGGACCTGACCGCGCTGGACCAGGTAAGCCTCGGCAAAGGTGCGATTGTGGCCCGGGTGGGTGCATTGCAGGGAGAGCCAGGACAGCGTGGTCCATGGCTGAAAGAGGCCTTCCAGGGAACTGGGAAGTGGTGGTAGATGGGGCAGATGGTGGCTCCATGCTGGTGGACATGGTTCCCCCAGCGTGTGGCTGTCTCGCACTCTGGGTGTCCCAGGGATGGAGCAAGGGAAACATCTGCCCTCCCTTGTGAAGCAGCAGATGAATAAGATGCGACTGACTCTGGGGACCGGGGGGTCTGGATTCCCTTTCACAGGGGTCCCTGTGGAGCAGGCAGAGCCCCGGGGGTCTGCACACTCCCAGGGGATGTTCCTTTGCCGCCACAGGGTCTGCAGGGGGAGCACCGTCTCCTGGCTCGCTTCCAGGCCCTGGAGAAGCGCTTCAAGGCACTGGAGGCCGAGGTGTCACAGTGGGAGCTGCGGCGGGGGGCAGCAGCGGTGGCAGCAGGGGGAGAGTCACCCCCGGGGGATGTCCTGGCACTGCTGGAGGGGCTGGTGAGCCGCCGGGACGCGGGGCTGAAGGAGCATCTCCTCACTGATGTGACGAGCCACCTCCAGGTGAGGGATGTGGCGGGCACATGGGCATATGGGGGGCTTGTGGGGCCGGGCTCTGATGTTCTCCGTTGTTCCTCACCCTGCAGGGCGAGCTGGATGCTCTCCGAGCCCAGGTGCAGAGGGATTTAGACGGGCGCCTGGGGAAGATGGCACAAGCCTCTCAGGTACAGGGATGGGCGTGCGGTGGTACCCAGGTGGGACATCCTCACCACCGGCGTCACAGGTCTCACCCCTTCCCCTTGTCCTGGCAGGAGATGGAGACGCGCTTGCTGGAGCTGAACTCCAAGTGGCAGAGGTAAGGCTGGCTGCCCGGGCAGAGCCACCGCTCTGTTCAGGGGCGGGCAGGTAGCAGACTGGAATCCCCACAGCGCGGCTTGGGAAGGGGTTTCCAGGTCTGGTTTGCTCAGTGCAAAGGAGAGGTTGAGAGGTATGATCTTGGGTGGAAAGGCAGGATGGATACATGGGTGTGTCGGCAAGGAAGTGCCGCGGTTGGCTCAAAGGGCGATTGCAGCAAATGACCTTCGTCACTGTTATTTTGCATCACCGTGGGGAGCGTGGCCTTTTGGCTGAGGATCGAGCTGGGGATGCTTTCCCATGGGATGCAGTAGAAGAAGTCATTGCCGTGGGAATTAAAACTGTTTGGGGCTGGAGATGGGGTTGAGCGTAGGCGGTGGGGGATGAACCTCCTCCCCTGGTTCGCAGAGGGGAGCTGGGACTGTCGGCTTTGAGCAACCTGGTCTAGTGGGAGATGTCCCTGCCCAGGGCAGGGGGGTGACACTGGATGACCTTTAAGGTCCCTTCCAACCCAAACCATTCTATGATATTGTTGATATCTATGATATGATTTTGTTACCATTCTCTCGGTGCAGCTCGGTGCAGGAGGGCCTGCGAGGGACCTTCCAGGGGGAGGTGGACAAGCTGGAGCAGGAGGTGTCAGCGCTGAGGAGGGAGCTGGCGGGCCTCAAGTTGGACCAGGAGGTGATGGGGAAGCACATGGAGGGGATGCTGGAGCAGCTGAAGGCCATGCGGGCTGACGTGAGTCCCCAGTCCTCACCCTGGTCGGCAGAGAGAGGCGTGAGGGTCCCTGCCCCGGGGCTGAGCAATGTCCCCACCGTTTCAGGTGGAAGCGCAGTTCCCAGCGTGGGTCAGTCGGTTCCTGTCGCAATCCCGGCAGGACGGCGCTGCTGGCCGTGTCCTCCAGCAGGAAGACTTGCAAGCGGAGCTCCAGGCCCTGGAGCGCAAGATCCTGGCCAAAGTCTCAGAGGACCGGAGGCTGTCGGCACGGGATGCTCAGGCCGGTATCGGAGTGGCCCTGCAGCAAGGGAGGACCATGGGGGTGACGGAGGAAGTGAGTGCTGGCTTGAACCCCAGGGACATGGTGGTTGACCACGGTGTGGGATCTGGGGGCCGTGCCCCATTGCGCGTGTACGGGGGGGGCTGGCACGTGTGCCTGGCAGATGGGAGAGCCGTGGGGACAGCCCTTAGAGCTGGGACATTGATCCTGGTGAGGGCATCCCTGAAACTCCTCCATCCCCTCTGCTGGAGCCTCCCCTGGGCTGTGCCTGTGCCCTGGAAGGGGTTGTAGGTGGCGATATCCACACCCTGCAAGGCTCGTGCCGTCTTAAAATCCAAGTTTCTGCTTGTGCATCTTTCACCCATCAGGCAGGGCAGGCGCCAGCAAGGTTTCCACGGGTTGAGCATCTTGCTTACTTCCCTCCTTCAGCAGCGCCGCAGAGTCATTTGGGGCAAAGCACTTGGGCAGAATGACACCACGGGGAAAAAATGAGCCTGCTTGCTTTGGAAAAAGTTGTTGGCAATTCCCTGCAAAACTAGTGGAGGGGAGGGATCAAGCTGGGATTAGCAATCCTCCGCAGTCTGCGCAAGCTTCATGTGCACCATAAAGTTTTTAGACCCACAGTGGTGCCACAGTGTCCCAGCTCCTGGGGCTGAGTTTGGCTCCAGAAGGATGCTCCGGCCAGCTCCCCCTTTTCCAGATGGGGGCAGCTCCCATCGATCCTGTGAGACAGGGCGTGAGGGTCCGGGCAGAAGATGCTGGGGAGGGCTGGGTGGGCTGTCAGGTACCTACTGGGGTATACGCCGCCTCCTCTGAGGCCAGCCCTTCTTTTGGGATGGGGACGGGTGAGTCCAGCCTGCCTGGGCGCTGCCCCTTCGTTGCACAGCTCCTCTCCTCTGGGGTATTTTTAGCAACCTCTAACGAGGCTTCCCAGCCAAATGCGTGTCTCCTCATTTTTGCCACGGTGATTCATCCCCTGGCTGTTTTGTGGGAAGGTCCTTGTGCCCTCTCTGTCCCCACAGGGTGGAGGTGGGTGGGGGGCAGAATGCCCACCCCAGCCCTTCACCCCTCTTGTGTCCTCTGCTCCCACTGCAGCAAGTGCATCTCATCGTGGACCAGGCCCTGAAGCGCTACAGCGAGGACCGTGTGGGGATGGTCGACTATGCCTTGGAGTCGGCAGGTGGGTGGTGGTGGGGGGGGGCAGCCCTCACCCACCTGGGATGAGCCAGCCATCCTGGGGAAGGGACCACAGGGTGCTGGCGTGCAGCTTACCCACCGCTGTCCCCTCTGCGTGTCAGGGGCCAGTGTCATCAACACCCGCTGCTCTGAGACCCACAGGACCTGGAAGGCGCTGAGTTTGTTCGGCATCCCGCTGTGGTACCACTCGCAGTCCCCCCGTGTCATCCTGCAGGTGGGTACCTTCAGGGCGAGACCCCACCAAGGGGCAGGACCGGCCAGGCTGGTTCTCATGTGGGCTTGGGTGGATTTTATTGGGCTCTTGCTGCTGCTCCAAGCAAAGGGCCAGGCCGATACTGGGGGGTTAAAAATGGCACCGATGGTGATAACATTGCTGGTGTCTCGTTCCTGCGCTCGTAGCCAGATGTCAACCCTGGGAACTGCTGGGCGTTTCGTGGGTCCCTGGGTTTTGCCATCATCCGCCTCTCCAGCATCATCCGCCCCACGGCCGTGACACTGGAGCACATCCCAAAAGCCCTCTCGCCCCAGGGGACCATCCCCAGCGCCCCCAAGGACTTCGCTGTCTATGTGAGTGCCCTCGCCTGGGCCTGAGGGGGGAGCAGGGAGACATGGTGGGAGGATGCCGTGGTGGACGGTGCAGGAGGGGAGGGCTAGCAAGCCCTGTATCTGGCTGTGGGGTGCTCTGGGGGGGTGGGTGTTATCCTGAAGAGGAGGAAGAAGCAGTATTGGGGGAGAAAGGGGGAGTACCAGGCTTTGGGAAGTGTTTTGGGGGACACTGGGAGAGGGGGGATTGGGTAGATGTAACTCTTGGTCTTCCCACCCATCCTTTCCCGCTGGCTCCCATCCCCATTTGTCTGTTTTGGCCTGGAAGAGCAGGAGCAGGGGCCAAGTGCACTTGCGGCTCCATCTCCCTCTTCTGCCCCCGGGTGCGCTCATCGCCTCCGGTCTCCCTCTCTGATCACCCCTGGTTCTCCCTTTCTGCCTCCCTGCCCTTCCACAGGGCTTGAAGGAGGAGGGAGAGGAGGAGGGCCTTCTCCTGGGGAAGTTCACCTATGACCATGACGGCGACCCCATCCAAACGTTTTACTTGGAGGTAAGTGCTTTGCCCTTGGAGCACCCACCCCTGAGAAGAAAAAGGGGCTCCTGAGGTCTCTGATCCCTTGAGAGCTCTCAAGGGCTCAGGTTTTTCCTTCCTCCTCTCTCCAAGGGTGATTCCATAGGCACGTACGAACTGGTGGAGCTCCGGGTATTGAGCAATTGGGGCCACCCCGAATACACCTGCATCTACCGCTTCCGTGTGCACGGGGAGCCGGCGCACTGACCCCTCCGGCTCCCGCGCGGGATGAGGATGCTGCCGGGCCGACAGCAGGAGGGGGTTCGTCTGGTTTGCTGCTTTGGACATAGAAATCCTGGGATGCGCCAGCAGCCGCCCCAGGGAGCTGCTCCCTTTGAGGGGAGCAGAAGAGCTGGCGTTGAAGGGGAGAGGCTTTCACTCTTCCAAGGACCGGTGGGTGGTGAGGCAAGAGCACCCCATGTGGGTCCGAGCGCAGCCTGGCTTGTTTTCAGTGCGGACCGGACATTTTAACTTTTTAAGCTAAGTTTTTTGGTTTGGGGTTGTTTTTTTTTTTTTTTTTTTTTAATTTTAATTTGGTCTGCGCAGCCCCCTCGTCCCCGTTCCCTCGCTGCTTTCTGACGGCGCGCCTGGTGTTGCCGGGGCTTGGGGAAAAAGGGGTACGTAACTTTGCGATGCGCTTCGCGCGGGCTTGGGCACGATACGGCGTGTGGGACCGTGGTGACGGGCTCGGTGCTACCAGAGTAGGTAGGAGCCCACCGGTCATGGCCACCGTGTCTCTCCCCTCCACGCAGGGTCATTTCTCCTGCCTCGGCGTTGGTTTAGGTAAAGATCTCCAGGCCTCTGATGCTGGGCCGGCCGAGGGGAAATAAGACAGTATTAATGAAGTATTAACATAAAACTAATGGTTTGGGGCAACAGGAGGGGGGGAATTCGGCACGCAGCGGTGGTGGGGCCTGCCCCAGTGCTGCCGTCCATCCCCCCCGAGCCCTCCCGCTGCCGGCAGCTGTGTTGGGTCTTGGTGATGCCGGCGGCCCCCCTCCCCAGGGCTGGCTGGCTCCTCAGTGTTAAGCTTGACGATGCTATTGAAAACTCCTGTTGCCTGCTTCCCCTTTTTTGGGTTTGTTCTGTTGGATTATTTTTTTTTAGGGTGGGGTGGGGAGCGGGGACTATTTTCCAGTTAGGGTCTTGGGGGATTTTTTTTTTTTTTTTTTTTTTTGCAGTAACAAAGGAGGTTTAAAAAAAAAAAAAAAAAAAGAGTTTTTCCATGCAATTTCTACTTAACCTGAGAATGTTAACAGTGCCACTTTGGCAAGTGGCTTAGAGGCAGAGAGAGCTAGAGCTTGCTTTAGTAGGAGAATAGCGCACGCAGTAGGATAAGCTGGAATAATATGAGCAGAGCTGTTGAAAATATGGGCCTCGAGCTGCTGGTGGCTTGGTAGCTGGACCTGGGAGACAAGGTCCTCTGTGGACCACTGCTGGGTGGGGTGCTGGAGCCACTCCTGCCCTCCTTGCTCCGGAGATGTCCTCCGAGACTGCAACGCGTGGCCAGGGACGCTCACCTGTAGCCACATCTGTGCGTAGGCGACTGTTCGCAGGGAGCTGCTGCCCCCATGCTCTGCAGGACTCTCTCCCTGCCTTGGTGGGCTGTTGGGTGGGAGATGGGGTGGAGGGGAGACCTCCTTCCCCAGGGGTTGTAGGTGCCAGCGTGCAGCTTCACCTCAGAGAGGGGGGAGCAGGGCCTCCCCCCTCCTGCGGCGCTCAGGGCTGCCGCTGTCACCTCCCGGTCCCCGATGGCAGATGGCTGACGTGGGCTGACCTCCTTTCTCTTGGAAGGACTCCCTTTCCCTCCTGCCTTCTCCTCACTGGCATCGCTTGGCTCCCCCAGCCCTGGCTGCGGAGGATGGTGCCGGAGCAGGATGGGGAGTCCTGCCTGCCTCGGGCATGTATATATTGGGCGCATAAATCCTGCTTGTACCCACCACATGATGGGGGCAGCCATGGCCGGGGACTGTAGGAGGGACGCATGGGGACCTTCCCCGGGCTGAGGAGCGCCAGGGCTATCTGGCCACTCCATCTCCCGCCTGCCTGCAGCACGCTTGGTCTGGCTTATGTTCTTGGGTGGCGTTTACAACCTTTTGGTCTTGCGTTTTGTTGAAAGAAAAGCTAAAAGGGCCCGCGTTTAGCGTTTCGGTCCTGTCCGATGCTGGCATCGTCTTCCCCCCCGGTGCTGCGAGTTTTTCGGGGAGCACCATGGCTTGAGTCCTGCTCTGGTTGTCTCAGCTTGAAGTGCTGTAGGGTGAGGGGTGTAGAGGAGGGGATGGAGCTGAAGAGGTTTCTCCCTTCAGCATGCCCTGACGTGCATCAGCAGTGCTGAGCACCCCCACCCCCCCCACCCCCCCTGCCATGCCAGCCCCAGGGGCTGAGGACGATGGTGGCACATCCCTGCACGAGGGCTCTTCTTGCTCCGAGTGAGGGGAGCGAGCCCGAAGGGCACAGCCCTATCCCCAACAAGTTAAAACTACCCTGTGGAGCCTCCTGCAGAGCTGGGAGGCCCTGCTGCTGGGAGAAAGCAGACCCGCAGCCAGATCCTGTGACGATAAATTCTCTCCTATATTGAGCGTAGTCTTAATTCTTGGCAGCTGCAGCCAAAGTTATTTTAAGCTTGTCTACAGCTGCCCGCTTGCCTTGGAGTCATGTCCGTGAGTGCCCTGCCTGCTCGGAGCTGTGCTTTTATGAATGCCTAGACCTGTCCCGGGCTCGGCAGAGCAGCTCCTGTATGTAATTGAATGATAAAGAGGGAGCAGAGATGAAGCTCTCCCTCTTCCCCGGGGGTTCTCTGGCAGCTGGAGCAAATGCCATAACCCACAAAGCTGGAAAACCCCTTTTTCTTACCTCCCCTCTGTCTCCCTGGCCTCTGGGCTGGGCGAACAGGACCTTCACCCAAGAAAAAAATGGCTTCATGGTGAATGGAGCATGCTGGCGAGAGGTGGGAAAGGGGAACCTCTTTCCCCAGGAATGGAGTTGGGGGGGGGGGGGGGGGGCGGTTGCGGTGGTGTCTCTGCTCTTTGCAAGGAGGTGTTAACCACAGGTTAGGGAGTAGGGAGCATTTGGTTTTACTGTCCTTTGGAGATGAAAGTCTCTGCTGTTCTGGGGTAAAACACCCTGGAAACACCAGTGAGAGCTCACCCTGGGGGGGGGTCATGCCCTTCCCTAGAGGCTAGGGCTGGTTTGAGAGGCCTCGCCATGCCGACTGCGTGGGGATGCCCAGGAAGGCATGCTGAGGTTACGTGCTATTTTTCACCCCCCCGCCCCAAAATTCTGCAGCGGGGCTGGGTACCGGCTGCCTCTCGCAGCAGCAGCCCCCAGCATCGCTGGAGCGCTTTCCCGAGCTGCAAGGGGAAAAGAGGGCCCATAAAACTGCTGCGTCAGCACCGCGCAGCTCTGCCCAGGGGTATTTAATCCTAGTGCTGATGCAGATGAGCCTGGCGAGGCAGGAGAAACGCGAAACAGCTGGCAGAGCAGATTTTTTCCCTTATTTACTCCCTTTCCCTCCTCTCTTCTCCCTCCTTCCCGGTTTGCCCTACACACGTGTTATGAATTAGCCCTGCAGAAACAGATGGCTACAGCCAGGAGCCGAGTTGGGATTTGATGCTGTAGCCTGTTGCAAATGCTGCACTGTTTTGTTCATTTTATTTCTTAATCAACAGATTGTAACTTATGCCTATGCAAGGGAAAAAAAAAAAAAAAAGACCAAGACAAATAAATTGTATCAAAACTGCTGTGAGCTTTTTGTGTTGCTGGTGGGAATGATGCACAGCTAGCAGACAGAGGAGCTCCAGGAATAGCTCTGTCTATGTATTCTCATGGCAAATCCTTATTTTCCAGCCCCTCTAAGGTCAGCAGTTTTCACCTTGTCATCGAGCAGGCTCTGGGATGCAAAAGCTGCTTGGAGCAATGATGAGAACAAGCCATGCTCCTAAAGACTTGGAATAGTTCGGGATAATTAAAATCAAAATACTGTGCCTTTGATGATGACTTCCAGCAGTCTAGGGCTGTGACAGACCATGGCTGTGTGCTCAGTCCATCCTGCAGTGGCCTGGAAGCTGTCCCTGGGCATCAGTCTGTCCTCGGCCAGGAGGAATGGCAAACAAGGCTCAGCCTGACACTAATCATAGCTACGGGTAGCTGTACGTTGCTGCCTCTTCATTAACGTGGGCTGTAAACTAACTGAGCAGGCAGCTAAGGAGCAAGTAGAAAGGAAATATTTAATTGTCCTTGGTCTGAGGAAGTTAACCTAGAGAATAAAAAAAGGCTACAAAAAGGGAAACGGGACTGGCTTGAGCTTCGGGAGGGTCATACTGGCATCAGCTTCATCAGGATGGGCTGGAGGCAGGCTTGCGTTGAAGAGCCCCTTACAGAGGGCCACCCTAGGGAAAGGCTTGTTCTCTGCTGGCCCTAGATCTGCCCTCATGGGTTTTGCCTGGGGAGAGAGGGACACTGGGCACATTATCAGTGTCCCATCTTGGGGAGGGACGCAGAAAAATGGGGAGGGTGGCAGACAGAAAAATTGATATGGACAACAGATGGGCCGTGAGGTGCTCAGGACCAAAGGTTCAAGTGTAGCCATGAGCAGAGGGGTGAGCACACCTCCAGCAGCATCTCCACTCATCGCAGTGTCAGTAGTGGAGGGGCTGGTGGGCTTTTGCTCAGTCTACGACCAGCTCCCAGCCCAACACTTACCTGTGTTAGGAAAGGGGCGTGCAGGGCACGAAAAGCCTTCACGAACCTCTGAGATCCACCGAGGAGGCAGGAAAAGGCCCGTTCCAACCCCTGGAGCGTCCCGCTGTATTTACGGAAACAGGTGAGGTGCAAATCGCTGCGAGGGCCCGGGGAAGCACAAGCTTACGCAGGCAGTGGCAGGGCTGTGTTCAAACTGCATCCTCTAGCACCGTGTCTCCCATGAAGTTGGACCTAAGTGATTTGCCATAGCAGCTCTTCACACACATGCATACGCATCTCCCCAGCACAGCTCAACCCATGCAAGCGTTCTCATTTCACCGCTCTGCCACCGAGAAGCACTAAACCTTAGCAGCAGAAAAGCTGTCGGGGCTCAGCAGCAGCTCTCCTGCGGCACAGTGTGCCCTCCCCTGCCACCACTACAAACGCAGCCTCCTCTCGTAGCCAGCAAAGGAGCAGCGGTGCCAGGCAAACCCGCTTGGTCTGGCTTTCGGCATTAAAGCAGCAGCTGCTGGTCTTCCGTCAGGACAAAAAAAAGCAACAAGACATACTTTAACTTGGAACAAACTTTTTTAAAATTTATTTTATAGATCACACCAGCCTGAGTGATCTTTGAATGCTGGTCACAAAAGAGAGATCACACCACCTCCTTTGCACAAACTGAAGTAAACCCTCTTCCAGTCTTGGCAGTCTCCTTCATTTGGAGCACAAGGAATGGAGAAAAAAGAAAACCGCCTGGAGCTCCCTGCTCCCCTCGGGAGCAGAGGGCAGTGAAATCAGATGCAGTTTGATGCTGCTACAGGGCCAGAAGACAAATGAACGAGGCCCCCGTGCCCTGCTTAGCCACACTTCACACCCCCTCACAATGCGGGTGCTATTAGTGTTGTAGCCGCCTATAGTTCCTCCCTCACCAGGGGAGTGCTGGTATTTAGGCACATAGCTTGGAAAGGACCGTCTGACCTCCCCGCTTCCACCCACAACTCAGGGCACCGCAGTCTCTAAGGCAAAGTATCCTCATCTCCAAACCACATTCCTCACCTCTCCCAAGCCGCTTAATGCTCTTGGAGTGCTGGTGCTGGCATCGGGAGATGCGCTCTTCCCCCCCCACCCCGCCCCCCAAGCCCGCTTGAAAGCCTACCTCGCATCACAAGGTGAACTGGAATGAACTCCACACAAGTGCCACAGAGTGAGAAACAGGAACAACCCGCTAAGGAGGGACAGAAACCTTTCAGTCTCCCTCTAATTAAAAGAAAAGTCCTTCATTGGAGGAGGAAGCCCTCAAAGAAACCGCGGCTGACCGCACCTGCTGGGGAGAGCAACGATTTGCTGAGGATGCCACTTCCTCCCTCAAAATGCTACCACGCTCCCACAGCTCACCACAAACCGGCAGAGGAGAACTCCTGTCCTCACGGGAGCGAAGCGAAGAGGCAGGGTTAGAAGAAGAGAGATGAAAATAAGCAGGGAATTGATCACTTGTGCAACCCAGGGTTAAAAAAAAAAAAAACACATGATAACAATAAAGTTAATTCGTAGACCGTCCTGGCAGGGCCTTCCTGCAGAGGCTAGAATTTGTCATTAAAACAAAAAAATACAATCTTAAAAAAAAGTAGTAAGTGAAAGTCAGAAAAATTACCATGTACTTTCAAACCTGAAAGCACTTCTATAAATTTGGTACCAATTCATCATTAATCCTCTTCGGCCAAGAGGGGAGAAGATAAATTATACCTCTGCCATGGCAAAGTTTGGCCAGTGAGTTCCAGAAAAGACTGGGCAAATCTTGGAGTAAATAAAATCAAAGGAAGGTCATGTTTTCCTGGTGTCTCCGTTCCAAAGGTATATTCCCACCTGTGATCTCTGTCCATGGAGGCGAGAAGGCTTTCTCTGGCTCAAGGGATGGACCGAGTGTTCCTGCACTATATTCTTAATACTGTCAATTGAGCTGCCGCAGCCACAAGAGGCAGGTCAGATTTGCTCCAACGTGCGCTGAACAAACAATAGGAAAAACAGCACGATGGGAAGGGGAACAGGATAGGCAAATGACTGCCCATTTAATTCTGTCTCGAATTTAAATCTTAAGTGCTATCAACGTATTTGAGAAGGATATTTAGTATAGGATTCCTCAACTTAACATCCAGAACTGCTTTTCAATCTGCGTCCTTCTTAGATCTCCAAATAATGACCTTCAAACTTCAGTCACTACAACTTTAAATTAAACCCACTTAGAAATAGTTTAAGATGGAGGGAATCCAGAAACATATTTGTCCCAGGGCCACAGTGGTGAGGAAACAATGCCCTCTTGGAGCCATCCTAAGCAACGTGTTTTAACCTTTGCAAGTCTGAAATTTCAGGTGTTTGATAACCCCTGGATCTGAGACAGCAAATAGGAGGAGAGCAGCAAGTCCTGTGGACAGAATGGGGTGAGGGAGGAGGGAGGCAGCTAACTGGCTCTTCGCAGTTCTATCCAGACTCTCCTCATCTTCATGCACACAAAATATAATAAAAACTAATAAGAATAAAAACTAAGCCCATGATGTACAAAAATGTGTTGACAGGGGGAGGAGGAAGGTGTCAGTTACTCAGTTCTGTGTGTCTTATCACCTTCATTAGCTTATAAATTATGCTCCTCTCCAAAACTTCCTTCAGGGAGGAGGGACGATTCTTCTGCAGCCAATCAGCTGGGATGGGTTTTGGTTTAAGCTGCTCTGGATCTTTTGGATAAGAAATGAAGGGAAGGGGAGGAATTCCTCAGAGGGAGGAGGAGTAAGAAATTCAGCAGCCACTGGCAGGAGTCACACAGGCTCCCTGAGACTTCACTTTATGGCGCTGACCCCCACGTCGCCGGCCTCCTCCTCCAACTTTTGACTGAAAAACAAAAAGATACATTTTAGTGTGCAGCAATCTCTGAATCAGAATATCGACACAGCAGGGTTTCAGATGGATTACACACACGTCCAGACAGCAAGAGGGCAGTGGCGACTGATCAGCTTCCTACCACTGCAGGAAGGAGATAAGGCAGACAGACGCACCACGAAGGAAGGAGGAGAGACAGATACACCATGAAGTTCGGCCTTTCAAGCGGGGGAAGACCTGGTTTCCCAATTTTCTGAACACTTCACTCCTGTGAGAGTCAGCAGGTACCATGGAGCTTGGCATCTGGGGAATCGAAGCCTCAGACTCCCTTGGCTTTGAGCAGAATGGAATGAGAGCCCCCCGCCCCCCAACCAGGGCTCTCTTGCTAACCTGACTCTGTTCCCAACCTCAGGCCAGCAAGCCAAATGTTCTTTTAAAGCAGGCAAATACCTTATTGCCCTCACGGATGTGGGGCTCCTCATCCAGCGCAGGCTGAGGGGAAGGAGCAAGGAGAGAGAGGCAGAGGTAAGCAAGAACAAAAGCAACACAGACACTCAGGGGGAGGGACAAAACAAAGAGCAAGCTGGGAGAACTACTTACAACCACAGTAACGCTACAACAAGGCAAGGAAGAGATGGGGGATCTGTAAGAAGTCACAGGCATGTGCAGAGGGAGAGAACCCCTGGAGAGGGCCCTCCTTCAGCAGCCAGCCTGGCTCAAGAGGGCGAGATTTGACCAAGGACAACAAAGACCACTAAAACTGAGAGGGGGAACACTGACCAGGTCTCTTGACAGAGTCAGTTCCTGAACCTTTCACTTACTAGTTAAGTATGCTGCAAGAAGACCCATGGAATAAAGCTGATAAATAGCTCACAAAGCCTGCAGTAAGAATTGAGTTTCCATTCCTTTCAGACTAGAGAGGCTAGGTATCCTCAGACACGCTGAGCTGAGAACTCCTAACCAACAAAACAACCTGGATAAATTTCTCTCGAAAAAGATAAGCCTTTCCTCCTCCTTGGATATCTCCACCCTCTCTCCTTGACAGGGCAGACGACCTGTGTCTGATACTACTACTTAAGCTGTAAATTCTCTAGCGTAGGGATGTTCTACTTCTCATTCAAACAGCAGAGACCCATTCTGTGACTGGTTGTTAGATGCTTCATTAGTTCAGCTACTGGGAATACGGAGACAGTCAAGTAGTGAAACAGGTTGCCAAGGGAGGTTGTTCAGTCTTCCTCCTTGGAGCTTTTCAAGACACGACTGGATAAAACCCTGAGCAACCTGGTCTAACCTCAGTGCTAATCCTATTTAGAGCAGAAGGTTTGACTAGACACTTCCTGAAGTCCAACCTGAACTGTCCTAGGACCCTAAGCTGCTAGCTGCTGAAAGGTCAGTCATGAGGAGTCATCCAGCCATCAAAGAATTCCGATTTCTGCTGTGAGACTACTTATATTTCTATTTGTTTCTGTTGCACACCGAGTCCCAAGGTGAGTTCAAGGGTATGAGGGGATAATGCTTGTGCTTTAGAGTGCCCTTCCTCTAACAGATGACGAACCAGGATGCAAACAGCTAGGACAGATGTGATATTTTCCTCACTTACCAATGGTTGCAGGGCAGTAGGTGTCAGTGGTGCTGCAGCTGTTGAGGGGGCCTCGTCCCCAGCTGGTGGGCCTCCAGCTGCTGTCCCAGCTGGGGGAACACCATCCTCTCGTTTCGTAACAGCTCCCTTCTTGGTTGACTGCATCTTGATCTGCTGTGGCTTGGAATTCATTGGCGAGTTATTGGTGGTCTGGAGTAACTGCAAATTACAAACGGAGAGGCCAAAATCAGCATTA
Organism: Rissa tridactyla; assembly: GCF_028500815.1. Lineage (NCBI taxonomy): Eukaryota > Metazoa > Chordata > Aves > Charadriiformes > Laridae > Rissa > Rissa tridactyla. The sequence goes on along the minus strand of NC_071466.1, from coordinate 163,039,478 downwards.
AAATAGCTAGGCCGATATGGCAAGGTTCAATGCTGCTTTTTAAGAAAAAGCTTTGAGAGAATTGATACCAATAGCCATCGGGAAAAGGAGGCAGCAGCAGCTGTTCAAAGAAATCTAGGCCCCTGGGCTGCCCTCAAGAACCCTTACAGGGTGGAAAGGGCCACTCAGTTGAGGTGACACTCAGCCCTCCTCAATATGACTCAAAGGGACCAGCTACAAGCTGTGAGAAAGAGACCAAGCCGTAAGAACCAGAGGCACCTGGCTCACCCCCTGCTTCGCATTCCCTCATTCACACCAGTTAAAACCCACCACACGACAAAGCACATCAGTCATCTGCAACCCCTGTCAGGGCTGACGTTTGTGATCAAAGGACGGCCTCTTCCTCAATTTTCCAGAGCTATCTGGATTCTCCTGCTGGCTTCTCAGTGCCAGAAGTAGCTAATGGGCAAAAAAAAAGTCGGACTCTTCAGCCTTTACCTTAGTGATGGTACCCACAGCTTTGGTACGGCCTTCACGGAAGACCAGACGCTGGTCTATATGCAAATATTCCGGGGTTTTGATGAAGCGAAAGTGCACTGTGGCTTTGTCCCCCGTCCGCAGGCAGTCCTTGTCCATGCTGAGAATCGTGGCCGTCTGACGGATGCTGCCACAATGCACTGTGAATGTAATGCACAAAGGCTTTCAACAGCCAGTGCCATTAGTGGAATAAGCTTCAGACAGACATCTCAGGCAGCTCTCGCTACCCTACAGCTAATAGCGTTGAGTTTGGAAGGTAAAAATCCACTATGTACCAAAGACTATATGGGTCTTTTTTCTGTCCTCAAAAAGAAAACACATATCAGCTAGAACACTTGCCTTCGAACGGAGACTTTGTTGAAGCATCCTCAATACAATCTTACAGGCCAAGCAGCCAGGCTAGAGGGCAGCACCTAAATGAGTCTCTCAGTCAGCATTTGAAGCTGAAGAAGCTTTGCACCATGGAGATCTGGCTCAGGCAAGCTCCAAGTACACTTGGAGTCACGCATCTCCTTTTTACTTACAGCCTTCGCCACTCTCCTCTGTCAGCTCCCTCCCTTCTCCCCGATGCATTGCTGGCAAAGATCAAACCAGGAACTATGTCTTATATTTAGTCTGACAGAGCCATCAGGAGAAAAACGATCTCAGGCTAGAGCTGATACAAACTATTACCACTGGGAAACAAAGATGAGACAATGGTGAGACACATACCCATGGCCTGATATCGTGGGCTGATGGTGGTGGGATGGTGGAGCACCAGAATCTCTGCTTCAAACTCCCACGATGCTTGTGGATTCAGGCGGGGTGACACCATTACCATGCCTTTTCGGATGGAAGAACGCTTGATCTGAAAAGCAAAGACACAAAAAACCCGTAGCATGATTCTCCAGGGAAGAAATTTGCTTCTCTGGCTGACTACATCCAGAAGGATCCTACGGGATTTCACAGATACTAACTCGTGCTCACCAAAAGGCAAAGCCAGAGCTGTTTAGCAGTATGTAATGATGTTATGCAAAGGTTGCAAAAATCAAATTCAGCTGAAGTTTCTGAGGAAGCTTTAGTTAGAGTGCTGGGAATGCTGGACACTGTCAGAGAAGTTTTAACTCACTGATCCTTTAAAAGCAAAAAATGCATCCTGGTTGCACATTACTCAAGCAGATGATCTCTCCAAAAGCATGACTGTTAACACAAAATGATAAGACTGAACACATGAAGTTTGGTATAGCTTAAACTAGATCTCCTTAAAATCAGTGCAGCTTCTATTGACAGAAACCTTCCACGAGAGGAATCACATCAAATTTTGCTGATTTTTAAACCTCAAATCATGCAGCTGATCCTACAAATTGAGAGGAATAGTGTAAATACCCTGCCTAGGCCACTAATGCAGTTGGAGCACAAGAGAAAACTTTTCTTGCAATGCCTCTGCTTTGTTACACATCTCCAACACTATTCTTCATTACTTTGGGTCCCGCTGCTGTCAGGTGGAACAACTGGGACGTAGGACCCACAGAGGTTCTATGGGATTTTTAATGCGCTGTGAAATGTGGCAGCTGAGATTTGCAGAAGCAGTCTCATTGCAGCTGAACTCCAAGAGCACTCTAAAATTAGGAGGATGGTTCCCGTTCTTGGGGTCTAGAGCAGATCATCTCACCTTTTTCAAAGCAAAGGAGGCGGTCTGGCCTCCCCGCACCTCTTTGACGGGCATTCTCTTGCGGTGGATGGACTTGACAGCAATAGGTAGGAAGTTGCCAAGGGGATCTGGCCCCAGCAGCAGGGTGTCATTTAGCTTGATTAGGCCTCTCAGTGTCGTCCCAGACACAACTGTTCCTACACCCTATGCCAAAAAAGAAAAAACAGTAATTGGGGTCACTCAGCCACACTATCAGAAGAGTCCTAGAACTCCCCTCTCTAGGGAAGATGCCTTCTTCAACCTGAAAGAAGGAGCAGAAAATTCTTCAAATACCAGGCCCCTTACCGGGACAGAGTAAGTATCATCTATCTGGAATTCTGCTGGCTCTTCTTCCCTGTAACTGGTCCGTGGAGACAAGAGATTAAGAAACATCTTCAGCAAATCTAGGTTCTCCCCAGTGACATTTGAAATCTGGAAAATTGGGCACATCCTGTAAAGAAAAATTGATGAAAGTGGAGTTAGTTCACCTCCCTGCCTGGAATTCCACGTGTACGGAGACATCCAAAATCTTGGGACTGAATTCAATACACAGTGCTAGGAAGGGAGAGCCTGGCAAGCAGTCAGATGCACAACACCCCATGTCTGAAAACCTGCAACATTGCCTCTGCCTTCTAATGACTTTCAGGAATAGGTGTAAGGTTCCAGGACTGAAGGAAGCCGAATACCCTGCCATCTTCTGCAGACTGCCCAGAAGCAGCCTCTCATTTCTGTCTCAGAGAGGGGAACACAAGCAGGTCAATCTCAGAATCAACACATTCTTATGGAATCAACACACCACAGGGCAGATGCAACCTTCACACATCTAGACAATGGGATTCTCTTTCTGAATCTTCTCACCCGGTCTCCAAATAGGATCGAAAGAGAAACAACTCTCCTCTACTCCCGTTACCTCTCTGAGCTGAAGTTGGAGGCTGTTACAATGACATCATCCTTGCTCTGAACCAGCACGGGAATCTTCCTGCACCCTGGGGACTTCAGCAGTCGCTGTAACAGCTTCAGGGTTTCTTAAAGGGTGAAATGAATATTGTTAGGGCAGCATCTCCCGTCTTTACAAATCGCTTTTGTGGGGTCTCTCCCCAAAGGGAGACTGGTGCTTTTGCCACAAATAAGACAGGAGAAGATGGCTAAAGGTGCGTGAGTAAGACTATGAGTTTGCTGGAGCCCAGGAAGGACTTAGGAGCCATTCCATCTTCCATTTCATGCCAGTTAGCTTGCTGCCAAGCGACACCATACATGAACAGACATACATATTTGCATCTGCAAGTGCAATGCTGGGAAGTAGACATTTTATAGGTGTCTGTTATTAGGTATAAGCGGTTACAATGTATTTCCTAGTACTATAAAGGATTTTTCATATTGAATTCAATGAAGCGACATATTTGAGAATACGTGAATTAGAAATCAATTTTGACCAAACAAACCTCAACACACTTTGCCTGGCAACCAACCTACCCTAGAAGGTTAGAGAAGCGTCAAAGAGGTAAAGATCGCCATCGCAGACTAGGACAGTGTAGGTGGACAAGATCCAGAAATAAGTATTTTGGGGAAAATCTCATGGCTTGCAACTTTGATCTCTTTGCCTCTTTTAAATTTATTTTCTAAGCTGCATATCTATCAGCCAGCAGGGGCATTACCTGATGCACTAGCATCAGCCTCCTGCAAAGTGGCTTACAGTAAGCGAGGGGGGAAAAAAAGGCTAGTAAGGGCTTAAAAGAGCAAATCATTTATATTCTACAATTGTCAAACAATTAGATGGGTTTTTGTGAACAAATGATGGCCTATGGGAAAGTAATGTTTTGGATACAGAAACACAAACATCTAGTCATGCCATCTGCTCTTCACAGATATAATTGAGCCAAATCTTGTGTCTGTTTAATTTAAACAAAACATGACACAGGAGTGGCTTCTCCCAAGAGCAGCTCTCCTCTCCTCACCCCGAGCCACGCTTTCTCCTTCCTTCCCAGTTATTATCTCATGGTCAGGCCTTACATTTATTTGCCAAACATCTTTATTGAATATTTAAATTATCTTTCAGATATTTTAGATATTTAACTTATCTTTTGATCACATGTGTCTGTTTACCTGAAACATATTTAGGATTTTTACAATAATGAACTAACCACAGACAGTGATGGGAGCATTCACTTTCCTGATTCTCAGGACTGATTATCAAAAAAATCATTGTTCCAACTAACCACAGCGTGTTCCTGAAGGTGTGGGAGATGCATCAAGAGAATTTTAAAGGTGCGAGTTGGTCATGGCCTGAAAAAATGTCAAGTTAAAGGGCCACTGCTGGGGGTAGAGGGGCTGCTTTAACTGCTGCTGAGCAAAAAAGTCACTAGTCCCTGCTGCTCATTGCCATCCCCACTTGTGTCCAGTCCAGTCCTGCTACCACAGCCCACATATGCAGCTGCTTTGAACCATGATTTATCAAGTGTTGGTTGGTTGTTCAGAGAAGGAGCTGCTGTAGTTATGCCAGCGTATCTGAGAAGTGCCCAGGTGAGCAGGATGTAACAAGCAGCTACCCCTTCACCTAACAGCTGCCAGAGAACAAGTTTGATCACAGCTTAAGATCACACTCAAACCGTGGGCAAGAAGGAAAGCAGCTTTCAAGAGACCTTCCAGACTTTCCCTCCAGGTTTAAATACCCAGAGAGAACGTAAAGCCACAACCCCAACCGTAAATTTCTCCCCTTATTGCTCGGTTAAGCAGAATCCTGTAGCAAACACTTTTGGGTTGCCCAGCTGAGTCCCCCAACTCGGGTAATTTTGAAATGGTGACTATGAGTGAACTGCCTACAAAATGGGCAAGGGAAAAAGACAGATTTCTGGAAGGTGTTTAAGATGCAGTCAAAACCAGGTAAGGCAGCTTTCCTCCAGCAGTAATTCTTCAACCCAAGCTGAGGACAACAGCACATACAGAGGTAAGAAACAGCCCTGGAGAGAGCTTATAGGACTCACCTTGCAGGATGTTGGCAGGGCACATGTCAATCTTGGTCACCACAACGAAGACAGGAACATTAAGTGCAAGCGCCAGGCCCAAGTGCTCCTTGGTCATTCCAACAATCCCAGCATTACTGCCAACCTACAGCAGGGATACACGAAACAGTGATGTAAACGTTCCCCCTGCAGTGAGCTAGGAGAAGGTCTTGTGTCAGACATGCAATAGGCTGTGATTAGGTTGCCCTGTATGAGCAAACACAGCTCATTTCAAATGCTGTTGGACAACGGCTAAGGACTCACTGCTCCTCAATTTTAGCAAGGTGTTCTGAAGTTTAGAATCTTTCAGTTTTCAAGAACCATAAACCTTAGGCCCATCTGAGACTCACAGTCCTGGGGCGCTTGCCTCAGAGCCCTGGCTAGATATCCACAGTGGGTGCTGTTCTCCACCTTTGTGAGATGCTGCCTCCTCCACCGCCCCACGGGCACTTTGCAATAGGAAAGAAGTTGAGGCTGTTAAAGCTGTGAACAGCCCGCTCCTGCTGGTACCGTACATCTTTCTTGCTACCTACCATAAGCATGCAGAAGTCAGGTAAATGGCCGGTCATGCCGAAGACGGTGGTTTTCAGGTACTTTTCGTGACCAGCCAGGTCAATGAAAGTAATGACCTTGGTGGATTTCTCACAGATCTTTGTCCATTCCAAGCTGCCACCGTGGCTGTCGGGCTTGTTCACCACGTTGCCCTCACTGTCGAAGCCCAGAATGTCATTGCCCACACTGCTGGTGCGGCCTGACTCAATCTCATGCTTATGGCGGAAGAGCTTTTGCCGAGCAAAGCCTCGGCCATTGTCTAGTTCACCATGTGTCAAGACACCTAGCAACGTGCTCTTGCCTGCATCCACATTGCCAACCACTGCTACCCTGGAAGGGAAAGGAAAAAGGAACCTGGTAAAATCTGACACATGAAGAAACAAACAAGTAATAAAACAAACAAACCACCAAACACCACTGCTCCTGCAAAAAAATAGCTTTTTCTGCCTAACCCTCAAAGAGAGATTCAAGAACGTTAGACCTTCACAAGTAGAGCAAAGATTCTTTCACAGTTGTTAGTTAACAGCGAAGATTCCAGACTCTGGGGACTGGGATGTGGAGACTGTGGAAATATTCCACTGGTGCCCTGAACACAGACAGCTGAACTTGACACTGCTTGATGCTGTCCAACACATACACGTGGCAATTCAAAAGAAAGTCCAAATCCCAACTTGGTCTAGAATACCTCTGCCTTTTTCGTGTTTGTCATGTTGCAGTAGCACCAGGCACTAGGGAGAGCAGAGAAATTTAAATTGCTGTTCCCAGAAAATGAAAAGCTCAAACAACAACGAAATGCTTTAGAGGAAAACCCTCTCCTACAGCAATCTCCTTCCTTGTCTCTGATAAAGGTGGGTATTATGGCTGTTGGCAAATGTTGGTGGAAATCCATTCCATCCAGGTCTGGGCAGACTCTCAAGTCATGTTACACAAGCTATTAGGTGTCCACTAAAAGGTGACTTGGATCATCACAGTCTTGGAATAGAATTGAACCCTTAGTCAAAAGTATTGTATTCCAGCAGTGTGCGTATATGCACATATGTACAGACACACACGCACATGTGACTCCCTACTGGGATTCTAGCCCACAAAAGATCCCCAAACTGTGAAGCTGTCATCCAGAGCGCAACAGCCCTCAGCTAAACAGGCAAATCTTCACAAACAGTTTGTTAACAAAAGAGACGGCAACAACAAAGAGGCGATTTCATTAGCAAGGAGTGGTCAAACTCATTTCCCTCTGTTGGGTAGCTACAACACCCAGACTTGAATCAGCGTTGCTGGCTCAGCATCGTGGACTGCTCACACGGTAAAAATGCAGCTGGGCTGCTGACTAACCCTGTCTCCACCCAGCTCCTCACCTGACCTCCAGGAAGTCGTTGTCACCCACACGTTTCCGAACCAGGTAGTCGCGCACCTTGCCCCCTGCCTCCTGGTGCTCCCGCAGGAGGATCACATCGGCCTCGATCTGCTCTGCCATGCTCTTCAACGTGGCATAGGATGCCTCCATGTCTGCCTCGCTCAGACCATATTCAGTCCCATCTAGTATGACGTTGAGGAGACAAAGGGCAGTCAGTGAGCACCGCCTTGCAACAGCCAGCAGCAATGTCATTCTGCCTGGGAATTTCACACCAGTGGGGATTTATATGTGGACTGAAGATGCCAGCCATGTGAACAGAATAAGCACCCTTTGCCCACAATAAAAAAGGATGGTCTTCACTCTAAGTCTTAAAAGATACTAGAAAAGCACCATCTTTCATCTAAAGGAGTTTTCTTCACAGTTTCTATGAGAAAATACTTAGGGATTGGCAAGAAAGACACATTTCTGTCTAATTCCCTTACTTCACACGCTGAAGGTACTTTGCGTGCAATTTCCTTCAGTCAGATAAAACATCTCCTCTCGCATTGCAAGAAAGGGAAAAGCATTAACAAAAGGAAAGCTGACTGAAATATCACCACAATTAACCAGTGAATGTGGGACCAATTTAAACAATCAGCTTATTTTATAAAACCACATCCCAAGCGTACATTTTCTGCAAGTCTGGCCTGCACAGCAATTTCTTTAGCCCCCACACACTCCAGTTAAAACAATGTTTTTGGCATGTCTCACTGCCTTCCTCCTGGCAATTGAAAGAAACGTTGACCGTACACAAGGCTAGAAAAAACCCAGGAGGCACTGCTGCCTCTGAACAGCCCACCCAAGCAAAGAGCTGACAGTCAGACCAAGTCGGTGGCAAGTATCTAGACAGTTTAAAGGCCACCGCAGCTCTCAGCTGCTCTCTTAATGCAGGTACTGAGAAGCTGCATGGATTTCAGGCCAGAATCTCCTCTGTGGGTAAAAAAAACAACACACAAAGGTGGAGAGCCACATAGCACCTGGATGACCGAAGCTATTGCTGTGTGTGCATTCACATATACAGCTGACTCACCAGGTGGTAAGCAGTAACTGCAGTTTGCACGAACTAATCAGCATTTTAACTGCTGCACAGCTCTCCAACAAGGAGAGCTGCTGGGTGATTTACAACCTAGCTCATAAGCTGGTTGAGAAGCTGTTGAGACGATGGGGAAAAGAAAAAGCATCACGGTTGGGGTCTTGGGTCAGAGTCAGGGAATGAGAAGTAGGGGACAGGAGAGGGTAAGAGCCAAGGGAGGAAGAGAGGGGTCACTACTGATGAAGTAGTGAGCTTCCTGGAGTCTTCACTCGCTTCTCAACCATCTGGATCAAAATCACAGACGCTCAAAGTGAATGAGAAGGAGGGACGGTGGCAGGGATATCAAGATTTTTTTCTGTTGGCTATTGTTTCAAATTTACAGAAGAGAGCCCCATCTTCCTTCACCATGCAGCAACCCAAAATGAAGTCAGAAGTTTTAGGTCTTATTTTAAGAAACAAACGTCCACTTCTAAGTACATAATTGAAACAACCACCAGTTAACACCCTTACAAGGTATCCTAGAAGAGAAAGCAGTTACTAGCCCGACTAGCTAGATCTCCGCTGCAGATGTGGTTATCCCAAACACCAAGGATTCGGACTACATGTGGGAAGCTCGCTTGGACACGACAGCATTATCCCTGTGATCCTGGCTGCATGACCAATGGCCACCTAATCCTGGCTTCTCTTCTGTGTTGGCTGCTTCGCAACACAGCAAGAAAACCCAAAAAGCACATAGTTCTATGGTAACATAACTTCTTCCCTCCATTATTTCAGCCAACCGTGGCACTGATGACCAAGGTTTTGTATTCTTCCTCAAACATAGTAACTGGTAGAATGTCTGATCATAACAACTTGATATCCAGCAGATATATACCATGCTTGAAACAAGCCTTTAGCCTTACGATAGCCATAGATATATTTTGCATTCAGAAAAGAAATTTTAGTTTCAAAGCAAGACCACATTCAATATTATTTTACCAGCATCAGATGCAAATATTCACATCGTGAAAAAGAACAAAAACGTAATCCAAGCTAACTGCTAAAATCTGCAAAGGCAAATGACTGCAGTCACACCCGAGTTAATGTGACAATAAAGGCCTCATGCTGAGAAAAGGAAAACCTGTCTCTCCATAGTACAGACACACACTAACGAAGAAAGCAGCATATATTTTGGCTATTTTAGGCATCTCCAATACATTCGTGTCAGGTAAAAATATTGCTATTTACAATGGAGAAGTGAACAAAACCAGACAGACCAAGACCTCAATCAAATATCAAGGACATCTGTACTAGAGCTGCTATTGTAATTTCAGATCCTTTGTCTTTTCCTGGTGTGCTCAGACAACTTATGCCTTATTTACAAAAAGAACTTGTATGATTTTATACAAAAAATACGGTTAGCTCCACTACATAAGACAGCTGCTGGCAGGAATAAAATAAAAGAATCTGTCCCACATGTTCTACTATACTTTACAAAGGTTTCCAAGTTATTCTGGAGAAGTAAGTACTACCTTCAGCAGCAGCCCAGTTAGATGAACTAGGTTTTTCTTATAATGTTCTTTGTTGTTTTCCTCAGGAAGCTATACTCACCTGATCCTTGACCAATGACATAGATGGTCTCCCCACATCCCTCATCAATTCTCTCTGACATCTGCCGGAGCAAACTGTCATACTGCTCTGAAGTTGGACTCACCATCACCAGCTGGAAAAAAGATTAAATATCCAATTTGCAGATATCAAGCAAACAATTTCACAAGCAGCTTCAGTTGTAAGGACAATCAATCAGTGTTGTTTATTGAAAGAGGAGGCTGTTTTTCAAGGACCGCTTTCTGGTGGTTTGTTTGGTTTTGTTTGGGTTTTTTTTTTGTTTGTTTGTTTTTGTTTTTTTTTAACCAGCTTCGCTGACAGCTACTTCCTTGTGACACTGCACAAGGTTATTTGTCTGAGCTCAGAGTTCATTTATGTTGCAAGATATACTTCAAAGCAAGTAAGAATACCAAGCACCCCATTTTGAAGTAACCAATGTTTAAAAGCCACATTTAAGTGAACATCCCACTTCTCCTTCTGTGTAATACATGTTTCCATGCAAGGAAACCAGAAAGGGGAGGAGCTATTTCCTTCAAAGAAATTCCTTAGCTGGGTACTCCACAGAGTGCTGCTGGTCCCACAAAGCATGACAGGACAGCCAGAAGAAGCCAGCCAGATCTCACTGCAGAGCACACCTAGACACCAAAACCTAGGGCGTCTCAAAAGCCTTTCATACTTGATCTCCCCTTTTGTTTTCTGAGAGGGCAGAGGGGAAGGAGACAACACGAATATGCATTAGTTTCAAACTTCTAACAAAACTTTAGGTACTTTACACTACAACACTGACAGGCAGACATACAAAGCAGTTTGTACGAGCATATTTGGACATTTCACCAGTGAAGAGCTGCATTCGGAAACAAATAGGAAAATGAGGACAAGACGACAATGCTTCAGAAAGGATTTTTCTTAGAACAGAAAGGTGTAGCATCATTTTTGGCAAAAACCTGTGTCACTCATACAGTACAGCTGAGGACACCCGTACAGAGTGTCCGCAATGGTGGTGTGGCAGTGGCAGATCAAGGAGACCTTCATCACCCATTCAAGACCAATTGGCTACCTGCTCTCTGGCTGCCTCCAGAGAGGCTGGTTACAAGTCTGTTGGTGGTGGAGCATCCTGGTACAGTGGCTTAATAACTGTTGCAATTGAGATATGCGTTACTGTTAAAAAAGTACTTTTAGTAAGAGTTGTAAAGGTTATCACCTACCGATAGCCCTATGGGTAGGCACGCCTGTGCCACACTACAACACCCAATGAAATCCATACTTCCACTAGCTGTCCTCACATACACATTCCAAAGTCATGCCCAGAAAGATGTACTTCACTATGCACTAAGGCCAGTCCGAAATCTGTGCTGGATTTGCCTACAACATATGGTTTACAGCAGTTCACAATGATTAATTACATCTTCAAGCCTGCCCAACACTCTCTACCAACACAGCCTGACTTGCTAGCACCGCTAACGCAATGTGTATTTGAGGAGGAACTACCTTTTACCACCTACTACTACTACCACCTAGTTCATGAAGACGTTTATTAGAAATCTAGAGTGTAAGGGAACCCAAAACCCCACAAATAACGCTTAAGCAGCTTTCAAAACCATAGCGGTGCATGCATCTGGAAAACTGAAGCACAGGCCGCAAGTGCTGGTTAGAAGGTTTTCGGCAGCCAAAGCAACGCTTTCTTCAAACGTTAAGGGTCACACAGAGCACATATGTGCTTGCAAGGGCCAGACAGCTACAAAAGAGACAATCACCTTCACGTGCCTCTTTAGACACATGCCCTACCTAAGCCTTTTAACTACATGGCATGGTCTGCAAAGGGTAGCGAAGCATTGTGATCTAGAAGGCCACATAGTCTTTCATACTATAAAGGACTGAGTTTTGCCTTTATTAGTTGTTTTGGTTTTGTTTTCTTCTTAAGGAGACCACTGGATGTAAATGTATTGAGAGGCAAATCAGCAACTGTTCAGAGGCTTGATCAGGGCAGGAGTGGAAAGCTGTGTGTTGATGTGTAGGGCCTGTTTTGCCCAGCAAGCGCTTTCAGGAATTCCTAGAAGCCCAGCAGACAGGCTCACTGTTCAGGGTAGTGCACCAACACAGGTCAGGGACTTGGGAAGATCTATTAAACAGGCTGTCATACACATAAAGATCAATAACAGGGGCCATCAGCGTAGAGGCACAATAACTTCAGTTTCTTCAAGTCTCATCACCAGCTTCATTTTTCTACGAGTTCAAATGCTTCAGCAGTGTGAGCGGGCAGGGCGCTGTCTAAAGTACCAGGGGACGTTTCAGCTGAGCAGCTCACTGTAGCCTTTCTTCATGGTGCCAGACAGGAGGGCTAGGGGCTCAAACAGCACGGTACCCACACGCATCAGCTCAAAACACTGTTCCCCCACCCTGCTGCTTTCACTGCTGTGCAAAGTTGCTGCTGAAGGGTGTTCCAGTGGTAGGCTGCCACCAAAGCCTACAATGGGGCCGATGAAGCTTACAGCTGATGTGACATAGCAGGACATCAAGAGAACGATGTGTAGAACAAATAGCAGCTTTCATGGATCACACCTCCAACACGGTTCAGAATTTCTAACAGCTGCTTCTGCAGCCCCCAGCCAGTTCTGCAGTTTCCTAGGTCACTGCAAGACTTTACTAGCTGTTCTGAAGATCTCTTTAGCTATCTTCCTGGACAGAAGGAGCCTGTTCTTTGCCATCTCCTTGGTTGGAGAGAGGCCCTCCATCTTGGCCCCTCAGCTTTTTTTGCTTTTCATCTTTGAGCAATCCCCTCCATGCTTGCACTACGTATTCTTGTTTTCCAGAGGTTTTCACAAAGTCAAAAATTTTCACTTTTGTTCTTTCCACTTTGCCAGGCATTGAGCAGTTAACAGTAGGAGCCATGTGGGTCTATCAACCTCAGATTTCCTATAGGGCAAAAAAAGTAACCACCAATTATTGTTTTATTCTCATGACAGCAGAAAGAAATATATCTCACACCTCTGAGATGACATCTCTAAAGTCCCTTCACAATCTCTGGGGAGAGGTGGCTTTCCCCACCTTTCCTCTGATCAGTTTTGGGATTAACATACACTAGAGGTGGATAATAGCTACAGCTTTCTGAGTTTACTCCAGGGGGATAAGTTGGACTGTGCCATTCTGCACTGCCCGACAGCAAGGAAGAGGCCATAATATTAATTAATTAACAGCAATATCAAGACACTGTTAAGATTGAGCTAAGGTTATATCAGCACTACTACAGGCAGTCCTTACAAAAGAAGCATCCCATATCCATGAGGCGGACAAACTATAAAGATTAAGGGGAAACTAAATACTATGTGGTATGTACTGCTGCTCTATATTGGAATAACACAGCCTGACGTTTTGCAAGGCTGGAAGGCTGCCATCAGCCATTGGGAAGTAAGAGGAAAGGCACCTTCTGTAATGTCATATTTTGCTTTCTATTTCGTGTGGACATACATAGTTCAAGTGCTATTAATGTCCTGTTGTCAATGTAAATCTAATAAGTATCAGCTTCACTAATAGCCTTGTGTGATATGGTTTTGACCTGGAATACGATTACTAATGCAGTGTGTTGGTACTGAAGGGAAAACAATCACCCATTAAGATCGACATGAAAATGAATTTGTGATGATGAATGGAAGTATTTGCTTGACCAGCTAACAAGGTGCACTTGATAACCAAATCCCAAAGTGTTCCTCTCTAAAAGGAGCACACTTTACAATGAATGCACTGGGGGAGGACTAGGAGGAAAGTATGTAACACAGCAAGGGAGTGGGTCAAACCAGGACAGAAGTAGCAGCTAGCAAACTGACCACAGTGGGAATCACCATTTTAAGCAGGAATTGGAGGGCAACAATTCAACTGGGAAGACAGAAGAGGTGGGGGAATCGGGGCAGGGAGGCAGGTTAGCTACTGCATTCTCACCATATGGGACTCTTGTTTTGAGGACATAGCGGGAGACTAACTTGGAGAGATGGGGCACAGGGCATAGTCTTAGCTTTCATCCAAGATGGGGATGAATGAAACGTCTAAGGAAAAGACTGCAGGTGTACACTGCCATATGGAAAAGTAACTCATAATAAAGGTCAAAAAATTTCTTACCTGTCACCTCCATAGTGCCTGCAGATTTCTAGGAATGGAAGACAGGCTGACAACACAATGGAGGTTGTGGGAGAAAAGCATTCCTCGCTCTTCGTCAGAGTTTTGGTCAGGTTCCTGGCTGTCAAGAATCAGTGACGCAGCCCTTGGCGTCCTCCTGGGCCCTCTTCCACATCAGCCACGTCCAAGACAAAGCACAGATTGATATTGGCATCCTGTATCAAAATCTTGTCCAGCTCATTAAGGCACGAACAGGTGGCTCAGTACATACTGCAGGTCTGATTTCTGTTCTCTACTTCTTTATGAGACATCTTCATAACATTTGTTTTAATACAGTACTACATTGTAAAATATCTGGTCTTTCCCTCAAAACCAAACATTTCCACATTCACACACCACAATTCCTCTCTCTCCATTTCTCCACAGAAGGCAAGAAAAATTTAGGACTTTGGAACAACTCCAGCTGCAAGTATGAAGAGGGGGGACGGCAGAAAAACAGAAGGAAACACCAGCTACGCTGACTTCTGGATCATATAATCGCAAGCGGAACGAACCAAGTTGTCAGGAGACTTTAGAGCGGGAGGTGGCATCACAATACATCAAACCCTTGGCAGCAAAAAGTATACGGTTAAAGAGACCAGCCAACTGGGAGGAAACAGAAGGCAGCGTGGAAAGGCAGCTAATGTAGCCTGTGTTGGGCTCTGGCATACACGTATTACTACCATGTACCTTCCTGCAAGATGTGAGCAAGAACAGGTTGACAGAAATAAGACCACCACACGGTTTTGTCACTCGGATCCTAGAAAGGAACTGCGTACGGTGAACAAACCTTTTCTTGTGTCGTCGTAACCCGGTCTGCGAGCGCAAGGCAGCCCCGTCGCTGGGCCCCTGTGCCTGAAAGTTACGAGCTGTGACCTGCTTTTAAGATCGTGAAGGAAGCCCCGGGAAGTACCGCGACTGGCGGCAGAGATAACTAGAGAGACCCGGCGCCGAGGAGAAACGTTGCTGAGACGTTAAACCAGCTGCCGGCTTTAAACCCTGCGCTTGCTGAGCGGTAGGGGACACCGCACACACCCACTCCGGCGGCCCCCCGGCCCCTCGCCCTCCTGAGGCGAGGGGAGCTGGGCCGGCCCTGGCTATCGGGCTGGCCCCTCTCCGGCCGGGCCAGGGGGCAGCCCGGCCGGCAAGGCGGCCGCCGGGGAGAGGGCAGCGCAGGGCCCAGAGGGGTGATGATGGCGCTCGCCGCGCCCCCCCCCCTCGCCGGGCCTACCTTACTGGTGAGGTCGATCTCGGGCTCGCCGTTGAGCGCCTCGCCGTCCTCGGCGTCGAAGGCGGCGCGGAGGGGACAGGCGGCCGCCGCTACGCGAGGCCCCCCGCCCGGGGAACCCGGCTCCGGGGCGAACATACAGGCCGGTACCGGGGAGCCCCCCATCGGGGATCGGCTCCGCTCCGCCGCCGCCATCTTCCCTACCCCGGCCCTCCTCCCTCCCCGCGCCCGCCCCTCCGCCCCGGGAGGTGCGGCGGCCCCGCCCCCGGCCCGCCAAGGAGACGCTAGCCAATCAACAGCGGAGGAAGGGGGCGATTAGCCTGTAGCCATGACGACGGCGGGCGGGGTCATTATTATTCATGAAGGAAGGGCCACGCCCCCACCAAGCGCGCGAAGCCAATGGGAGAAGCACTGCCAGCTCGACTTGTTTTCTATATATACACACACAACAGAACCCGCCCGACGCGTCCGGTGCTCTCTACCCAATCTGAGAGCTATCCCTCCTGACAAACAGTCCTACAGACCAATCGAATGAGAAGACTCTAGCGACTGGGTGGGACTAAGCCGCTGCCACGGATGGACTGGGCCCGCCCTGGTGGGTGGGTACTATCTGGAGCTAGCCAATGAGAAAGAGGAGATTTTTCACGGGCAGTTGTGTGAGCCAATGGGACGGGGAGGGAGCGCGCCGGGTGCCCCTTCAAGCGGCCGATTCGGCTGTCCCGGCCGGCCGCTCCGCTGAGGTAACGGGCGTCGGGGGACCCGGCAGCGCTCACGCCTCGCTCGTGAAGCCGCCAGCTACCGGGGCCGGTGGGGGGTCGGCAGAGGGACCCGCCGCCGCCCCCCTCAGGCTCCGGGATCCTGACAAAAAAAAACCCTCCGCCGCACGGCCGTGCGAGCCCGCGGCGTTCGGACCCTGAGGGGCCGAGGAACGGGGAAAACCCCGCCCGCCGAGGGGTTTTGCGGGCCGGCCGGCGGGGAAGCCGCCCGTCCTGTTCCTCCTCCGCCGCCACCAGGCGCAGGTCGGCGCGCAGCGAAGCCGGGGAGGGTTTAGGTTTATGTTTATTCACCCGGCGGGGAAACCACTTCAGTCGCCCCGGCGTTATTTATCGCGGCACGAGGTTCCTCGCTCTCGCTAATTAAGCGAGACGAGACGAGAAGGGGAAATTGCAGCTCAGGGAAATTAACTCGCCTCGGGTTACGCGGCGAATTAACCGCGGGGGCCGGGAACGAACCCAGCCGGCCCCGCTCTCCGGCCACTGGCTCTCGCTGCTTCCCGGGCCCTTTTGGGGGTGGGGCGAACCGAAGGGCCGCCGGTGGTTCGCAGCCGGACACCGGCCCCGCCGCTGGCCCCCCCCCCGGCTTCTCTCCCCTCGGGCCGCCCCGCCCTCTGACGTCAGGGGGCGGGCGCGCTCCCGACGTCGGCGCGTGCGGGGCGGGCCGCGGGGCACGCGCGCGGCGGGGGTCACGGGGCGGAGGAGGTGGGGGGAATGGGGGGGGGGTGTGTGTGTAAAAGCGGGGCTGAGCGGGCCTGGCGCGCATGCGCCGTCGGCGGCCGGTGTGGGGCGGCAGGGGCCGAGAAGCGGGTGAGGCGGCGGTGGCGGGGCCCGGCCTGGTGGCTCCCGGAGGCTTCTCCTCGCGTTCCTCCTGAGGGGAAGGGCGAGCGCCTCGGCCCAGCGGCGAGCCCCGAGGGGCGGGGAGGCCGCCAGGCGGCGGTTGGGGCGGGGGGCGGATGGTTTAGGCCTCCCCTCAGCGTTGGGGGGTGTGTGTGGGGCTGGGCCTTGGCTGTGGGAAGCGGCCGCCGCCCCCGGTGGGTGGTGGTGGGGGGGTTCGATGTGGGGAGGGCCGGGGTGGGAAGGTGCGAGGCAGGCCTTGGGGCTGGGCCCGCCTGCTGCCTGCCTCCCTCTCCCCTCGCCCCCCCCCTCCCCTCCCCGGGCTTTGTGCTGCCTCTTCTCAACGCTAACGGAGACTTCCCTTTGTCGGAGTGCAGGGTGACTCGTGAGGAATTGCCTTCCCCGGAGCCTGGACCTGGTGGTTTGTTTCTTTTGTGGCCTAGCAAGAAGCGGTTTCCTTTCCCCAGCTTTTGGCATCTTCTTGCCTGGATTCAGTCATTCCCGAAGGAATGGAGGAATGCAGCTGATAAGTCCTTAGCCACCCTGTGCTTCCATAGGCAGCACCAGAAGCTGGCTTTGCCTTCTCCACTTTGGCACTTTTGGGGTGGGCCTCTCTTTGTTAACCTGCTCTGGGTACCTTGTTAGTGGCACTATAGACCAAAGGAGATGGAAGAAAAGGAGCGATGTGAAAAAGTCCAGCTGGTACCTTGAGACTAAGGGGATTCCTATCTTTTGACTTTTTTTTTTCTGTGGGGGGGAGGGAAGTATGACATTTTATGGGGTATGGGAGGAGGGAGGAAAAATATGTTGCAGATCTTTATGTGGTTTTTAAAACCAGCCATCAGAGGCAATTACTGAACAAACTGAAGCACAAGAGGAGGGTCTGTGAGCTGGAAGCAGCGCTAGCCTACGAAAGAAAGGGGCAGTGAGCTGCTGTTGTGACTGTGGAGGACGAAACTTCAGCCTCCTTCTTTTCTCACCACCTACTCTCCATTCACCCTGCGAGAAAATGAGTTGCGTGCCATGGAAAGGCGACAAGACCAAGTCGGAATCACCAGAGCCACCCCAGCCACCACCACTGCATATTTACCATGAGAAGCAACGTAGGGAGCTGTGTGCCCTCCATGCTCTCAACAATGTCTTCCAGGACAGCAACGCCTTCACTAGGGAAACCCTGCAGGAGATTTTTCAGAGGTAGGATCCTCTCTACACTGGCGTTAGCTTCCCCTTGTCCTCTGTTGCTCGGAGGAATTTTCAGATCTTATTTGGGGGGAAAAATAGAGCAAAGGAGGTGTTCAGAGTATGCCAGTGCTTTGAACTGACTAGCTTCTTTTTTAACCCCACCCTCCCCACTTATTTTTCATCTCTTCGTGCAGAAATTCTCTCTTTCTAATTCTTAAACTATTCTGGCTGGCAATTTTGGGTCCAAGGGCTTTATTGCAGATGCTGTCATGTAGTTGGACTGCTGTCTTCTCCCCCACCCACCTTAATGCATCTTCTTCCTGTCTTGCATATTTTTGCCCCTGCCTTGTGTTGCTTTGTTATCTTGATGTTAATAATGGATTTTGGGATTGGCTTGGGAGAGTGAAGGCAGCAGGAATAACAAATGGATCATCATAAAAACTTACTGATTTAGTACCACAACGCTCTTTTGGAAATTAGGAGTGACTCCTTATTCAGGTGGTTAAGTGAAGTTCATTATGGGTTTTTTCTGTGTAGTGAGACCCTGTGTAATCTGTCAAACTGGAATTAATTTCAGTAGCCAGATCCCCATTTTCTGTGGCATTGCTAAATGTTTCCTGACATCTTCAGATAATTAATAAAAGTGGTTTTGAGTTCTACTGGGATAAATGTAAATTATTAATGTGGCCTGTACAGTAGCTCATGTTTTGCTAAATGTTTACTTTATGCTGTTTCAATGCTTTGTGGAAATTCTCCTGAGCATGCCTTTGGAAATTGTGATGACCTTCCATTGGTGAAGCTAAGTAATCAAACAGGAAAGGGGGTCTCCTCTGATACTTAGTCTGTGGACGTTGTACTTATCGCATAGGTTACGCTTGAATACCCGTTACCAGCAGTTGATGGCATCTTGTGTTTGTGGTGGGTAGGAAATGGAGCTTCATGACAGCGGTCACGCAGGTATTGTTGGACAAGGCAGTTGCGGTACCCTGTGCTGATGAGCAGGGAGCTACATGCCTGTTGCTGCTGTCCTGAAAATGGGCAGATTTATGGAACTGATGCTTGACTCGTCAACCGCATGCTTGTCTCTGGCAAAAGAAATGTGGTGATGGACAACAGCAAATATCAGATGTAAATGCTATTTACGATAGTGTTGTAAATAAAATTTCTGTTGGTGAAGGGGATCTGATCATGGCAGGTTCAAGGCACTCTTTGTCCACTGTAAAGACACTATTGTTTTGTTCCACAGCAGCAATTGTCAGAATCTTAATCACAGATGGGTTGTTATTGGCCTGAAGCAAACAAAGGCAGTTCATGTGGTAGAAGGACTGTGATGATCTAATTAGTTGGCTTTCATTGGGTTTGGTGAGAGAGAATTAGTGTGCAGCATGAAACCTCTCAGAAAGAGCTGGGATGTTAATCTTGTTGGAACTCTTGTCCTAGAAGGGAGAATTTAGAATTTGTCTTTGACTCCAGCCTGGTATTGTTCCATCCTAATATTTAGATCAAGATACACAGATTGATTCAGCCCCACAGTAGTGTGGAAATTCCTCTCGGAAATGGATGAGCTATAAGTTATGCATAAGAATTGCCGCTACCTTTGCATCTCTGTTGTGTTACTACTCATGTCTAGCTCTTAGACTTGCCTTTAAGTATGGATTTAGTTGCCCTTTGTATATCACTTTTCTGTATGTCTTTCCTGTGTCTAGTCATCTTCTGTGTTGATGACTCTGATAAAACGACTGATGAACACTTTTAATAAGCTACAAAAATGTCATGAGGTGTCATTTTTGTTTCTTTTTTAAACCCGGTGTTGACAAGGTAACGAAATCACAAATAAGCCTAAGCTTTCTGTAGCTTTTACCACATCCCTTGAAGAATGATTGAACCACATTGTTTAATCACTAGTTTACCTTTTGCTGCATCCCATTGCATTAGGCCAGTGTAGTCTGATGATTGTCATCTCAAGCGTATGGCAAAACATGGCCCAACCTCACCTCTTGATTTTGTAGTTCTTCCTCTCCTCTTTCCTCTAATACAAGAAATGTATTTTTTTTTATGTACCTCTGGCTTTTGTTGCAGGAAGTAAGATGGCATGTTCCAAATGTTGCATGGAGGTACAAACAAAATCTCTTCGCTTCACTGGAGTCTGTGGATTGAGACCTGATTAGGAAAGACAACTACTGCATAAAGGAATCTTGGGAGCCCGTTTCGTTAAGACAACATGCTGATGGAATTTTCTGACTTAGAAAGCTCAGGGGGATTATTACCTGGACTTCTGTCCAACTTTGTCAGTCTTCCTCAGCTTAGTGTCTAGATAAAAAAACAAAACAAAAAACCAAAAAAAACTCAAAACAACTTTGGGGAGGCAACTTAATTCCTTGTCCAGTCAGAATCCTTCATCTGGTGATTGTGAACCCTATTTAGGTGTGTGTGAGTAGAGACCTTGAGGTGATTCTTGGTGAAAGTTTGCTCACGGGTACCAGTTCTCTGAGTGTGTCACCTCTGCTGATCTCTTTGTCTCATTTCTGGGGCGCTGAAAGTTGCTGGAAGGAACAAAGATAAATGTGTTCTTTCAGCTCGCAAACAAGCCTGTCTCTGGAAAACGGTGCCACAAGAGGGTGCTTGTGCAACCCAAAGGGCTCTGCTAATTGGAAGGCTTTCCTAGCTCACTGTCACTAATGAGAGTTAATATGTTGAAGCAATGATCTTGAGGAATTATTTGTAGCCAAGTGATCTTGCTTTATGGAGGTGCTGAAGAGCTGTGACAAGCTAAATCTCTGTGATTAGCAAAATACAGCAGAGCTTTGGAGACTGGAAGCTGTGATTCTGTGAAAATGTCACTGCCCTGCTTGGAAATGCCCGGTGGCGGGTATTAATAGCTTTTCGCATTACCACATTGTTTCAGACTCTTCTCCCTTCTGTAATTAAATCACTTCCCAGGTTGTTCTGCTGCAGTCTGCTCCACTGCAAGAAAACCCACAGCTGATGCAAAAAGCTACCTGTCTGTAGCCTCTCTAGCCTTGGTTGGTCTGAAACTCCCTACTCAATCTGCCGCTTTCTTCTTGCGAAATGCCTTATATTGTCAGGGAAGGAATGCAGAAGGGCTGAGGGATTTTCACTGGATGAAATATGCCTGCAGAAGTTGCACTGAGCTAAATCCTGAGCAAAAAAACATGCAAGAACATCAGGAGTTTGGGGGAACAGAGTTGACATGAGGGAGAGGCAGGTGAAATGTGGTTATTTGGATGGTGTGAAATACCCGAACCTTTTGCCAGCAGACCTGATGGAGTCCTTACCAATCAAAAGAGCAACTCAACAAAAAGGAACTGATCTCAGGCTTGACTTTCTTTGGTTTGGTGTTGCATGACCTTGCTGTTCTCTGCTCCCAGTTTCCCCCTGTGCTTGTCCTTCCAGCTGTTGAAGGCCATCTCTCACCTTCATAATAATTCACCACCTCGTTGTTTCCCCTCCTTACAAAAATTTTGGGGGGAAAAAACCCCATAAAACAATAAAAGTTACTAACTTTGTTTTTTATGAGTGTGCATGTTTTATGCCTTGCATCCATTACCTGCATTTGTTAAAGGCTGTCTTATATTTTTGCGTGTAGCATGATGGACTGTGATTCTGGATTTTTAGATGCTATAGTGATGCAAGTGATGTCTAGGCAAGCTTATGGATTAAAGCTGAAGATATTTGTTTGCAACAAGGTTAGCTGTTTAGTTTCCTACAACAACAGAGGGTTTTTTTTTTTATCTTTTAGCAATGGCAGTGTTTTAGAAAGCTCCCAAACCCAAATATCTTCACAGCTTTGTGTCTAAATACTTCTGTCATTTACCAGTGAGGGGGTGAGGGAGAACAACCGTTTTTTGCAGCCAGCCCTTCCTGCCTCTTGTTATCTCAGCCAATTTTAAAGACTGATGTTGACTGTTGAACTCTTGAAAATGTGAGAGCTGCTGTTCTAAATGGCAAACTGGCTTTTACTCCAGTCATGAATTGAGGGGAAAAATAATTGAAGCATCCTTCCTTCAGAAGTACCGGTTCAAGGAGGTGGTGGTGGGGAAAGGTATCCTGCTTTGCGGTCTCTTTCACAGCAAAGCTATGATCCTGGGAGGCTTTGTTCATCAAAGTTATTCTTAATGCATTATTTAGCCCTCTCGGCCCCTCTGAGTGATAAGGGGGAACAGAGTAGTTTGTGTTTAAACATAAAACCCCTGAAAATGGGCTTCAAGTTATACGGCAACTAGCCCCTTCCAGTTGTGGAATATAGGTTCAGCAAACGCCTGCTGGAGCGGTCTCCTGTTGTGTTTGCAGGCTGTCTCCCAACACCATGGTGACGCCCCACAAGAAGAGCATGTTGGGAAATGGAAACTATGATGTGAACGTGATCATGGCAGCGCTTCAGACCAAAGGCTATGAGGCGGTTTGGTGGGACAAGCGCAGGTACTGAGAAGTTGCGTAATTGTGGAGATGGCTGCTGTTTGTAAAAACAGGAAAGAGATGAAGTTAAACTACAGACTATAATCTTATTGCCATCTTGTTTTCTGCACTCTTTCAGGGATGTTAATGTCATTGCCCTGTCTAACGTGATGGGCTTCATCATGAATCTGCCCTCCAGCCTTTGCTGGGGCCCCTTGAAGCTCCCCCTCAAGCGACAGCACTGGATCTGCGTCCGGGAGGTGGGAGGCACCTACTACAACCTCGACTCCAAACTCAAGGTGCCCGAGTGGATTGGAGGTGAAAGTGAGCTCAGGTAGGATTGTTTTGTATCCTCTTCCTCCTCAAATCCTTCCCTGTTGGAGGTGAGGAATCTGTCCTTAAGCAGTTAGCAACTGAAACATTTATGGTTGAACTTCAATAGTTGGAGAGGAATAAGGTTCTTGTGCCTCCACTAAAACTTATACCCTGTTTGCATGAAGTGCTTTTGGCATTGGTTATCTCTGCGAGCTCGAGAGCCCGACTTCGTCTCTTACATGGCTGGGTCTGTCGCTAGTGATGAAGGTAGAGGCCGAGTCTGGTATTAGTGAGTGACACCTGCAACGAGATGTGCTGTTCCTTGGTCTCTCAAATGTGAGAGTATCAGCATTCCTTTGCCTCTTTACTAGCGATCTGTGTGTATTTTACTAACAAAAGGCTTCCCAGACGAGAAGTGCAGCCTTATCCCTGAGAGCGGTGAAAGCTGCTTGCTGGGAAATCACTTGCCTACATAAGCATACGCTGCGCTTCTGGCTTGACTCCCCGCCTAAGTCTTAAGGCTAGGTGGTTGGTGTAATTGGACTGTGAAGTCTCACCTGCTCTTAGTTGCTGTTCAGCTCCCATTCCATCCTGTTCTAAAGCCTACTAGCAGCTTTGCTGCCTCAGCTAGCCTTGTTCTGAGGTAGGGATTGCACACGAGCAGTATTTGCAGAGCCAACTGTGCCATTAAAGTCTTGGAAAGGGAATGTCAGCCTTTTGTGAACTTCTGGGGTAAAGTAACGCAGTTCTGGAACTGCTGCGCAGAGCTTCTGGTGGAGTTTATCCTGGGTGTGCTGTTCTTCAGCAATAAATAAAGGCTTCCTATATAGGAAATTTTGGAAATCTGGGCCAAAAGATATCAGAGAAAACGTTGATTTAACTATCACAGTTATTAGAGAAAAGCCAAGTTTGGCATTAGATAAAGCTTATGGGCAGAAAGGGGCTGCAGAACCGTGTCAGATGACCAGGTGGTATGCTGCTGCTATGACCTGTATTGAGAGTATCTCATCATCTGGAATGAGTATTCCAGATTTGTTGGCATTTTTTTTAAATGCGGTGGGATTCTTGATCACTGAGATGTGAAGAAACTGGGCTTGGTTTTAGTTCTATTTTTGTCACCTTGGAAAATTGGAAAGTGACATCTATATAGACATATCTTTGCTGAGGTTAAGGTTGTGTCTATCTGAATCTGCAATAACTTGCTGTGTAGAGGTGTGTTGAATCTAGTGGGGCAAGTTTAATGTTTGCAGGGTTTTTTATTGTTAGAAAATAACTTAAGACAGCGTGTGTGGATTTCCTCCCATTTCTTGTAATGTTTGCGTAGTTAGTTGCATTTACTTGTAGAAAACGACAGAGTTCTACATCGAGTAGCACTTACTTCTGTTTCCCTTTATGATAGGAAATTTTTGAAACACCAGCTGAGAGGAAAGAACTGTGAACTCCTGCTGGTGGTGCCAGAAGAGGTGGAAGCACATCAGAGCTGGAGAGCTGATGTGTGACCCGGACTGACTCTGTCCTCCCACTACAGCTCTTCCCTTTTTACTGAACTCCTGACGTCCTGAAACCTGGATAATGGGTGCCCCGACTCTTCTTGTCTGAAACTTCCTTTGTTAGGCTCTTCTCTTCCTTCCTTGGTGCAATAGGGCAACGGCATAGGACATTGGGCGTGGGGAAGAATTGAGGGCAGAGTGGAGGAAACTGGAAGCCAATCACTTTAATTGCAAAGACGGATGAGCTGCGTGCCCTTCAGCTAGCTAGAAGGCGTTGCGCTCTTTAAAACTGGGCTTTTGGGGCCAGGGTGTTTGGAAGCCTCTGGCCTCCCTCTCCCAGCGTGGTTCAAGGCCGTGTGTCATGGGACATTGCTCCCTCGGGGGCTTGTCAGGAAGGAGCAGGGGCCAAGCACACTGCTGCCTCTTTGCAAGTCTCTCCCTCCAAAACAAGTTGTCACGAAGATGTTTGCAATTCCTAAGGGTCTCTCAGGACGCTCTCAAACACTAGGAATGGTACGGTGCTTGGCACGACCCTCTGCTTCTTGAGGGGTGGTTTGTGCCAGGAATGAGAAAACAATAATAAAAACAGTGTCATCTTTCAAGAAAAATTCTTCAGGTAGCTAGAGGATTCTTCCCCAGTGTCTCCAGGGGTTTATGTATGTGGTGAGGGGTTGTTCAGCAGCATGTGGCTGGCTAAGGCAACGTGGAAACAGCGAGCATAGGCTAATTGAGGAGCATCGAGTTTCTGGAGTGGAGAGAGGTTGTAGTCTGCTTGAGTTTCTTTGTGCTACGTTGATTTTTTTTTTTTTTTTTTCCTTTTTTAAAATCTGTTTTGGTTTTCTGCATGGTCACCCAGTAGTTTAGGGGCTGCTTGGAGAGAGGAAAAAAACTGCAGGGGTTTTGAGAGGAATTCATTCCCTTTTATTTTCCTCTTTCCAGAAGTCAAGCCCACAGTTGTGAATGTCATGTGAAATGTCCCAGAAGGAGGTAAAGTTACAAAGCAAAAATCATCTGAGGAGGGAAGACTTTATAATAGTCAGGTTTTGCCCTTTTTATAGTTATTAGCTGGTAATGTGGGAGATGCAGAGGGTCCACCAGAGCCTTCAGGTGTTAGAGAGACCCTGGCCTGGTAGTTGAACCAACTTCTCTTGTAGTGTTGGCCAACAAACATTCCATTAATGGACAAATCTCTTTTTCCTCCTCTCCCTCCGTGGGGAAGAGTGACTAGACATGGAGACACTAAGGGTAATCTCCACTAGCTGCTTCCCAGTCACCTGGGCGAGCTGTAGCTCAGTCATGCCTTCCACAGCAGGAGGAGGAAATGCTGAATTGGGAACAGACTGTTGCGTTTAGCTCTTCCTGGCTGATCTTCCGTTTGCTTCTCTCCTTTATGCACGGGATGTCTCAGTTAAACAGCAATCTCTGGGACGTGACGGCGCTTGGAGGATCCTACTCCATCGTGCAGGAAAGTCTCGTTACTGGTGTTGGAGCTTGCGAAAGGAGTGGGGTCATAACTACCTGTTCTCAGTTATTTTCCTCTCGAGAGCTCCACGAAGTATCAGCAGGTGTTTGAAGCTGAGAGACCACCAAACTCACACCTTCCTAACGGAGAACAGAGGCCATGTGACGAGGGGACGATGATGTTCACCGACCCCTGGACATCTGGCAATCACTGTTTTGCAGTCTTTTGAGCACAGTCTCCCGCAGTCAAGGGCAAACGGCTCTTATGTTTTAAAGACCTGAGGTTTCTATTAAAAGTCCTATTTCGTAACACATTCCAATGACCAATACCAGCTGGCAGAGTTTTTAAACACTTTACAGGCAGGACGCGCAGCCTGCCGGCGTTCTGTTCGTGACTTGAAGCCATTTCTTCAAGAGGGGGAGCAGAGGGGAATAAATCTCAACAGCAACGTTTTTCTATGCTGATTAAAGTCGCACTTTGGAGAAAAAAAAAAAACCTGTTTGCATGGAAACTGCAAGCCAATGGATCAGTGCACAATATGCAAAGATGTTTTAAAATACTTTGGGGCTACTTTCCTCTCCTTGTATGTCAGCACCTTTCCCGTGGGGGGGCGGGTGGGGAGGGAGGGAACAGTGTGATCCAGCTGCTCAGGTAAAGGGAAAGTGTACGATCACACCCCGGGGGGAGGCGAGGCTGCTGGGCCTGAGGGTGGGCGAGTCCAGTCCCACTGCTGGGGAGCGGTGGGGAGCCCGTGTTTTGTTTTCTTGCTTGTTTGGTTTTGTTAGAGCCTTGTCTTTGGGTTTGTTTACAGAGATGTATTTTGTTTAACCAAATATTAAAAATGGAAAAAAAAAAATTTCCATATAAATGTCCTATCACTTCTGTATGTTCATCTGAATTGTTCTGTAACAAAGTATGTAAAGGAAAAATAAATTTTTTTTTTCTTTGGTTATAAAACTGCAGCCTTTCTCAGAGTTAATAGCCTCCAAAGTCGGTCACGGGTGCTGAGGTAGAATCCCCTCCCTGAGAGCTCCCTTAAGGGCTGCAGAGCGCTCAGCCCCTTAACGAAGCCGAAGCCCTGTCCCTCCCTTCCCCCGCGGCCACACATGAAAGGGCAGGGTCTCTACCCGCAAGGCCACCGACAGGTCTGAAAGGACCGAGCCTCCCTGAAGGACATCTATTAAAACCACGCTGCTCAGGTTGGATTTATTTAATATTTCGATACAAAAAATTACGCAGCCGGTATCTGAAGCTCTACTTTATGAGGCAGAGGATCAGCGCGGATGTGATCGTCTCAAACCTGGCCTGCTGCTCCCTCCGTTCTTGCGTGCGCCCACACACACACCCCCATACACACACTAAGTCGCAGTGAAGGTACTTCCACAGGCACCTCTTTCCCGAGCGCGTTTTTCCATGGGGTACAGCTACCCGCACCCCTCCTTCCTTTCCTTTGCCTGCTGGGAAAGTCAGTCCTCCTCCAGTCGCCGGTGTCCTTCAGCTCCCAGCCAGCCAGGAAAGGACTGGGTTTTGTTTGACTGTTGCCTTTTGAAGTCTGACCTGTGCCCGGGGTGGTTTTGTGGAGGAGCAAGGAGGCTGGAACTCCCCCAGTTCAAGTCTTTAACTGGTTATGGTGTACTGATTGAATAAAAGGAAAAACTCACAACTTCTACAGGGGGGAGGATGCAGACAGGAGCCATCATCAGGTCCAGAGAGGGAGGCTTTCCCCTCACCTTGTTATGAACAGGTCAGTGTCCCAAAGGAGAACCAAAAATAAAAACAAACAAACAGGAAAAAAAAAAAAATGCCCTGACCCAACAAATCAATAGTTCAATATATCATCATCTCAAGGTCTTCCCACATGATATGAATCCAGCGCAGCTCCTGCAAATTAGATCTTTCCAGAGAGCGGAGGCAGGGCCCCTGGCATTCCCCCCGAGAGCCCCGTGTTGGGTCCGAGGAGGATCTGGAAGGAAAATGGTCAGTTGTGGGGCTGCAAGGACACGGGGCAGCTGCCCCGCGCTGCCCTGCCCTGCCCTCCCCTCCCCTCGCTACTCGGCAGGACACCAAAGGTACTGGCAGCATTTTGTAACATCGGTTCCTCCCCTGCTGTGGCAACCAAATTTAATGCTCAACCACACCAAATGCAAACGGGGCGGGTGCTGGCATTGCTGCGAGAGGCCTGTGTGCAGCCCTCGCTGTGGATTTCAGCCCAGCGAAAGCCAGGTTGCGTTCTCCAGAGTTTGCTGCCAGCCTGTTACTGGGAATCAGCAGGATCATCCCATTGGAACATCCAGTGGGATGAATGGGGCCACAACGTATAACAAATTGCACTTTGCTCCGTAAGCTCCCTCAGCAGCCGGTAACTGGGAGTAGGTGCAGGTACCCCGAGCTGGCTCTGAAGGGCGGTGGGAGAGGGCTGGGGGGTTCCCGCCTCACCTGTCGCTGCTGCAGCTGCTGCTGTTGCTCCATCTGCAGTTTTTCAGTTTCGAAGACGACAGGAAGAACCAGAATCATGAAGGAGGTGGTCCCAATCCACAGAGCTGCCCTGGAGAATCTAGGCAGGAGAAATCGCATTAGGAATAAGGAACGGTTCCTTAGCTGCTTCTTAAAGGCACGGGGCTTCTCCCGGGTTTTCTCTCCGTGCCTCACACAAAAGCCTCCCCCCAGTTCCAACCCCGAGCCGCCACCTTCGGAATTAGGGGGAGGAACACGCCGAGGAACAAAGACGGCGGCCCCGCCGCCCCTCGCCGCGCTACCGTCGGCCAAAGCCGCAGCGGAAGCCGGCGGAGCCGCCCCGCCCCCACAGGGCCCCGCTGCCGCGGGACTCCCGCCCGCCCCGGCCCGGCCCCGCCGCTCCCTCACCGGTACATCTTCTGCGCTACCGTCAGAGACAGGTCGAAGGTGGCTCCGGCCGCCGAGCGGACGCTCTCGGGGAACATCTCCGTCAGCCCCCACAGCCGCTCCGCCAGCGTCTCGTCCAGCTGCGGGCGGCATCGCAGCGCGTCAGGCCCGGCCCGCCCCTGCGGCCCCGCCGGGGTCACCCCGCCCGGCCCGCCTCCCCCGGCCCTTCCCGCCGCCCCGCTACCTCCTCGTCATCCTCCTCCTCCTCCAGCTCGTCCTCCAGCTCCTCGGCCTTGCCCGCGCCGCCCTTGGGCAGCAGCTCCTCGGGAGACAGGGACGCAGCGGCCGCCATCACCACCTGACAGGGACGGAGGGGGCGGCGAGCCAGCGGAAGCGGAAGGGCGGGCGGAGCGCCGCCGGAAGCGGGGCAGTGCTCCCGCCACCCGGGCTCGGGGGCAGGCAGTGCCCTCTAGCGGCCGGGAGGACCGCCGGCCGCCACCCTCCGCGGGGAGGTCCCTGTTCCCCGCCCCGTTCCCCCCTCGTCTCGCAGGACGACCCTTTACATAACAAACACCCGTAGAATCTGGTTTAAAATGTAAGATTTTTTTTAATGTGAAGTATGCAAAACCCTTGAGAAGAAGCGCCCCCGCCACGCTGCTGGCCAAAGGCGAGCAGGGAAGCTCGTAGGAGCCGCCGCGCTCACCCGAGGGGAGGGATTCGTGGGGGTCGGGGGTCTCCCTGTGCTTTGGAGCAGAGCAGGCAGGGAGGCGACCACCCCCCGCCCCGCAGATGGAGCTTCCCCACCGCCTGCTGTCAGGCCACCTTAGGAAAAGGGGTACCGGCTGCCGGGCTGGGGTGAGGAAAGGCGTCGAGGTCAAGAGAACCAAGGCGAGCATTAATGAGCAGCGTGGCGGCAGCGTTAACGAGCAGCGTGTCGGCGTGACTCGCTGGGGCATCCAACCTGCAGCACCACACGACAGCAGAGGCACCTCGCTCCTGGCGGTGCCGTGGAACGAAGTACCTATGCGCAGCACCAAGAGGGCGAGGGGGCTCCCAGCTGGCCTCCTCGCCTTCCCCATCCTCCGGCCACCACTTCTTCACTTCCTCCTCCGGCTGTGGCTCTTCAGTTCCTCCAGCTCCTTCTCCATCAGGTGGGACTCGGCCGTGGTCTCGGAGAGCTGCAACACAACCGCGAGCGATGACAAGAGTCAGCTTAGAATCATAGGATGTGTTGGGTTGGAAGGGACCTTTAAAGGTCACCTAGTCCAACCCCCCCCGCAGTAAGCAGGGACATCTTTAACTAGATCAGATTGCCCAGAGCCTCATCAAGCCTGGCCTTGAATGTCTCCAGGAATGGGGCCTCCACCACCTCTCCGGGCAAATTGTTCCAGTGTCTCACCACCCTCATTGTAAGAACTTCTTCCTAATGTCTAATCTAAGCCTACCCTGCTCTAGTTTAAAGCCATTGCTCCTCGTCCTATCGCTACCTGCCCTTGCAAACAGCCCCTCCCCAGCTTTCTTGTAGGCCCCCTTCAGGTACTGAGAGGCCGCTATAAGGTCTCCCCGGAGCCTTCTCTTCTCCAGGCTGAACAGACCCAACTCTCTTAGCCTGTCTTCACAGGAGAGATGCTCCAGCCCTCAGATCATCTTCATGGCCCTCCTCTGGACCCGCTCTAACAGGTCCATGTCCTTCTTGTGTGAGGGTTCCAGAGCTGGACATAGTACTCCAGGTGGGGTCTCACGAGAGCAGAGCAGAGGGGGAGCATCACCTCTCTGGATCTGCTGGCCACGCTTCTTTTGATGCAGCCCAGGATGCCATTGGCCTTCTGGGTTGCAAGTACACATTGTTGGCTCATGTCCAGCTTTTCATCCACCAGTACCCCCAAGTCCTTTTCCACAGGGCTGCTCTCTATCACATCATCCCCCAGCCTGTATTGATAACGAGGATTGTCCCGACCCAAGTGTAGGACCTTGCACTTGGCCTTGTTGAACTTCATAAGGTTTGCTTAGGCCCACCTCTCTAGCTCATCCAGGTCCCTCTGGATGACATCCTGTCCCTCTGGCACATCAACCGCACCATTCAGCCTGGTGTCATCGACAAACTTGCTGAGGGTGCACTTGATCCCACTGTCTAAATCATTGATGAAGATATTGAACAGCACTGGTCCCAATACGGATCGGATCCCTCAGGGACACCACTTGTCACCCTTCTCCATCTGGACGTTGTGACCATCCAGCCAGTTCCTTATCCACCGAACAGTCCACCCATCAAATCCGTTATCTCTCCAACTTAGAGAGAAGGATGTTGTGGGGGACCATGTCAAAGCTTCCCCCCTGTGCCACGGCTGCGGGGCCAACGCCGGACCTCTGGCCTCGCAGCCTGTCGCACACCTTGGGAGCACCTGGCAGGTCAGGAAAGCCCCCAGAAGGGATCAGGGATGGCTCTCCTTCTGGAGAAGCACCTTGTGTCGTGACATTTGTGCCTCAGAAGCTTTATGAATTTCACAGCGCAACCTTTCCAGGGAGGTTGCCGAGATTTATGGCCTGAGGGAATTGGTTCCTGTTTGAGCGAGGGGGAAGCCGAGATTTCGCACTTCCCTGAGCTCGCCTGGAAAACCTGGAGAGTGGCTGAGGCTTCTGCTAAGGGCTCCAGCCACAAAAGCCAGTTTTAAAACACAGGAAGAGCATAAGGAAGGAAAATGATGAAGGAATAAGTAAGTGTTTGTTTGGACTGACATAAAGGCTAAACCACTTGACAGACTGAGACTGAAAGTGTCTCCAGGTTTTAAGCACGAAACCTGTGATCTCTCGGTAAGGTTGAATTTCGGTTTACTTAGGGCTTGGGAATTCTCTCATCCATAGGTTTACGCATAGAATAGATGTTCCACCTCTTGTCAGAGCAGATGGAAGCTTTAATCTTCTGTGACCAGAGAGGGTGACTGTAACTCGGTTTCAGAGTTAGGGCAGAGGCCAGAGGGGCAAGAAAAATGCCGTACTCCAGGCAGAAAGGGAAAGAGGAGACAGGGCACTTGCAGGGGCTCCTCTCTAATCAGCCACAGCGTTCACAAACGCCCAGCTCTGCTGCAGGGGGGAACCTTCCCCTCTTCTCGCAGAGGAGCTTAGACTTTACTCCCACAGTCACGTTGCTGTTACACTTGTCTTGCATAGCAGCGTAAAGCGGAAAGAGCGGGATGCAGCGACAAGGGGCTCCTCTGGCGGTCCCAGCACCCTTTGCTTGGGCATTCCCGCTGCCACGGGCAGGTGGCAGTTGGGCAAAGACTCACCATGTCCAGCAGAATGTCCACTTTCAGCCGAAGGAGGTTGTTTTCTTCCTCTAGCTGCTGGTTTCGTTTCCGCAAGCGCTGCATTTCCCTGCGATCCCCCGTGAAGCTTCCTGATTCTGGAAGGAAAGAAAGGAAAGAGGTCATAATAGGGACTGTCAGCCAACCGTGACTACTTCAGATCAAAGCAAGCTGAGCTGCACTCTACCTGCCACCCACTGGCCGTTTTCAAACTTCAGGCTCTGGCCAGCAAGGTTCATGGTGGGGATGCCGTACTCCAGGCCCAGCTCAATCTCACGGGTCGATCTATCCAGCTGCAGGGAGGAGATCACACTCAGCGCTGGACAGAAATCCAAAGCCAGCCCCTGCTTTCCCATTTCTTGCTGACTGGCATTCCAATGGAAGCTGCTGGTCCAACTGGTCCTGGAGCCTGAAACCCTAATTTTAGCCATGAACTGCTGCAATAGAGGACCAGTTCCTCTCATTACCATGCCTGCATTTTCTCCCACCCTAACATATACTCATCTCCCCAGGCTGAGAGACCATTGGTGAGAAGTTTTAGGTGAAACAGTTCTTGGCTGTGGGTGGGGTGATGATGATCCTTCCCTGAGCTATTCCATTTTTACCTTCATAGAACCATGGAATCGTCTACGGAAGGGACCTTTAAGACCATCGAGTCCATCCATTAACCTAACATTGCCAAAACTACCACTAAACCATGTCTCTCAGCACCACGTCTACCCGTCTTTTAAATACCTCCAGGGATGGGGATTCAACCACTTCCCTGGGCAGCCTGTTACAATGCTTGACAACCCTTTCCGTGAAGAAATTTTTCCTAATATCCAATCTAAACCTCCCCTGGTACAACTTGAGGCCATTTACTCTTGTCCTATCACTTGTTACTTGGGAGACCAACCCCCACTTCGCTACAGCCTCCTTTCAGGTAGTTGTAGAGAGTGATAAGGTCTCCCCTCAGCCTCCTTTTCTCCAGGCTGAACCACCCCAGTTCCCTCAGCCGCTCCTCACAGGACTTGTTTTCCAGACCCCTCACCAGCTTTGTTACCCTTCTCTGGACACACTCCAGCATCTCAATGTCTTTCTTCTAGTGAGGAGCCCAAAACTGAACATAGTATTCCAGGTGTGGCCTCACCAGTGCTGAGTACAGGGGGACAATCCCTTCCCTTGTCCTGCTGGCCATGCTATTCCTGATACAGGCCTGGATGCTGTTGGCCTTCTTGGCCACCTGGGCACACTGCTGGCTCATATTCAGCTGGCAATTGACGAACACCCCCAAGGTCCTTTTCCCCCAGGCAGCTCTCTAGCTACTCTTCCTCAAGCCTGTAGCGCTGCATGGGGTTGTTGTGACACAAGTGCAGGACTCGGCACTTGGCCTTGTTGAACCTCATACCATTGGCCTTGGCCCATTGATCCAGCCTGTCCAGATCCCTCTGTAGAGCCGTCCTACCCTCAAGCAGACACAACACTCCCTCCCAAATTGGTGCAAACTTACTGAGGGTGCACTCCATCCCCTCATCCAGGTTGTTGATAAAGATATTAAACAGAACCAGCCCCAATACTGAGCCCTGGGGAATATCACTTGTGACCAGCCGCCAAATGGATTTAACCCCATGCACCACAACCCTCTGGGCCTGGCCATCCAGCCTGATTTTCACCCAGCGAAGCATATGCCCACCCAAGCCATGGGCAGCCAGCTTCTCCAGGAGAATGCTGTGGGGATTCGTGTCTGGCCACCAGTGAGGAAAGAGGCACAGGAGGAAGGGAGGAAGGGAGCTCTTCTAAGGGCTATGGCGCTCGGGCATACACAGGCCCACCCCTGCTTGCCCACCGACCCTTCCCACCGCAATCGCGGGGCACTCACCAGATGCAGGTTGGAGAGAGAGGCGCATTTCCTAGGGGGGGTCTTCTTCGGGCTGAAGGTGCTGCCGAAGAGCGGCATGGCGCGCTGCCGGCCGGGCCCTCCCGACGGCCGAGCAAGGCGGGGGGGCACGGGGACGCGGCCGGTCCGGGGCCGTAGGCCAGAAGCAGCGACCGCGTCGGCGGGGACGGGGCTTCCTCCGGCGGCCCGTTTTCCGGCACTTCCACTGACGTTACCCGGTTTCCACTTAAAACCAGACCCGTTCTCCTCACACACCCCCTCCAGAGAGCGTTAAATGGCGGGGGATGGTTGGGGGGGGGCAGGCCTCCGCCGCCGCCTGTCCCGGCAGCGGTTTGCGGCCTCCGCGTTGCCATGGCGACGGCGGGGCTCGGCGCTGCTCCTCCCCTCAAGCCGGGGCGGCGGGACGGGGCTGCCGGCCGGGACGGGCCCTCAGGGATGCTCCGGGGTGAGGGAGGCCTCGGCTGACGGCCCCGGGGCCCACTCCGTCCCCCGAGCCGCCCCGCTGGCCGCGGTGGAGCGGGGGGAACGCGGAGGGGCTGGCCCTGTGGAGATGGGGCTTTTCCCGCGGTCGGGCCGGATCAGACTTGCGATTATTTTTTTTTTTTCCGCCCTAAATGGTTGAATTGGTTGGAAGAGCCTTTTTAATTGCTTTTGCAGATAAACAGCGAAGGGCCATGAGGCAGAGAATCCCTCCTTGCTTGGGAAGGTGGGGAGGAGAAGCGGAGGCGGCCTGGGGTCCTGGACCGCAGGAGTAGAGGGAACGGTGGGTTAGAAGATGGAGAGAGAAGAGAAGGCCATTCTTCCATAAGCTGGCCTCCGTCCCAGTGCTCCGATCTTCTCTGCGTGTTACAAAGTCCTCCCTCCTCAGCACGTGGTGGGATAAATCTAGTTTTACTGCGGTACTCGCTGGGTTGTGTTTCATAGGAGATGGCTTCAGTACCTGGTCTGGATAATATTTTGAATGAACGGCGGGGGTACGTAGCACATATCACCCAGTATTTTTCATAACGCAGAGGCAAAATACCACTCCTTTTCTAAATTTTAAAGTAATCCTTCAATCTGTTAGAATTTAGTGATCTGAAATTACTTGCTTCATTGTTAGAAATGCTTCTGTTGAGGGCTTTGTGAGGCTTTCCTGAAAATTTTAGAATAATGAGATATTAGGATGCTGACTTTAGTTAAAGGGGAACAATAAAGAAAAGGGTGAAAAAAAAGGGAGGGCAGAGAAACAGAAGTGCCAGTAAGGCGAGGAGAAAATAAGAGAATCACCAACCTTTTAATTTGGTTTGTACAAGTATTAATACTCCACAAAAAAGTTTTCTTTAACAGACTTTCATTCTCAGAGTCCTTAATTGGCACCTTGCCTGAAGGCAACGAGAAAATTGCTCACTTGGAATAAGAATTGGAAAATATCACAGTGCCAACCCAGTGACTATAGACAAGAAAAATCTCTGGTGCCGCAGGATCCTCTGGTAGCCCAGTTAAGCAATATCTGATTCTTGCAGTACGCGTGCTATAAAAACAGTTGCCTTCTGACCCTGTGTACTGGAGTCTGTGCACTGGAAATTAGTGATTTTCTTATAAGAGAAGGGATTACAGAAGGGGCGGGACGACACAACACCCTTAAAAGTGGAACAAAAACTTGGAGTTCTGAACAAGGGCTTTGTAAAATAGTTGTGGCTCCTATGGCATTTAACATCCATATGTGTGTGTGCATATATTGGATAAGAAAGATGAAAAGACAACAGGCCCGAGTGAAATGAGGGCAAGAACCTTGGAAGAAAAGCTGGGAGAATGTAGAATTACAATTTTGAACTGAAAAAAACTGTAGCTAACCTAGGTGCTTATAAGAGTTGACAACCATACAGGACAGTGAGGAACTGAGCTCTTAAAACTTGTTTCCTTTTTTTTCAGTTGTTAAATGCACTGAAAAATTCTGAGTTTCCAAACTAACACTCAGACAAGAAGAGCTGCAGATGAGAGAGGCATATCCCTGAGATGTTCAAAGACAAAGGCGCATATGTTTCCTTTAAAAATACTTCAGGGGTTTGTTATTGAGCGGGGAAAAATACATGTTAAGAAGCTCTGGTGAGGACGTGCCCTGCCAGTAACACAGGGGCAGTGATGTTTACCTTCCTAGAAGAAACCTGTATGTTTCAGCACAGTTGTGCGCTTGAGTTCGTCTTGCCCTAAGCAGGATGAGTATTGTAGCAACACAGTATAATTATTGTAAAACTAAACTGTCTCATTTATCTCATTTGTCTCATGGTGATTCTCTGGCAGAGAGAATCTCTTGACAGCCTCTTTCTCTGAGGTGGAGTCTCAGAAAAAGCCAAGCAGTCCATCCCACCACCTTGGTGCGCGAGGTGAATGCATGCTTCTGTGTGCCTGATTGCTGTGTGTACGGATGCTAATACGTATGTGAGTAGTTTCACAGCCGGTAGGGCTTCTGAATGAGAGCTCAGAAAGCTTCGCCAGAAGTTCGAGAGCGAGAGAAAGAGGTTCAGTTGTCTGATTTTCGGTGTGATTTGCTTCAGGAATCTTTCTTGCTTTGCATGGTTTTATTAAATTTCCTTTCTTGCCAGACTCCATTTCCTCAAAAAATGCTGTTGAATTTCCTCACTGCACCAACCTTCCAGGCTATTCTGGCAGCAGCTTTTGGGGGTTATTTCTCCACTTACATCAGGTAGATACTGAGACAAGAGCCGACCATTGCTGTTTCTAGCATTGCCTCTCAATGTATTCCATTGTTCTCCTGCCAGCGGGTAGTTTGACGTTGTGATTTTAAGTGATGTTAAAAGCATTGTAGTGTGGCACTGTGCATCCTTCTGTGCCTGCCACTCTGTGGGGAAGCGAACACCTAGCGCTCACTCTCTCCCCTAGTACAATAGCTAGAGATATCACTTAGGATCTGCAAAAGCTCATTAAACAGTGAGGAACCTGCATATTGCAGTCATCACATAAGGAAACTGCATATCTTTTTATGAAGACATCTTTGGGAACGCTGGTGGAAGGCTGCGAGAGTGACAGGACAAAGATAGGGCTGTAGCACATGACAATGTGGAAATTTTGGAATAGACCCAAGCTGTTCTTGGTAGCCTAATTTGGAGCATCTTCTTCAGTTTTTTCAGTTCACAAGTGATACGGAATCTATAGCTTAGATGGGCTCAGAGCCGCTTTTAACTCCACAGTGTTTCTCTTGTCTTTTTTCATATATACTGAGGGATTATCATTGTTCTCTGTTATATCAATAATTATAGGGAAACACCACTGACTGGTGAATTCAGTAGACTTACTCTAGGCTTACGCTGATGTCAAAGAGAATATTAATTGTAATTATAGCTGCTTGAAACTTGCTACATTGACTGGTGAGAGTACTAAATGAGACTGAGTTTAAAACTTATAAAATAATTTTTTTTTGGCATATTGCAATTAATTCCATGCCTGATTAGTTTCTTCAGCAGTGAGAGAATTCCTGTCGCCTCAGTGCTCTGCAGTTAACTATGTCCCTTCTTTTAGTATCCTAGATAATAGAATATCACACCTACATTTTATTGGCAAAGCAAACACCTCTTTTTCTGTGTTTGTTTCTTCTTTTCATTAAGGCCAACTCAAGAGACAGAAGAATAGCTGTTTCACCGCATTGCAAAGAATTATGCTTTCCTCCTGCTTGACTGTCTCAAGTTCACCACCAGGAGGCCCTCATTAAAGTGCTTATAGCTACACAAAGAAAACACAAGGACAGTGAAATGAGGTGGAGAAATCCATCCTCACAGGAGTAATCTGAAATTAATACTTTTCCTATAAACAGATATTTTCAGAGTGCTGTGCAGGAATCCTAATATCCAATTCTTGCAGGAATCCTAACATCCAACCACGAGTTGTAGTGTAACTTTTGAGGATACTGAGGTGTCATGGGTGGTGTCCCTGCATTGAATCACCAGGTGGTAGCCAGGAAAGTTCATGCCTTTGTCCTCTGGATAGGAAAGCTCTTAATAACGTAAGCAAAATAATAAAACAGGGGAAAAGCATGGTTTTGTTTTCTAGTCACTCACGTCTGCCCTCTATCTTTCACCCAAGGAATACGCCTTCACCTAATTCACCTCTGCCTTCTCCCTTTTCATTACTTTCTTATTCCTGGGTTCTTCATTTTCTGCCATTTTTAACGCAAGTTTTTATTGTCTTCTGAAAGTTCTAAATATCTACGCTGTCTGATTGTTCACTTTTGATAACACGACCTTCTTTAAAGAAAGAGGGAAGTAGAAATGTTTTCATCCTTTTTTTTTTGCCAAGTAGTGCACTTCTTAATTACTGGCTTTTCAAAGCTGCAGCCATTCCTTTGGCAGAAATGTAGACTTTGTTATTCAGAAGAGCAGTGTGTCTGTGATGTCTTAACTAAAAAGTATATAGGGGTGTCATTTTTCTGTCCTTAAACCCCATTTTTTTTCTCTTCACTGCTGAGTCAAGCCTCGTGTACCTGATTCTGTTCCGGTCTCCCAAGATCATGTTTCGGTACTGATGAGTCCTGATGAGTCCAAGACACAGCTTTGCAATGCCATTTCACAATGGATGATAGGTGAGAGTGCTCTGTTCCTGTCAGGAAATGCCGCTTGCACGAGCCGTAGGCTGCAAATTGAATTATCCCTTGTCTTTCAAACTCTGTTTCTGCCCTCCTTCCCTGAATTCACACATATACATTCCACACATTTACATTTATTTACTTGGGCATTTCTTACATGTTCTAATGTGTAAAACACATATCCTGTGCTCTAAGAAGCAGGAAAAGTGGATTTGAGTCCATGATGTTGTATACAAAGTTCCCAGGCCTCTGAAAAGGTTTTCCAATCATTCTTGCCACGCTGTTCACCTTAAAGAGTTTAAGCAAATATACAGGCCGTTCTGCCACTCACATGCTCTGGATAGAATCCATTGCTTCCTGATGGAGTTTGTCCTCGGTGACCGGGAGACTGAAGGTTCAGAGGACACGTGCCATCCACACAGCAGTGAAAGCTTCCGTTAAGCTCTACTTCATTCTGTTCCTATTACCTGGCTACTCCTTGCTTGTTTTCCATGTCTGTCTTTTCATTCTTCTCTTTGTCTCCTGCTTTCACAGCCATCTGTTTCTGTGGGTCACTTAAGATGTCCTTTCCAGGAAATGATGAAGTATTAAACCTTCAGTCTGTAGATTCTCGATTAGCGGATGCAAGGAGGCTATAGCAGGGAAAGGATCACTTGGTATTGGTTGGTTCCTTATGCTCTGTTGTAAGGGTCCACAGCTGGCAGCTGCTGGAGACAAGACGTTCAGCCTTTGGGCTGAGCTGCTGTGTTGTTTATATGTGAGGACAAACAGGGCCTGCATTCTAAATCCTCTTCTAAGCTTATTTTAGTGTGGCATCAACTGTGCTTTGTCTGTACAAACAAGTGACACTGCATCACAAGAAAATGTGAAGCTTAGTGTGTATAGCACACTACGAAGATGGGAGAAAAGTGCCAGCCAAGTATTCTTTTCTCTTCTGTGTTCTTTCACCGTTCCTTCTTTCCCTCCACTTAGGCACGCTACCAACCCCAGGAAGCTACACTAGCTGGGACTATTCCCAGTTGGAACTGGAAAAATTCAAGATGAAAATTTGCTGTCACCAAAGGAATAGTTGGAAGAATACTGGTGTAAGCAGTTCTCCCTAGTCCCTGCTAATCTAAATAGGAATGTCATATCTGAATCAGGTAGTCATTTTTCTCCCCAGGATGCCTTAATCTACTGGTCGTACTCTATACTGATTCTTTGTGTTAGAAATGTATGCCTGTGGATGACCTTTTTACCAAAGGCAAAAGTTGGAAATAATGTGGGCTTTAGATGATGTGGTGTCTCCAGTGGCATGAGAATGGACTGCGTGGCTAAAAAAGTCCTGGGTATCCGCTGCAAGCTCATATGCAGATGAGGTAGCTTTCTGGGCTTTTGGGGTATGGAGATGACTGCTCACCCATGGCCTGAACTAGCTGGGGGTAAAAGCTGTTCAGGGGCATGCAGGAGATTTAGAACCCATCCCTATGAGACCTGTGAAGGCCAGGGACTATAGTGCAGTAAATGAGAAATCCAGTTGTTTTGTTTTGTTTTCCTGCCTTAATTTTGCGTTGCTCCCTGGGGTAGCAAGGGGTGCAAATATGAGACATACTAGGACCAGGTAGAAGGTGGTCTTGATGGCTCAGCAGTTGTCATATAAGTAGCTGGATGGCGCCAGTGTGTTCAACAGCAGTAAAGCAGGATCTTTATTGGTTCACAAGGGAAAAAAGAACGCTGAAAATACAGATTTTGAATTTGCATTGAGTGCCCAAGCGAAATGAGCCTTATGGAGGGTGCTCTCTCTGCATAAACTTGGTTCTATGTCTTGGATTCAAAACTTACGAACTGTGTTTTTCACTCTGCCTCCCTTCCCCAGATTCCTTCAAAATGACAAGCAGTCTGAAGAAGACTGGTAAGCACTCTGCACAAGGATGTGAGATAAAAATATGTTCACAAAGACGTGCGGCCAGCAAGTGGATGTGTCACAGAAACTATGGCTTTCATTTGAAGTATTCATTGCTGACCTCTTTGTCTTGTTCCTATTACTGACAAGTTTGTTAAGTTTGGGATTTTTTGAACAATTTGTCAGATGACATGAAAAAGGAGTTTTTCCTAAACCATTCAGAAAGAATTCCTCGAAGTCATCAGTGGTCCTCTCATTTTCTAAGTCTGATCTTGCTAATTTCAATCACGTGTCCCACAAGCATCTTCTACACTCCCCTTGTTGTTTATGGATTCTCGCTCATTGCAGGACATCATTCCACAGGCAACACTCGCTGTCTGTATTGTACTCTCCAGCCAAGATACAGCAGGCATTTCCCTTAAAAAAGAAGTGAAGAATGTGGCACAGAAAAATGATAATTAACTTTGACTTATGCACCAAGTGCTTAACTATTGTGAAGAATTTTGTATTTTTAACGTTTCTGGGAGGGAAAGGGTGTAATATTTAGAAACTAGTTCCCAGCTCACACATCTATGTAATGTGATTCATTTTGGAAATAAAAGCAGATGAAAATCTGAGTCTCTGAAGATTTAAATCTTGTCAGTCTGAAAGAAAGCTAAATTGTTTTCATGGGTCAGCAGACAGGCTGTTCCCACAATTCATTCATTCATTTACTGCTGAAGTAATCCATTCCAAGATTAAACAACCGGTAGTGATAACCTGTTGTCAGGGATCGTGTCAGTATGTCGAGCTTTGTGTAGAACACGGGAAAACTTGTAATCGAAATCGAGACAGGTGAGCCAGTCTGAGCCAAATTGAGACAGGTGAGCCAGTCTGAGCCAACAGGCTGCAAATACAGATAATCAGGTCAGTAAAAAATGGGGATTGCTGTTTCCAAAACAAATGTCCTAATTTGATATTTAGTCACGTAGACAGGTAGTGACATCTTCCAAAATGCTCCATTATAGGTGTTTATTTTGCAGTCAATGGGAACTGCAGGTGCCTGGCACTTAAGCTTTGACTGTTTAATTCTGAACCTCTGATTGAATTCCTGGTTTGAAATCTTGGGACCTGAATGACCTGGATGAGAGAATAATGCAAGAGCATTACCACCGTACTGGGATGCAGAGTAGCAAATTACTTTGAAATGTCTAATAGAAAATCATTGTTCTTTATTAGACATTGTTTCTTTAGTGTTTTAAGAGAAAGGAAAAGATGGTTATTTGTCACACAAAGAAGGGAAAAGTTTCAGGCACAGAGAGTGAAGAAAGTAAGGCAGAAGGAAAAAAGCAAGTGAAGGATATTTGGACAAAGCAGAATGGAAAAACGTATGAACGGTGGAAGGAATGGTAGTGGTAAATGTACACAGAAGCTGCATTGAATACAAGGCTGGGAACACGGAACCTGACACAGAGGCCAGTGAGAACAGTCAAAGTCGGTAATGATGATTTATTTCTCTGCAAATGCTTTGGAAATAAATTGAATTCTATTTCTCTTAAATCAAAGTAAAGAATGATGTGTGTATTGTTATACGCTTTATGGCTTTTACCTGTATTGTACATTGTAGAGGGGGAAAGAAATAGGTCATTAGCCATAAGGTCTGCCTGTACTGTTAAAACCTAAAGTCCTGGAAAACAAGCTGGCAGAAGATCAAGTTATTCTCCTTAAAATCTGAAATTAAGTATATCAAGCATTTTCTTTTATATTTACTTGTATTGCTGAGGAATTTTACTTCTCGGCATAACACACAATTTACTCAGCTTGCATCTTGCTGATTCCTACATGTTTTTGTAATGAAAGTCTGTGCTGTCACATGTCTGTCAACAAGTGGAAGCAACAATTTCTGTTTCACTTGACCAAGCTAAATGGAGTTTGGTGTATTTTCTCTTTTCATATACGCTGTTAGAGCAATCCTGCCAGCCTACAGATGACTTTTATTCTTTGGAACCCCTGTCTTTGCTTATTTTTAAATACCACCCAAGTGATACTGCCATACGGCCAGCATACCAATTTCTCTCACCCCAGCCAGGCTCTTGCCATTACAGGCTGTTAGAAAAAGCCCCCTTACCAGTGCTGCTTTGTCACTGTGGAGTGGCCAGAGAGAAACACATTTCATGGAGCAATTATGCCAGGAGTGGGTATTTGGGAGACACTGCTTATAAAACTGGCTTAGAGAAATAACAGTAACCATGTGATGTTAGTGCCATTTTTCTATCCAGTTCTGCACATTGAAATGTGCGTGAGTGTGCTGTGCTGCATTTATTTTGTTAAAGCAATTCATGGAGTTGATAAATCTTGAGAGAAGAAATCTTCCAAACTTGCTTCTGTGAGAGCCAGCTGACTTGGTTAGGCATTTTATGGAATATTTCCATCAGTTACTTTTCACTAGATAAGGACATTACCCTGGTGTCATAGCTATTTTGCAAGCCTATAATTGCCTTCTGTGACCCTGAAATGTCTCCTGACATTTCAGCAGGAGAGGACGTTTTTACCCCTTTTCCCGTGACTGCAATGTGGTGCTGCTGGCACTAGTGGCTGCTGTATTTTGCCCTAGAAACGGCTATGTTTCGCTTGTGGGTGGGCTAGACTTTTAAAGAGAATACATGAGAAATAAGGCATAAACCCTACCAACATGGTAAATTACTCAAAGTTTTTCTGCCTTTCATTTTTCTTGAAGGAACTGAAACATGGACAAGCTTCTAGCAAGTACCAACCTCACCAAATAAGGAAAGTTTTCCAAGTCCAAACAGGTAAAATATAAAACAGTGACTTTTCCCAGGTATAGAACAGAGAAGAAAAGCTAAAATATTATTTATTTTACTAAGACTTTGCAGGCTTGTTGTTCTGAAGGCCTTTGCTGTGCTATAATATGTGCTCCCCATACAAGAAGCAGGAGAGTGTGTGTACATATATGCGTGTATATTTGTCAATCCTAGACAGCTGGAACCCATCAAAGCAGCTTATGTGTGTATCCTGTCGTGCGTACTTAATTAGTGCAAATACTTCCTTAGGTATTGGATTCCCTGACGAGGCGAAGGGGAAGACGGACTGCTAGAATCTAATATTTCAGACCTCCACACCCAAGATGCAAAGCTTGAAAAGGATAAGAAGCAAAGTGTTTGGAAGCAGTTTCAACATATGCTTCAAACTAGAAGACTAAAAATAGCGCCTCATCCTAGGGAGGTGATGCAGTGTTCGGAGAAGGACGGAAGATGACGTGATAGAGTGAGTGAATTTTTTTCTCTCCCGCTGACACGGCTGATCTTGTTGGCATCCACACATGCCCTGCAATAGAGAAAAGATTCTTAAGGGCACTTGCTCGTGTAAAGGGAATGTGGAAGTGGGATTGCTTTGCACTTCTTAGTGTTGCTTTTTTTCGTCAGTTTTTCTCTACAGATCCTGTCCCTAAGCCAGTAAGGTCCCTTCCCTGGCCCCCGCTAAAACCTTTTGTCTTCCTGAGAAGAATGGGTGACTTTACTCCTTTCTCCAGAAGCTCTGTAAGAGAGCTGAAACAGCTTCTATT
This sequence comes from Rissa tridactyla, assembly GCF_028500815.1. Lineage (NCBI taxonomy): Eukaryota > Metazoa > Chordata > Aves > Charadriiformes > Laridae > Rissa > Rissa tridactyla. The sequence goes on along the minus strand of NC_071466.1, from coordinate 162,995,838 downwards.
GTGTTGAGCTATTGACAAATACAGCTTCCAAACCTTTGTGCTTTGTATATATTTCTAGTCTTATAATGATGACACTTATGAAGTCCGCAGCATTGTGTGCTTCTCAGCAGGCCTCCTTTAGCAGTTGCTCTTCAGGAACTTTAATACAGTGTTGGTCACAAACTATATACTACATACTTATTCTAGCTGTCCCTGGAATTTCCTTCCCTACCTTTTTTTTCCTATCAAATATACGTGAATTCCTCCTGAACGAACACACAGAAAACTCCTCCACCCAGATAGTTCAGACTCCTGAGCTGATTTGCAGATGCTTTTACTTTAGAGAGAGTTCCTTCAAGGCCACTCAGTCATTCCTCAGAAATGCCTGGGATGAAAGATGGCTGTTATTCTCATCAACTTCTTATCTCCAATTTGCTTTTGCTGCATTAGCACTGTGATAGCTGGGGGGTGGGGAACAGCAGCTGGTCAGTCAGGAACATCTCATGGCTGCAGTTCAATATTGAATACTATTTTGAAATCAGAGATTTGAGTGTCATGTGATTTCCTACTTGTCTTATACTCATCGTCCTAAGAACAGAGGTCACAGGTTGTTATGGTTTCAGTTAGGATAGAGTTAACTTCCTTGGTAGCAGCTGGTACAGTGCTGTGTTTTGGATTTGGGATGGGAAATAGCGTTGACAGCGCACTGGTGGTTTTGGTTGTTGCTAAGCTCTCAAGGCCTTTTCTGCTCCTCACACCGATCCAGCAGCGAGCAAGCTGGGGCGGGCACAAGAAGTCAGGAGGGGACACAGCCAGGACAGCTGACCCCAACTGCCCAAAGGGATATTCCATACCAGGTGACAATATGCTCAGTATATAAAGCTGGCGGAAGAAGAAGGAAGGGGGGGACGTTTGGAGTGATGGCATTTGTCTTCCCAAGTAACCGCTACATGTGATGGAGTCCTCCCTGCCTTCCTGGAGATGACTCAACACTTGCCTATCGAGGGGAAGCGGTGAATGAAATTCCTTGTTTTGCTTTGCTTCTGTGCGCGGCTTTTGCTTTACTTATTAAACTGTCTTTATCTCAACCCACGAGTTTTCTCACTTCTGATTCTCTCCCCATCCCACCGTGGAGGGAGTCAGCGAGTGACTGCGTGTTCCTAGTTGCTAGCTGGGGTTAAACCGTGACACGTATAAAATTTGGTCTCAGAAACTCTGACCTATTCCTCTGTCTTGGATTGCCTAGATATTAAAGCAGGAAGTGCTGCCTTAATAATCCAGTGGGAAAATAACAGTAGGGACAGACAAAACAGGAAGAAAGACTGCAGTAGGAAGTACTGGGATATATTGAACTGAGTGGGAGCTGTGCACCTGCACTGAGTTTCAGAGACACTTGTATGTCACTTATGATTACCAAAATGACACAAAAAAAGCACCAGGAGGAGAGATTAAAAGCTTTATTCAGACAGAATCATAGAATCATAGAATCTTCATGGTTGGAAAGGACCTTTGAGATCATCGAGTACAGCCATACACACATGAAAAAACGCCTACAATCTCTGCCACTAGAGCATGCCCTGAAGTGCCACATCTACACGTTTCTTAAACACCTCTAGGGGCGGTGACTCAGCCACCTCCCTGGGCAGGCTGTTCCAGTGCCTGACCACTCTTTCAGTAAAGTAATTCTTCCTAATATCTAATCTAAACCTCCCCTGCCGCAGCTTCAGACCATTTCCTCTGGTCCTGTCATTATTCACTTGGGAGAAGAGGCCAACACCCACCTCTCTCCAACCTCCTTTCAGGTAGTTGTAGAGGGCAATGAGGTCTCCCCTCAGCCTCCTCTTCTCCAAGCTAAACATGCCCAGCTCCCTCAGCCTCTCCTCATATGACCTGGTCTCCAGACCCCTCGCCAGCCTGGTAGCTCTCCTCTGGACACGCTCCAGCGCTTCAATGTCCCTCTTGTACAGAGGGACAAACAGAAGAAATGTTTAAGAAATAGACGCGCTTACAGTAAGGCTGGTAAAGAAACCATGATAATCCAAGGAAAAGGGAAGAAAGGATAAAACAAGAATAATCAAGTTAATGAATCTCTGAAGTTTAAAGGCGCAATATTGAAGAAAATTATTAGCCAGACCATTACTGAAAACTAAGGCTCTATGTGTAGCAAAATCAAGGGAACACAGTATTTTAAAGATAATTACAACTCCTAAGAGCTTTCAATATTATTCTAAGCTAAAAATAACTGTGTGATGATGCAGCCGATGCCTATCCAAGTTTTGGGGTTTGAAAAACAAACTGCTTGTGATCTCTTCTGGCCACTAGCCTGGCAAACATACGGAATACAAATGGAGCAAGATTGTTTTTTTCTGTGGTTTACACACAAACTCACTTGCAGAAGCAGCAGGCAAAGCCAGGAGTAGAAAACTGGCCAAAAGAAGAGCATGTTCAGTTCTGCAGCATGGCTGGTTGAAAAGAAAAGCTGTTACTAACCGAGAGGCTGAGCTAGAAAGCCTTAACTTTTCCAAATCCATAAGGTATGTGGAAACACTGTGAAAATGATTAGTCTTTCAAGTAGAGGCTCCTCAAAGTTTGGGGTTTTTTAAGTGAAGAAATGTCTCGAATACCAGTGCTGAACCTCTTCCAAGTGTGAATTTAAAAAATGTTTTTCTTGTAAAATGCCGTTCTTTGATGTGACCAGTGAATTCCGCTGTCACCTGGAAATTCAAAAATTTCTGTTAGCTGCACTTTAAGTATATTCTTCTTTCTGAAGCATGCCAATGAAAATGCTGTCCTGAGTATAAAACAGAGCAGTGTACTCAAAGTCATTATTCAATGTACTTGACAACAGAAGCACTCAGCTTCTGTGAGCTGGAATGTAGTAGAGGAGGGGAAAAAACATTCCATGAATTATGCTTTTTTTAGCTGTAACACTGAAAACTCTGCTCTCCTATGCTCTGTGGATAAAGCGGCTTTGCTTTGTGTCTTTTTCAGATTAATTTTCAATATTGATGTGTGAATAAGTTAGAGAGGCATTGACTCTTTTGGCCACAACAGTTACGACAATATTTGCAGTACTTCCAGCTTGTTTGTATTAGGAGCCAGAATTTCTTTGGTGTGAAGAATACACACAGAGTCCTGTGTTCTACAGCATGGCAGGTGCATCCGTGAGCAATTTTCTTGTTTTAACTCCCATTCTGATGAGTTATTGCAGTTAAATCAAGTTTTCTGCCTCAGCTTCCTCCTAAAGCAGTAACTCCTGTTGCTTCTCTCACTTTGCCTGTGTCATGCAGCAATGTGAACAGCTGACACAAGGCAAATTCTACCTGCTGTATTTACATTCAGTCCCAGAGGAGTCCCTCTGTCTACAGGAATGGTGTGAGTCCACAAATGGCAAAACTGACCCCAACACCTTGCTCAGGGAGTCTTTCTCTGTCTCTGCTCCCCTTCCCCAGCTGACTGATCCCGTCTTCTCTTTTTTACTGTTTCAGTGAGCACCAGAATGAATACAAATAGGAGAAATGCGAAGCCATTTAGATAAGGGAGAGCATAATGCCCAGCATCTTTGCCCAGAAGCATTCTGCAATTCTGAGAAGATTTCAGGTGTGTCACAGTTTTAGTCTGAGACCAACTGTAAGTGAAATGCATTCCTATGGAAACCAGAAGGCACAGTTCTTCCAAAACAATTCAGACATAAATGTACACTCATATCCCAGGCTGAATGTTCATGGGTTATATTCTGGAAGGCCAAATATCAGATTATTCGGTCCTGGTTAAGAACAGGCAAACTGACAACTTGAAAGTTCAGAGAAGGCATTAACTTACATATTTGACTGTAGTCCATTTGATTCACATAAATCTGAATCAAAACCAGCCAACCAAAAAAACCCCACATGATTTCCATACTGCCAGTATGTATTAAAATGGTTTGTGAGGATGAAAAAGTCAGCTGGACACTTAGTATTTTTATGGTGACGGTTTGACTTGGGTCTTGACTTGTCCAAACTGGTATAAAATCTCAGGGGAGAGGAAATGCAGATCACAGCAGGGTATCTCATTGGCAGCGCCTCACCCACAGCTGGAGGTGCACTGGTGAGCAGCAAAACCTGTAAGAGCGAGGCAGCAGACTCTGGGATGCCTCAACTCACTTGGCTGGTGTGTAACGTGATGGGATATGTGGGTTTATTACACAACACCAGCTGGAAGCTGAATGAGCAGTTAATGATCACACAACATTTTGAAGACGTAGAATGTAATTTATCGCCCAAAGCAGCACTTTGGGCTGGGAAATGATCTTCACATTCTGTGCATTCATTGACCCCTCTGAGAACTATTTTACAAACCAGAAGGATAATGGAGGAAAGGTTATTTACAGAAGCATTAGCTGCTGCAGAACGGTTCAGCAGCACCAGAAGGATCACTCCCTGCATGTGCATTCTCTTCTGGAATAAAAGCATACTTTGTGAAGGAATTTGTCTTTAAAGGGCTGTCTGCCTAAGTGCTCTTCTGGAATAGCTCTTGCGGAATAATGCAGTTTTCAAAAGCAGTGCCAGACAGCTCCTCTGTATCGACAAAGCCTTGGGAATCCAGAATTTGACTTCTGGTATTTACATAAATCGCTTGATATCTTGAATGGGGACCCTGCAAGCACATCCTGATGATGGTTAGGGGCTGTGGGTTTTGTTGGTTGGTTTCCCAACTTGGCTAGCACTGATGACACCCATGTGCGCCATTAACCTCCCACGGGCGGAGGGGTGGTGAAGTTTTCACAAGCACCTTGAAACAGGCTGAGATGCTGCTCCCATCCCTTCTGCCTCCTGAACCCCCCCACCCAGTGACCTGGAGGGGCAGCCAGCGACCCCTTCTGCTCTCAGGAGCGCACCCACGGCTCCTTTACCTGCAGTCTCGGACCGACTGTCCGGCCAGAGGTGAGCTAAAATGGGTGACTGCTTCCCAAACACTGTCTCCAAGAAGACTGGAGACTTGTAGAAACCTTTGTATCCTAAGAAGCACCTTTTCCATCCTTTTAAAATGGCAGATGCAGTCATGTGTATGACTCAGCCTCATTTTCTTGGCCTGTGACTTCAGGCAAGTCACTTCTCTTCCAGCTTTTGGAAACCGATGCTCTTGGACAGGTTTTATCCACCAGATCCAAAAGCGCCGGGTGCCTTGCTGAGGAAGACGCGCGTGTGGCACCCCACTAACAAAGCTGAGCTGTGCTGAGCTGAACCCCCTCCAAATCTTATAACCAGGCCTGTCTTTGACAGCTGTAAGATACGGGCGATACGCTGTTCCTTAGAGATGGCAAATACAGAAGTTGATACATGTTAGAAGTCACCGAAGACAACAATTCGGCGCGGGGTGGTGGCGGGGGGGTGTCTGGGTGTGAGGAACGGGGCAGACGCCATTCCTGCCAGGGGCCCGCGCGCCGCCCTGGCGGCGGCCGGCCGGCAGCGCGAGCGGGAGGACACGCGCGCGGGCAGCCTCGCTTTGGCGGGGCGGCGGGAAACGCGCCGGGCCCCTTCCCTCAGGAGGAGCAGGCGGGGGCGGGCGGGTAGTGAGCGCAGGCTGGGTTGGTGTAGGGAGCTCCGGTCCCTGCGCACTTGGGGTACCGTAACCACTCGCAGCCGTGGAGGTGCCCGGGGATGAGCTACGTTTTAATTATCGTTGTAATTTTCACGGGGAATATTGGTGCTCCACGGGGTGTGTGTGTAATTCTGTGGTGCCTTGCCCTTTGGAGGCAGAAATTTACATCCCCTGAAAAGGCAGCTGGCAAGGAAAAGCCAAATAAATACGTCTGTCGATATACGGTTAATCATTTATTTTCCTCTGAGTCAATAGATGTGGAATTTCACCGTGGTGCCCCTCAGGCCAGGCCAGGCCAGGTGGCTCCTGCCCCTAACATGGGGCCCAAAGGCTGTACCAGCCAAGGCGGGTGCCATGTTTCTGTCAGCTTAAAACCAGTCTGCTAAACCCAAGGCTGCACCTGGGTCCAGGTCCCTGTCACACTGACAGCCTGTGTCCCTTGAGTGCAGCATGCAGGTCTTCCTCACCCGTCCCAACGAAGAGCTCCCAGGGCGGGAATGGGAGGGTTGGGGCACCCGAGGTGGCACAAATGTTTGTGTTTCCTCACAAAGACCCTTGTTTCTTCATGGATTTGCTGTGTTGTTTCACACTTTGACCCTTTTCTCTGCTTCACCCCAGGTGGCGGCAGCTGAAATCCTCTGGATCCTTGGTGCGCCGACACAGCAGCAACAGGAGGACCCTCCACTGAACAGGAGGATTTTGTTCATCCCTCAGGCTTTTAGTAGGGTGTGGTATAATTTCTTCCTTTCCCCTCCTAGCCCACAGGAAGGCACAGGTCTGGGTCTGCCTCGTTTTTCTGCTGTGAGATGCCAGTTGCCTAAGGGTGGGGAGTAGGAGAACGATCCCATGATCTGTTCAGCTGTGCTTGGAGCGCAGGGTTATGTGCATTTCAGGAGGATATTTTTAATGGAGAAGGGGACTGTAATACAATTGTAATGCCTTTTTGCATTACTTGGTTTTTTTTCCTTCAGTATTCAAAGCTAAGAGGTTTTAAAAATATCTTCAAGTATTTTTTAATTAATGTTTTACTGTAATTATTTTTATGATTGGTATTAGGCATGATTTCTCATTCCATAATTGTCAGGGTTCTGACACAGAAACTAAATATATCCTGACAGTCTCAGAAACAACTGATTTTATAGCACTATTTCCATTAAATACTACCAGAAATGACTCCATCGTGTTTTCACTCCAAAACCAAATAAGATAATTCTAAAACTGTATTTTCTTTCTTAGTTCTCCCAGCCTCTGTACACAAGATTTTTGCAAGCAAATTAGGCAGACCTTAAGTATCCATTTAGAAGCTGAAAAAAACTATTTGCAGAGATTTAGTCTAAATTATCCCATCCTCTGTTAGGTGTAACCTATCTTGTAGTTTCATGATAAACCTGTCTTAGCTTTCATGATTTTATTAACAAGGATGAGCAAGCAAACATATATACATGTCTCACAAAACAGCAGCAACATATCCATTTGCAAAACCACAAAAATGATACAGCAGGTTACAAGTCCGTATTTCTAAAGAACTACTTTGTATTAATTTTTCTTGCATTCGTAAAATTTAAGGGGATAATATTTTGCTTTCTATTTGACCATGCTATCAATAAGTGCCTCCTCTGGCTTTAGGTGTTGCTTATAGGAAGTCACATAAAGAGGGCAGTGAAGCTGTGGTGGAGTACAGACGGGGCAAGTTAACCATGAAAAATGATGAAATAAGCTCTCTGTGTATGCTTTTGCATAATAAAAGCCTCAGATTTTTATTACCCTTCTTTTATTCTCTTCATGCAAGCATACTACTTAAACGCATTACTTCCATGTCTTCAGTATTAATTAGGTATTCTGAACTCCAGCAAGAACTTGAAAACAAATGCAGCTTTATAGTCTCAAGATACATGACTGCAGAGTTGTAGCCTTCTCAATAGCACTGTTTTGTGGGCTTTCTGTCACCTAAAGATGGGGAAGCTGAGATGTTGCTTAGCCTTTCCATTACCCATTCTGTCTGCAACTCTGCTGACTTTCGCTATGAAAGTGTAGGCTGCCTCTAACTTTCTTACCAGAATAAATTCCAGTAATGGTAAATAATTAAAAACTCATCTCTTACCCAAGATTCTCACAAGGGAATGAGATCTCTTTTCCTAATACCTGATAAACCCTTTCAAACCAAACTGGTTCATCTGAGAGTAACGCAGTAGATTTTCTTGTCTGGTAACAAAGAGTTGGAAGCAGAATCCGAGTACAAATCTGTATGTGATGGCACACTGAGAAGGTTCTGTAGTTCAGGTACTTTTTAAAAGTCCTTTTATAGTCATTTATTCATTTATTGGCACCCAAATAATATCTTTGTTTGCATTTCCCAGTAGTAATCAATACTTTATTGCCTGCTATTTCATGATGAAGGCCATGGAGGATCAGGTAGTCCAAGAAGAACCAGGATACCAGGATGATGAGGTAAATTTACAGTTGATTGAAAAATATGTGTGGCAAATGTTGTTTGAAGGTATTTTGATAGTGTTATGAAATCCACAAAGAGACAGGAAGTTCCCAAAGACCATTAGGGAGTTCAAAGCATTTAAAATTTTGTTCCAGTCTAATACCAAGAAAATCTCATTCTCCTAGTCCCTGCACAGCCTTGCTCTTCAAATACTCTTTATTAACTTTTCAAAAGTTAGGCACGTTTTTTAATGGGATTATCATTATTTCTTTATATTTTGCACTTCTATATTAAATGCAAGGGGGCTATCAGTTAATTTTATGCTTCCAAGGAATGGTCATCAGTCTGAAAAGCTGAGAAACTGTGATGGAAAAAATCAGGATGATGATCATAATACAAGTTTTATTAGCCGAGCAGAAGATTGCTTTCCTGTGAAGATACACTGTATAAAGAAGGTGATAGGAAATGTGTAGGCCTTCTTGGCTCATGGTGGCTTTGCTTATTTGGGTAGTCCAACAAGATATGTATTATTATGGAAAATCATTTAAATGTTTACAAATTTGAAACAGACACATAGTGAGATAGATGTAGTTACAAGAAAAAGGAAAACCTTTTTTCTTTTTGCTATTTTTTTAGGAATCCTTTTTTCAGGACATTGACCTGCTACAGAAGCACGGAATTGTAAGTATTAGCAATGACTTTACTGCATAGAATCGTCTATGTAAAGCTATTGTAAAGTTATTTCCAAAAGCGTATACACACATTGATACAAATAACTGAAATTCCTCCTTGCAATAAATTCTAAGTCATTCATGTGAAGACAATTTTTTCCTTTGGTGGTAAGACAGGTTTTCAGAAAATCTCATTCCCATCAGATTCCTAAATAAAGTGGCAAGATATTCAAAGCATTTAGCACCCAGCACTCTTGAAAAACCAACTACTTGCTAATTTATTTGAAAACTGTGTGATAGATTACTTCCTGTTCCTGCCAATCTTTGTAATTACTCCTGCATTTTTGGTGCCTGTGAAATTACACTGTGACAATTGTTGCTCTACTATTTTGAGCGTGCTGGTGAAGGGGGTAGAGTGGGAGTGAGGAAAATATTATTAGCTAGAGAAAAAAGTGGTTAGTTTTCTTCATCAAATATGAATTCCTATAATAGTTATCACCATCATCATCATTATTACATAAACACCATCTATTTATTTGAATTACTATTATTATATGTTTATCCAGGAGACTGGCTCATGGATCAGAACCCTATTACGTTGAGTGTTATAGAAGCAGAATAAAAAGTTGAGTTTGCATGATAAATGTAAAATTTCACTCTCAGATAAATGACTACAAATGGATACAGACAGGGAGGACAGACACGAGACAGCATTAGTCAGCAGTGTAATTACTGGGCTCAGCATGTCAACAGTGTAATTGTTGTCAACTTTTTTTATTGGCGATTCATTGACAGTTTTAGAGAGAGTTTTGAAGAAGGATCATGAGGTTGGGAGCTGTAACCATGGGGCAACATAGGAAAAATACACAAATTCTTGTGTTAAAAATGTGTCAAGTTGACCAAAGAGGCTGACCTCACGAGCTGGAAGGTCCTACCCTGTCAATATTAAATGAGGCATGGTATGCAGAGAATGATTCTAAGGTATGAAAGATCTTGAAAATAAAGAATAATGACTTAGGCTGTCTTTCCGGCTTAATAAGAGTTTCCTGCTCCTTTTCTTTTTTTTTTTTTTTCTTTCCAAGTGGTTATTCCCGCACCCCAGGGGAAGTTTTTGTTCTCAGCTGTGCCAGTTAAAATCTTTGTGTGAACATATGGTAACCCATATCTGTTAAATTCATTTGCTTAAAGAAATAGTTTTTGTAGGTTTAGAATTTTTTTCCTAGGAGGAGAGAGGGAGAAATACTTACTAGATCTGTCTGTGGCCACAATGAGAATCCGATTAGCACAACCTAGGCTGTGGTTTGATGTTCAGAAGTGTTTGATAGGAATTAAGGTGCTGTGACCCTGCAGCCTTTGCTGAGTGTTCCTGCTCCTAGAGCATGCTATCCCTTCTGGCACATCTGCTTTTCTAGCCACCCTGTGAACTGGATTTGTGAGCCAATGAGTCCAAAAAATCATCACAATTAAAAATGTGGTTTAGGTTTTTTTATTTCTAAGTTCTTCATCTGCTCGCGTTTCCACCTCAGAGGCACACAACTGGGACAGGGCTGCATTGTAAGGTAGAGGATCAGGACAAGGTGCAAGGTCCTGGTGCAAGGGGACAGGCGTGTCAGAAGGTTAAGCCAGGAGCACTGCTCAACACTCTGTAGTATTGAACCACAGTCCAAGGAGTACAACCGAGGACCTCGGTTGGTACATAAGATGTTGGTGAAAGGTCTATCTGGGTGGGAGAGAACAAGACAGGTCTACCACACAGAGACTTGTAATGCAGAACAGTCTTAAGTTTGATGTGACCAGAAAGACAAAGCTACTGAAGAAATGCAGAAGCAGGGTAATGCATTTAAGGTTTTGGTCTAGAAAAAAAAATAATCCTTGCAGCAGTAGTCTGTTGTCTTAATAGAAAAAAACCACAATAAAACAGCTCAATCCTTTTTATATTTCTGGTTATGACATTCTTTTAGGTGGAAGAGTCATTTTTATTCGTGACTGATCTTACCTCATCCATCTCTATGAATGTAATAATCAAAAAACACATCACAGGATGAGAAATAAGCTTCCAAATGAACATGACTAATTTCTAACATAGCCCTGCTCCGTTTACGTCCTATGCACCCACATGCTCTAGATAAATAGATTCAGTTCATACTTTTTTTCCAAAGAAAAATCTTGGCTGGAAATGGTAAATCAAAGTACCCCAGACCTTTTACATAGTATGTTTTCTTGTGAGTAATCTGTTGCTTGCCTTTAAGTTTCCAGTGATGTCAGAATCATAAAAAGAGGTGAGAGGAGGCAAAATGTGTCAGCAGGGCACTGACTGAAGTCACGCTGTACCCAATTTATGAAAACTCATTCCAGCCCAAAGTGTCGGTTAGATCTGGGGGACACGTTTGTTTTAAACTGGATATACTTTCAACATGCAGAAACAGCACAGCAGTTGGAGTCAGCTTCTGACCATCCATGCGAGTCAGCTCCCAATTATCCATGATCAGATTATCAGGTTTACAGATGATCTGTGCTAAGGGACCAAGGACAGTTTGAGGGCTATAGGGTTTACTAAGTTCGTCTCCATACTATCTGAAATAATCCCTACTGTTGCCTTACTACCAGCTTGGATCTAGAAAGACTGACATTAAACAGGGACAACTAAATACAACTGGACCCAAGACACCTTTCTCTCAAAAGTACCAGGATCTGGTCTCTGCACCATGATCCCTCACACAAATATTACTCAAAATCTTCTGTGGTTGATGTCATAAACTATATAATGAAAAGTTTACTGTGAATCTGTTTCTTGGTGAAAATACACAGGCATATGAATGTATAATAAAATGTGTTTCAAAGGTTTACTTTGCCTTGTAGTTAACTGTGATTAGTGCTCACAGAAGGGAACTTTCTTCACAGAACGTAGCAGATATTAAAAAACTGAAGTCAGTTGGGATCTGCACTATCAAGGGAATCCAGATGACCACAAGACGGGCACTGTGCAATGTAAAAGGGCTTTCAGAAGCCAAAGTGGACAAGATTAAAGAAGCAGCAAACAAGCTCATTGTAAGGCAATCGCTTTCCTGATAGTTTGAATTTATGCTGGCCTCTCCAAAATGCTGTGCAACATTTCTCTTAACAGATTTTTTCACCACATCATCAAGAAAACTTTGATAATTATTCTGCTCATTACTTTAAAGGGATAATGCTTTACAACAACTGACAAATGCTGTGGTGCTTTTCATACCCAACCTGCGTAAATGAGGCTAGGGTGGGGAGAAGATGTTTAGGTGGGATATTGCACTTTACCTTCAGCTTAAAGCTAAAATAAACCTCTCGTGTTCTCTTTGGTCTTCTTTAGGAACCAGGCTTCCTCACTGCCTTTGAGTACAGTGAAAAACGTAAGATGGTATTTCATATTACTACTGGCAGCCAGGAATTTGAGTAAGCTTATCTCTACTTAAATCCTTCCTTAGTCCAAATTGTTCCAATAATCATATTTACTGTCTTTAATGAGAGACAAAAATATAAAGGTACAAATATTCAGCTAGGACACCTAAGTTACCTTGCATTTGGAGCTAGTGCTGGCTCAAAGATGTCTGCATCAGTAAGCAACAAAACCAGCTGGTTTTCTGCAGTCTTTGTAAATAAACAGAGTTTGCATCCAGAAATCCTGAACTTATCATCATTTTTTCATGTAGTCAAAACAAGCTGCAGGTCTCAGGTCAAATAAATCTCTCCCTTCAGATATTTTTATGAAATGTTATCTTTTCAAAGGTATTTTCTCTCTTCTTTCTTTCCAGTAATAGTTTGTATGGATCTTTCTCTCACACACAGAAAGAAAGGTTGAGACAGAGTTAATTCTTTATGAATCAGTGATCATTTAGTGCCCTACACTTAATGCATCAAGTGAGGGGCTTTAGGGCAAAAATAACTTTTCTTGACATAGCAAAAATTTCTCTTTTTTACTTTCCTCTTGTGATTGTGCGGGTTTAACTATCTCATAATCCTCTCCCTTTCTCCAGTAAACTTCTGGGTGGTGGGATTGAAAGCATGGCAATCACTGAGGCCTTTGGAGGTGAGAAAACCACATTAAATGAGTATTACTGAACAAACTGCAGCTTAGTTTAGATTTTAAATCAAGCTGGATTACTTCTATCAAACTTATCATATTGTAGCCATAAAGATGAGTGCCTGCATGAGCGTAAGAAGAAAGAATCCACTTCTCTTAGTGTTTTCCCAATTTTCCTCTTCATTTGCTTGCAGACTAAGTTTGATCTGAGTAATCATTAAACTTGGGGCATGCTGATTCAATACAACACAGCATTAGTAATACTATTACTAACATGTCATATAGGAAAGATTTCCCTGATGCAACCTCTGCTCCTTTCCAGTAACAAAACTGGCACAAATGATATTTTATTCATGCATACTTAGGATATATTGCATTTCATGTAAGATTTTGAAACTACAATTAAGTTACTATTATAGTAAATTTGATCAGTTAGTGGTTAACACTTCAAGAACAGTAAGAGTTCATAAAACACAGTACTCTTCCCTTTAGAAAAGACAAACTGGAGACTAACATGATTTGATATAATGAGATTAGTAAACTCATAAGCTTCTCCTTGATCATTTTACTGAAAGTGAAACTGGGCCAGGTGAGTGAAATCAACCATTTCCCCCCTCCCCAACACTTTTGCGCAGGTGCCATATGGTTTTAACTTCTACACAGAAAAGAATAAATGACCTTAGCAATCAAGCATGATTTTGCTTTTCATGTAACACATTTCTACTGCACAGAATATGATTTATAAGTTGGGGTTAAATGATTTAAAAGGGTAGAGATAGAGATGAATTTTGTTAAGTAAAAGTGTTTCAACCTGCAGTAACTCCTGAATCTGGCAAACTCAGAAAAAGAAACCCTGACCATTTGTTTTCTTTTTCTTTATTTAACAGAGTTCCGGACAGGCAAAACACAGCTATCTCACACCCTTTGTGGTAGGTGTAATACCTTAAAAGAGAGAGATGTTTCTTCTCAGTAAATCCATTCTTTACAACTGTATCGAAATTAAACACATCAAGGCTAGTCAGAATCTTTTATCTCTAGAAACACAGTGAAACAGACCTTGGTGATTCTTACCTCCATTAATTGTGCTTGAGTAGAGAACTCATATATAAATGATTACATTTTAATAATACTGCTCACATCAATACAAGTTTTGCCATAAGGAGAGAGAAGATAATAGAGTGTCTTAGAGAAACCAGTGAAACAGACCAACTTAGAAAAGCAGAGCACAAATATGGGTTACAAGGGGACAAGGGCAAAGGCAAGATTCTTCTCAGCAACTCTTTTAATTTCCTGGTTTCAAGAGGTTCTGCTGAATATGACATTCTGAAAGGGCACTGAAAGGATACTACTGGCTGACAGTAACTGGGTAAACAAAAACTTTGGCAGTCACCGTATTCGGGCAGTGCCAAATATAGCCGGACTCTGATTTGCCAGCGATATTCTCTTAATGTGTAAATAGTAGTAAATACCAACTAATGTAACTATTAATGCTGCTGGAATATAGGTATCAGACACTGGATCGGCAAATGTTCCCTTAAATAAACCCTATATTATAAAGGGAATTATGGCACCTTCTGGAAAAATAAGGCCTCTTCTGTTTAGTACAGCCTAACAGTTAGCAGTCATACCCTTTTGCATGAATGATTACAACTGAATTGAGTATTTTAGCTTATCCACTCCAAAGAGACTAAACTCACAATCAGTAACTATTCGCATATCAGAAAAAATTCATATCCAAAGAATTTGTGATCATGTGAGTTACAGCTGGAAAAAACCCCCCTACTAAATGAATACCATTAATTTGGGCAGAGGATTAAAAGGATGCTTTGTGCATAAGAACTTATTAATAATATTCTTATCTATTTTCAATATAAAATACACAGATTTAGTAATGGTACTGAGTAAAACACAATTTTGAGACCATTAATTAAATCTCATCTGATCTTAAATCAAGAAAAGTGGCTTGGGTTTCTTCTTAAGATGGCAGCAAGACTTGAGATACTCCTGATTTCCACATTGATTCAAACTAGTGGTTCTTTGTGATATTTTATTAAAAAATAATAATAGAGGGAGCAAGAAAATATTTTTCCTGCTTTTTGATTTTGATTTTCTATGATTCATTGCAGTGACAGCTCAGCTTCCTGGACCAAATGGCTACACAGGTGGAAAGATTATCTTCATTGATACTGAAAACACTTTGTATCTTTTGTACTGTTAAAAGCTACAGGTACAACGAACTGGAAAGACAGTTAATTTTGTTAGAAGCAAGTAGGAGGCTCCAGACGGCTTCGTACATGTAAAGTATTTATGACTGACACAGAAAGCCTGGAGAGCACAGTGTGCAATGGCCCAGAAGGCAGTGACTTTTTTCTCTCTCATTTGATGGAATCCAACCTGGAAAAATTACAGTTAGGATACAGATTTTATAGTAATTGTTGTTTTTTCGTTTTTTGGTGTGGGTTTTTTTTTTTGAGATATAATATGCCTTCTACAGGTGATAGAAGCTTTTCTGTTTACTTCAAGAGAAATTCATCTAAGTACTAAACACTATTTTTGACACTTCTTATCTGTTGTAGATGTGTATAAATAGGTTTTGCTCACGGCTAAATTCCTAAAGCACACATATCCATATGTCAGCTCCCCTCACCTCAAACCCTAAACATGAAACATTTATCATCATGAGCCCCAAACTATCTTTAGGGTATGTAGGACAGTGTGAAGAGAAAAAGTCAGTCTTCTCTAGGATCAAAATAAATACTCTTCTTTCTTTCCCCACAGTTTTATTTTTGGAATGCAGTTTTATTATTTTCAGAGCATGGTTTGTACAAAGAGAAATCCTTAACTTTGACTAACATCAGCCGACCAGACCGTCTTCGTGACATTGCTGATCGCTTCAATGTTGACCACGATGCAGTACTTGACAACGTGCTGTACGCACGTGCATATACCAGTAAGACCACTGTTGCAACTGGCGTGATATCTGTGTTTTTTCTCTAAGGCTTCCATTTTAATAGTTCTCAGTTTATTAACTGAGATTTCCCACTGAGGCTCATAAAGAATGTTTGCTGCTAACAAAAGAAGCTGTAAGCTTGCTTCCATTTTCTGTTTCTGGTGTTGTACACGGAGTAGGCTTGTTCAGTCTAAGTATTCCAGCTCATTGCGCTACATGAACAATAAAATTTTGCAGTTTGCTACATTAAGTGAACTCTGCCATGTATATGATGAGTGTCAGTGTAGCACCTTAGCAAATGAAGCACCAGTTAATGTAACTACAATTGCCTGAATGTAAGCTAATGCTGTTGAGAAATTCCCTATGATCTTGTGAATGGAACTTGATAGGGACATCTCCAACACTCTGTAATGAGACATTGCATTAAAACTTCAAGGAAGTTTTAAATGGGAATTTTGAGAATACAATATGAACATGAGTAATATGATTAATTCAATTTCTGTGTGTCATTTAATTCAACACTATATTCAAATGTTGATACTGCTTTTCCAATCAATGAAGTTGTCTTCATGCATAGTTTTGTTGTGAAGCTTTTCACAAAGAAGTTTTGTTAGCTGGGCAAGTGGAAACTGGAACCCACAGAAGAAGTTATTGGGCACTGGATTTAAAACTCCTGGCACTGAAAATATACAGTGCAGACATTTAAAGGGAATTTTAAAATACAGGCTTTTGTTCCTTCAGAGCTCTTTCTGGTCCTAATTTCACTTGGCAACTGTACTTCCCACCAGGTGAGCATCAGATGGAATTGCTTGACTATGTAGCAGCCAAGTTCCATGAGGAAGCTGGTATCTTCAAGCTATTGGTACAAGACTAATTTTTTTTGTATGCTTACTGCTTTCAGAATATGTTTTCCTATTTTCTTTCACAATACTTACTTATCTAGCATAATTACAATGCAGATCATTGACTCCATAATGGCACTTTTCCGTGTGGATTTCAGTGGTCGTGGAGAGTTGGCTGAACGACAACAGAAACTAGCTCAGATGCTGTCAAGGCTCCAAAAAATATCAGAAGGTAAGGGAAACATTGCAAAATTTGGAAAACATGGACTGGAGTTACTGGAACAGTAGCTGTTGGTAGCACGACCACCTAGTAGTCTAAGTGTATTGTCAATCAGGCATTGGCCCAGGACTCTTTCCTCACTTTACACCTCTGTCAGTTACCAAAAAAAATAATATTTTTATATATATATATATTATTTCAAGATGACAGACTAAGGAGTCTGTGGAACTATTCAACATTTAGAGTTTCCTTAGAAATACTGATAAGAGAAGACCTAAATGAGAGAATAGGTTGTAGAACTGGACAAATATCCAGTAAGAAAAATTGTCTTCCCCAAATTTCGACAGTCTAAGTACAGGAGAAATGTGAAGGATAGAAAAAAGGATGAAGGCAGAGAGAGAGAAAAAAAGCTGTGCCCATTGCCACTACTTTGCAATGCTCTGAGGGATGATGACAGGATGAATAGGGTTCCTCCTCCTTGGAATGTCTCAGAAATGTTGATGAGGAATGAGTAAATGTTTTTTTTCATACAGTAAATTTAAAAAAAAGAAAAGGCAAAGTGACAAGGGGGCTGAGGGCAGGGAGCCAACAGGGAAGATGGGAACTGAGGAGGACTTGTTCTGTGGAATTCTGAAAAGTGATAATTTTTGGCGTAAGTATTACAGCTGAAGTCACACAGGAGCAAATTTAGGCTGTCTCCCAATTAACTCCATCCATCAGACATAAAGAATATTTGCTTCTCTTTCATTTGAAATTTGAAGTGCTTCAGCAGCACCCTTGTTTTTGTCATGGGTGGGAGAATATTTTGGAATTCTTACTGGATATAGTCCACCTTCTTTGCATTGTTTTCTGTTGCAGAATATAATGTGGCCGTGTTTGTGACCAACCAGATGACTGCTGATCCAGGAGCGACTATGACGTAAGATATTTTTTCTGTCTCTTTTTTAAAAAATGTCTTCTCTTTTATATTACGTATTTAACAGAGATGAGATTGTATGGAGGAAGAGGCACCAAAATGCAGGTCCAGATTGGTCGTTGGTCCCTCCAGTATGATGAATCATTCATGGATGACACCTATAGGTTTCTCTCAGTTTTGTAATGAGTTTTTTTAATGTTTATCTACTGCCTGGTGTGATGGCTCCTTTCACTGTGACTTGAACAAAGAACAAGCCATAAAAAGTATTGAAAAATCACCCCATTTTCTTTTGGAGCAGCTTATATATGAAGTTTAAGGTATGTATTTCTTGAGCCTCTTGAATTTAATGAGTGGAAAATTATGCAGGCATTGAACATTTGAACATCTGAACATCCTATCTTGAGGCAAGTGTGTTAAAGTCCTTTTTTGATATATTTACCTATTTATTATTCATTACTGAGTTCAATGTGCCTCGTCTGACAGTTAATCACAGTATTAGCCCATGGAATTTGCACAGTGAATCATCACAGTTTTCTTGCTAATTTAGCTTTCAGGCGGACCCAAAAAAGCCCATTGGGGGCCACATCCTTGCTCATGCTTCGACTACCAGGATTAGCCTGAGGAAAGGGAGAGGGGAGCTGCGTATTGCAAAGATATACGACAGGTAAATCACCTTTCCTTCACAGGAAGGAAGCTGCGTTACAAGCAACCGTGACAAAGTTCATGGTACTGAAACTTAATAGCTTGACAGCTGAGTATTGGTTCCAAACTAACTACGTTTCTGGATGGTAAATTGAGAGAAAATCTGAAAGGACAAGCTAATTAACAGACTTAAAGTTATCTTTCATATCGCATCCATTAAATTACATGATCTTTTGTCATAAATCCTACTAGATGCTCATCTCTTAAAGACTATCAAATGGTTTGTTAAGACTGGTGGTCCCTTGGCAGGCAAATTCCAGAGCTGTTAAATTACTAAATTTTGCTGACACAATTAGTATCACTTTACCAGGTAAGCTGTGGCAGACGCAAGTCATTAAAAATCGTACTGGTGGAACTGCATGGAGAGACCAGTGTTTCTGGTCAGGAACTAAGAAACTGAAATGAGAGTTTGCACACACAGAATCTCTCCTTCTCCTGCACCTTCTCCATTCCCCTCCCTTGTGTTTGTTATCTTCCAAGAGGTGGATTTCACATTTTCTGATCTTGAGAATGTTGATCATGTTCTACGGTTTGCATATAAGTATAAAGACGTGGAAGTATTCCAGGTTGCTTACACTTAGAACGTTTTGGGGACTGTTTCACAACTGCATTTAACATGGGGAAAACCACAAGTTCCTTGTTTCTGTGTTGTTTTTTTTTCCCCCCAGCCCTGAGATGCCTGAAAACGAAGCCACATTTGCAATAACCGCTGGAGGGATTGGGGATGCCAAAGAATAGGCAGAAAACCAATGTAAATGCACAGCTCAAAAACACCTGGGCAGTTCAGAAGAAGATTTGTGCAAGGTCACCGACTACCTGGCTGCATTTCTATCTTTTGGGAACTTTTTGAGATATTCTGGGAGAACACTGCGATGAACTCTGTACAGTTCGGTTTTATTGATCTTAATAGAATTTGGTTCATTCGGGATCTTCATTTTTCAACTAAACTTTCAGCAGACCAAGATTTAAGAAATAAGCATGTGAATTGTTCAAAGAATCCTTTTCCTATATTTTCTGAAAATCAAAGCTGTCCTTTCACATGAGATTAATATACTCTTTTTTAGTTTCTTTCAAAGAGAGTGTCTATGCGGTGGAATTTAATAGTGCGAAATGGAACAGAATTGGAATAAACTCAGTTATAAAATTGACATAAATAGATGGAAAAGGCAGTAGCAGCCCAAGAACTCGGTGGACTCTCATGTACCGTAGAGGAGCAAGTTACTTTAAAAATATATTTTTAGGCATTTTTATCTTGACTAGATAATTTTTGTATTTTTATTTAGCGTTTTCTACTTTCAGGAGAGAATATTTTAAAACTGTTCTTAATAAAGTTAAAAATAAAGACTATGAATTAGAACAGCACTCTGCTTATGTTTGGGTGCTTTGAATCAAAGCTTGCTCTCAGTATTCTATCACTGATCTGTCATGAGCGAAATAAACTTGGAGCAACCAAAACACTTCAAAACCTTTTGTCTAGCTCTGTAAAGAAACAAGCTTTATATAACTGCCTTGTCAGTCCACTAATATAAGTAAGAATACTAAAGATTATTATTAAATAATAATTATTTATTTTGTTATTAAATATTGGGAGACAGCGCTCCAAACTGGCCAGGGATGTTTCTCACAGGGGGCAAACGAAGAAGCCGTGAGTAAAGAGTGAAATGGGGGATTGAGGTACCAATTCAGTTTGCCTCACCTCCAATGCTCATGGAATTGCTTGTTTTAAAATGAACTCAACCATTTATATATTAGATGCTTTAAGGGAAGGCCTTACTTTGTCCTCTTGTATAAAAATGCTAATTAGAATGGGTCTAACTTTGGTGTCCGGTTAGAGGGCTTGTCTGCACCAACCTAAGATTTCTTTTTTTGTTTCTATTAACTAATGCATATAAGATAACATGAAGATAACATGAAGGGCAGCGATGACCATAAATTCATCCTCCGTAGCCTTGTGACAGAGCTCTAGATGCCTTCCTTGAGTTGTTTCTTAACAGACCTCTGCTGTTTTTCCTGAGGTAAAGCACTTTTTTTTATGGTGGAGAGAACCCTAGAGAGACAAAGGCAATGAAGGTTGGCTGATCTGAGGCAGCAGTAATGGATCAGCCATTGTTATTTCAGGTAGTATCTCATTTTTCGCATGTGCCAGTTGTTACCACACCAGCCACTGGTACCACAAGTACCACTGTCACCTGACTCCCACCCACTCAGACAGGCCCAAATTTCTTCCACCATTTTAAGCACCCAGATTGCTTTTTGCTTTCTCACATATGCCATCCATCCAGCAAGTAAAACTAAAATGGAAAACGATTTGTGTCTCCATCCTGGTTATTTGTTTCAAGGGTCTG